>NW_024881913.1:0-553616 GCF_019059575.1 Amphibalanus amphitrite | reverse complement strand
CGGAATGCTATGATGCTTATTGTGATAGCCTACCCAAATGGCTCTAAGCTATGAAGAAGTATGCACGATTGACAGTGGCGGATCCAGGGGGGGGCAAAATGGGCATTTGCCCCCCAAACGGCATGATTTTAACATTACGCACTATGGACGATGCATGGAAAGAATCGATAAATTTTTATGGTTTGCCCCCCCCCCCAAACTCTGAGCTGGATCCGCCTCTGACGATGAGCGAATATCTTTCTTACCGATAGCTTCTTGGAACACATAGGTAAAGCTAAGGTTATCAACTGAGGCAAGAAAGCAAGTCATCGTCATCTCTCATATTTGCAACACTTCCAAGTTTGGAAGTGAAAAGAAGTATTGCGTAGCGTTAAATTGGGCAAATATTTAGAAACACAGTGGAAGGAACCGAAATAAAAATATTTTTTTATCAAAAAAAGAAACTTAAAAAAGTATGTGTTGCGACTTGCGTAGTGTTAAGATTTTCAATTAGAAGCAATGCATCCATAACTCTTCTTCTTATGATCCGTAATCCGTATTATAGTAGCATGGGCGGCGCCACCGGGGGGGACGGGGGGGACAGGTCCCCCGCTATCGAAAGTTAGGGGGTACAGTACCCCCCTATCGGCGAGGCCCGTTCAATAGTTGATAATAATGCATTATAGAGCTATCCGTCGCATTTAATGCATCGTTGGTTAATCAAGGCAGGTTCTGAATAAAGATTGCTGTTGGGATGCATCGCAGGGGGTCCTGGCCATCTGCAAAAGGTGTGGAGCTGTGATGCCTGTAGTTATAAGGTGATCGGCAGGGCCTCGGGGATCGTGCCCCTTTTTGGGGCGGCAGGCAGGGTTATTACTTATTACCTCCCCACCCCACTGCCAGACCCCATTGCCGATAAAACCAAGTTCACTGAAACTCCATAGATTTCCGTTACTATATGAAAATTTTCCATTCCTAATTAGTCAAATTCAAGCATGGCAGTTCTACCACAGGGACCATTTGAAATCTATGCCATTTAACCCCAGCACTTGTGGGGAGAAGTGTTCGGATAGATCACAGGCAGGACCAAAAAAGCACACAGTAGCCCAAGACCTTATAATTGGATAATGATGTCCGTGAAGTTAGCGTCAGCAACAGCAACGAATACAGCGTCGGATTCAGAATCGCTTAAAAAACTCATATTATGTCAATTGGGGGACGGGGAGCAAGAATATGACCTTTATTTGGCCCTAGCTCTTACCCCTTACCCCTTAATCGGCCCTTAAAGGAAGGGGCGCGTCAAAAGTGCCTCAAGGGTTCGTCTGATCGCCAAAATAAGGGTCGCAATCGATTCCTCGGGTCACTATCTAGCCGCAGCCTCGGGTTCCAGATGTGTGCAACTTACCCCTTACCCCTTAATCGGCCCTTAAAGGAAGGGGCGCGTCAAAAGTGCCTGAAGGGTTCGTCTGATCGCCAAAATAAGGGTCGCAATCGATTCCTCGGGTCAATATCTAGCCGCAGCCTCGGGTTCCAGATGTGTGCAACTTACCCCTTACCCCTTAATCGGCCCTTAAAGGAAGGGGCGCGTCAAAAGTGCCTGAAGGGTTCGTCTGATCGCCAAAATAAGGGTCGCAATCGATTCCTCGGGTCAATATCTAGCCGCAGCCTCGGGTTCCAGATGTGTGCAACTTACCCCTTACCCCTTAATCGGCCCTTAAAGGAAGGGGCGCGTCAAAAGTGCCTCAAGGGTTCGTCTGATCGCCAAAATAAGGGTCGCAATCGATTCCTCGGGTCAATATCTAGCCGCAGCCTCGGGTTCCAGATGTGTGCAACTTACCCCTTACCCCTTAATCGGCCCTTAAAGGAAGGGGCGCGTCAAAACTGCCTCAAGGGTTCGTCTGATCGCCAAAATAAGGGTCGCAATCGATTCCTCGGGTCAATATCTAGCCGCAGCCTCGGGTTCCAGATGTGTGCAACTTACCCCTTACCCCTTAATCGGCCCTTAAAGGAAGGGGCGCGTCAAAAGTGCCTCAAGGGTTCGTCTGATCGCCAAAATAAGGGTTGCAATCGATTCCTCGGGTCAATATCTAGCCGCAGCCTCGGGTTCCAGATGTGTGCAACTTACCCCTTACCCCTTAATCGTCCCTTAAAGGACGGGGCGCGTCAAAAGTGCCTCAAGGGCTCGTCTGATCGCCAAAATAAGGGTCGCAATCGATTCCTCGGGTCAATATCTAGCCGCAGCCTCGGGTTCCAGATGTGTGCAACCTACCCCTTACCCCTTAATCGGCCCTTAAAGGAAGGGGCGCGTCAAAAGTGCCTCAAGGGTTCGTCTGATCGCCAAAATGAGGGTCGCAATCGATTCCCCGGGTCAATATCTAGCCGCAGCCTCGGGTTCCAGATGTGTGCAACTTACCCCTTACCCCTTAATCGGCCCTTAAAGGAAGGGGCGCGTCAAAAGTGCCTCAAGGGTTCGTCTGATCGCCAAAATAAGGGTCGCAATCGATTCCTCGGGTCAATATCTAGCCGCAGCCTCGGGTTCCAGATGTGTGCAACTTACCCCTTACCCCTTAATCGGCCCTTAAAGGAAGGGGCGCGTCAAAAGTGCCTCAAGGGTTCGTCTGATCGCCAAAATAAGGGTCGCAATCGATTCCTCGGGTCAATATCTAGCCGCAGCCTCGGGTTCCAGATGTGTGCAACTTACCCCTTACCCCTTAATCGGCCCTTAAAGGAAGGGGCGCGTCAAAAGTGCCTCAAGGGTTCGTCTGATCGCCAAAATAAGGGTCGCAATCGATTTCTCGGGTCAATATCTAGCCGCAGCCTCGGGTTCCAGATGTGTGCAACTTACCCCTTACCCCTTAATCGGCCCTTAAAGGAAGGGGCGCGTCAAAAGTGCCTCAAGGGTTCGTCTGATCGCCAAAATAAGGGTCGGAATCGATTCCTCGGGTCAATATCTAGCCGCAGCCTCGGGTTCCAGATGTGTGCAACTTACCCCTTACCCCTTAATCGGCCCTTAAAGGACGGGGCGCGTCAAAAGTGCCTCAAGGGCTCGTCTGATCGCCAAAATAAGGGTCGCAATCGATTCCTCGGGTCAATATCTAGCCGCAGCCTCGGGTTCCAGATGTGTGCAACTTACCCCTTACCCCTTAATCGGCCCTTAAAGGAAGGGGCGCGTCAAAAATGCCTCAAGGGTCCGTCTGATCGCCAAAATAAGGGTCGCAATCGATTCCTCGGGTCAATATCTAGCCGCAGCCTCGGGTTCCAGATGTTTGCAACTTACCCCTTACCCCTTAATCGGCCCTTAAAGGAAGGGGCGCGTCAAAAGTGCCTCAAGGGCTCGTCTGATCGCCAAAATAAGGGTCGCAATCGATTCCTCGGGTCAATATCTAGCCGCAGCCTCGGGTTCCAGATGTGTGCAACTTACCCCTTACCCCTTAATCGGCCCTTAAAGGAAGGGGCGCGTCAAAAATGCCTCAAGGGTTCGTCTGATCGCCAAAATAAGGGTCGCAATCGATTCCTCGGGTCAATATCTAGCCGCAGCCTCGGGTTCCAGATGTGTGCAACTTACCCCTTACCCCTTAATCGGCCCTTAAAGGAAGGGGCGCGTCAAAACTGCCTCAAGGGTTCGTCTGATCGCCAAAATAAGGGTCGCAATCGATTCCTCGGGTCAATATCTAGCCGCAGCCTCGGGTTCCAGATGTGTGCAACTTACCCCTTACCCCTTAATCGGCCCTTAAAGGAAGAGGCGCGTCAAAAGTGCCTCAAGGGTTCGTCTGATCGCCAAAATAAGGGTTGCAATCGATTCCTCGGGTCAATATCTAGCCGCAGCCTCGGGTTCCAGATGTGTGCAACTTACCCCTTACCCCTTAATCGTCCCTTAAAGGACGGGGCGCGTCAAAAGTGCCTCAAGGGCTCGTCTGATCGCCAAAATAAGGGTCGCAATCGATTCCTCGGGTCAATATCTAGCCGCAGCCTCGGGTTCCAGATGTGTGCAACCTACCCCTTACCCCTTAATCGGCCCTTAAAGGAAGGGGCGCGTCAAAAGTGCCTCAAGGGTTCGTCTGATCGCCAAAATGAGGGTCGCAATCGATTCCCCGGGTCAATATCTAGCCGCAGCCTCGGGTTCCAGATGTGTGCAACTTACCCCTTACCCCTTAATCGGCCCTTAAATGAAGGGGCGCGTCAAAAGTGCCTCAAGGGTTCGTCTGATCGCCAAAATAAGGGTCGCAATCGATTCCTCGGGTCAATATCTAGCCGCAGCCTCGGGTTCCAGATGTGTGCAACTTACCCCTTACCCCTTAATCGGCCCTTAAAGGAAGGGGCGCGTCAAAACTGCCTCAAGGGTTCGTCTGATCGCCAAAATAAGGGTCGCAATCGATTCCTCGGGTCAATATCTAGCCGCAGCCTCGGGTTCCAGATGTGTGCAACTTACCCCTTACCCCTTAATCGGCCCTTAAAGGAAGGGGCGCGTCAAAAGTGCCTCAAGGGTTCGTCTGATCGCCAAAATAAGGGTCGCAATCGATTTCTCGGGTCAATATCTAGCCGCAGCCTCGGGTTCCAGATGTGTGCAACTTACCCCTTACCCCTTAATCGGCCCTTAAAGGAAGGGGCGCGTCAAAAGTGCCTCAAGGGTTCGTCTGATCGCCAAAATAAGGGTCGGAATCGATTCCTCGGGTCAATATCTAGCCGCAGCCTCGGGTTCCAGATGTGTGCAACTTACCCCTTACCCCTTAATCAGCCCTTAAAGGACGGGGCGCGTCAAAAGTGCCTCAAGGGTTCGTCTGATCGCCAAAATAAGGGTCGCAATCGATTCCTCGGGTCACTATCTAGCCGCAGCCTCGGGTTCCAGATGTGTGCAACTTACCCCTTACCCCTTAATCGGCCCTTAAAGGAAGGGGCGCGTCAAAAGTGCCTGAAGGGTTCGTCTGATCGCCAAAATAAGGGTCGCAATCGATTCCTCGGGTCAATATCTAGCCGCAGCTTCGGGTTCCAGATGTGTGCAACTTACCCCTTACCCCTTAATCGGCCCTTAAAGGAAGGGGCGCGTCAAAAGTGCCTGAAGGGATCGTCTGATCGCCAAAATAAGTGTCGCAATCGATTCCTCGGGTCAATATCTAGCCGCAGCCTCGGGTTCCAGATGTGTGCAACTTACCCCTTACCCCTTAATCGGCCCTTAAAGGAAGGGGCGCGTCAAAAGTGCCTCAAGGGTTCGTCTGATCGCCAAAATAAGGGTCGCAATCGATTCCTCGGGTCAATATCTAGCCGCAGCCTCGGGTTCCAGATGTGTGCAACTTACCCCTTACCCCTTAATCGGCCCTTAAAGGAAGGGGCGCGTCAAAACTGCCTCAAGGGTTCGTCTGATCGCCAAAATAAGGGTCGCAATCGATTTCTCGGGTCAATATCTAGCCGCAGCCTCGGGTTCCAGATGTGTGCAACTTACCCCTTACCCCTTAATCGGCCCTTAAAGGAAGGGGCGCGTCAAAAGTGCCTCAAGGGTTCGTCTGATCGCCAAAATAAGGGTCGCAATCGATTCCTCGGGTCAATATCTAGCCGCAGCCTCGGGTTCCAGATGTGTGCAACTTACCCCTTACCCCTTAATCGGCCCTTAAAGGAAGGGGCGCGTCAAAAGTGCCTCAAGGGTTCGTCTGATCGCCAAAATAAGGGTTGCAATCGATTCCTCGGGTCAATATCTAGCCGCAGCCTCGGGTTCCAGATGTGTGCAACTTACCCCTTACCCCTTAATCGTCCCTTAAAGGACGGGGCGCGTCAAAAGTGCCTCAAGGGCTCGTCTGATCGCCAAAATAAGGGTCGCAATCGATTCCTCGGGTCAATATCTAGCCGCAGCCTCGGGTTCCAGATGTGTGCAACTTACCCCTTACCCCTTAATCGGCCCTTAAAGGAAGGGGCGCGTCAAAAGTGCCTCAAGGGTTCGTCTGATCGCCAAAATAAGGGTCGCAATCGATTCCTCGGGTCAATATCTAGCCGCAGCCTCGGGTTCCAGATGTGTGCAACTTACCCCTTACCCCTTAATCGGCCCTTAAAGGAAGGGGCGCGTCAAAAGTGCCTCAAGGGTTCGTCTGATCGCCAAAATAAGGGTCGCAATCGATTTCTCGGGTCAATATCTAGCCGCAGCCTCGGGTTCCAGATGTGTGCAACTTACCCCTTACCCCTTAATCGGCCCTTAAAGGAAGGGGCGCGTCAAAAGTGCCTCAAGGGTTCGTCTGATCGCCAAAATAAGGGTCGGAATCGATTCCTCGGGTCAATATCTAGCCGCAGCCTCGGGTTCCAGATGTGTGCAACTTACCCCTTACCCCTTAATCAGCCCTTAAAGGACGGGGCGCGTCAAAAGTGCCTCAAGGGTTCGTCTGATCGCCAAAATAAGGGTCGCAATCGATTCCTCGGGTCAATATCTAGCCGCAGCCTCGGGTTCCAGATGTGTGCAACTTACCCCTTACCCCTTAATCGGCCCTTAAAGGAAGGGGCGCGTCAAAAGTGCCTCAAGGGTTCGTCTGATCGCCAAAATAAGGGTCGCAATCGATTCCTCGGGTCAATATCTAGCCGCAGCCTCGGGTTCCAGATGTGTGCAACTTACCCCTTACCCCTTAATCGGCCCTTAAAGGAAGGGGCGCGTCAAAAGTGCCTCAAGGGTTCGTCTGATCGCCAAAATAAGGGTCGCAATCGATTCCTCGGGTCAATATCTAGCCGCAGCCTCGGGTTCCAGATGTGTGCAACTTACCCCTTACCCCTTAATCGGCCCTTAAAGGAAGGGGCGCATCAAAAGTGCCTCAAGGGTTCGTCTGATCGCCAAAATAAGGGTCGCAATCGATTCCCCGGGTCAATATCTAGCCGCAGCCTCGGGTTCCAGATGTGTGCAACTTACCCCTTACCCCTTAATCGGCCCTTAAAGGAAGGGGCGCATCAAAAGTGCCTCAAGGGTTCGTCTGATCGCCAAAATAAGGGTCGCAATCGATTCCCCGGGTCAATATCTAGCCGCAGCCTCGGGTTCCAGATGTGTGCAACTTACCCCTTACCCCTTAATCGGCCCTTAAAGGACGGGGTGCGTCAAAAGTGCCTCAAGGGTTCGTCTCATCGCCAAAATAAGGGTCGCAATCGATTCCTCGGGTCAATATCTAGCCTCAGCCTCGGGTTCCAGATGTGTGCAACTTACCCCTTACCCCTTAATCGGCCCTTAAAGGAAGGGGCGCGTCAAAAGTGCCTCAAGGGCTCGTCTGATCGCCAAAATAAGGGTCGCAATCGATTCCTCAGGTCAATATCTAGCCGCAGCCTCGGGTTCCAGATGTGTGCAACTTACCCCTTACCCCTTAATCGGCCCTTAAAGGAAGGGGCGCGTCAAAAGTGCCTCAAGGGTTCGTCTGATCGCCAAAATAAGGGACGCAATCGATTCCTTGGGTCAATATCTAGCCGCAGCCTCGGGTTCCAGATGTGTGCAACTTACCCCTTACCCCTTAATCGGCCCTTAAAGGAAGGGGCGCGTCAAAAGTGCCTCAAGGGTTCGTCTGATTGCCAAAATAAGGGTCGCAATCGATTCCTCGGGTCAATATCTAGCCGCAGCCTCGGGTTCCAGATGTGTGTAACTTACCCCTTACCCCTTAATCGGCCCTTAAAGGAAGGGGCGCGTCAAAAGTGCCTCAAGGGTTCGTCTGATCGCCAAAATAAGGGTCGCATTATCAGACGATTCCTTGAGGCACTTTTGACGCACTTTTGACGTCAAAAGTGCCTCAAGGAATCGTCTGATAATGCGACCCTTATTTTGGCGATCAGACGAACCCTTGAGGCACTTTTGACGCGCCCCTTCCTTTAAGGGCCGATTAAGGGGTAAGGGGTAAGTTACACACATCTGAAACCCGAGGCTGCGGCTAGATATTGACCCGAGGAATCGATTGCGACCCTTATTTTGGCGATCAGACGAACCCTTGAGGCACTTTTGACGCGCCCCTTCCTTTAAGGGCCGATTAAGGGGTAAGGGGTAAGTTGCACACATCTGGAACCCGAGGCTGCGGCTAGATATTGACCCAAGGAATCGATTGCGACCCTTATTTTGGCGATCAGACGAACCCTTGAGGCACTTTTGACGCGCCCCTTCCTTTAAGGGCCGATTAAGGGGTAAGGGGTAAGTTGCACACATCTGGAACCCGAGGCTGCGGCTAGATATTGAACCGAGGAATCGATTGCGACCCTTATTTTGGCGATCAGACGAGCCCTTGAGGCACTTTTGACGCGCCCCTTCCTTTAAGGGCCGATTAAGGGGTAAGGGGTAAGTTGCACACATCTGGAACCCGAGGCTGCGGCTAGATATTGACCCGAGGAATCGATTGCGACCCTTATTTTGGCGATCAGACGAACCCTTGAGGCACTTTTGACGCGCCCCTTCCTTTAAGGGCCGATTAAGGGGTAAGGGGTAAGTTGCACACATCTGGAACCCAAGGCTGCGGCTAGATATTGACCCGAGGAATCGATTGCGACCCTTATTTTGGCGATCAGACGAACCCTTGAGGCACTTTTGACGCGCCCCTTCCTTTAAGGGCCGATTAAGGGGTAAGGGGTAAGTTGCACACATCTGAAACCCGAGGCTGCGGCTAGATATTGACCCAAGGAATCGATTGCGACCCTTATTTTGGCGATCAGACGAACCCTTGAGGCACTTTTGACGCGCCCCGTCCTTTAAGGGCCGATTAAGGGGTAAGGGGTAAGTTGCACACATCTGGAACCCGAGGCTGCGGCTAGATATTGACCCGGGGAATCGATTGCGACCCTCATTTTGGCGATCAGACGAACCCTTGAGGCACTTTTGACGCGCCCCTTCCTTTAAGGGCCGATTAAGGGGTAAGGGGTAGGTTGCACACATCTGGAACCCGAGGCTGCGGCTAGATATTGACCCGAGGAATCGATTGCGACCCTTATTTTGGCGATCAGACGAGCCCTTGAGGCACTTTTGACGCGCCCCGTCCTTTAAGGGACGATTAAGGGGTAAGGGGTAAGTTGCACACATCTGGAACCCGAGGCTGCGGCTAGATATTGACCCGAGGAATCGATTGCGACCCTTATTTTGGCGATCAGACGAACCATTGAGGCACTTTTGACGCGCCCCTTCCTTTAAGGGCCGATTAAGGGGTCAGGGGTAAGTTGCACACATCTGGAACCCGAGGCTGCGGCTAGATATTGACCCGAGGAATCGATTGCGACCCTTATTTTGGCGATCAGACGAACCCTTGAGGCAGTTTTGACGCGCCCCTTCCTTTAAGGGCCGATTAAGGGGTAAGGGGTAAGTTGCACACATCTGGAACCCGAGGCTGCGGCTAGATATTGACCCGAGGAATCGATTGCGACCCTTATTTTGGCGATCAGACGAACCCTTGAGGCACTTTTGACGCGCCCCTTCCTTTAAGGGCCGATTAAGGGGTAAGGGGTAAGTTGCACACATCTGGAACCCGAGGCTGCGGCTAGATATTGACCCGAGGAATCGATTGCGACCCTTATTTTGGCGATCAGACGAACCCTTGAGGCACTTTTGACGCGCCCCTTCCTTTAAGGGCCGATTAAGGGGTAAGGGGTAAGTTGCACACATCTGGAACCCGAGGCTGCGGCTAGGTATTGACCTGAGGAATCGATTGCGACCCTTATTTTGGCGATCAGACGAACCCTTGAGGCAGTTTTGACGCGCCCCTTCCTTTAAGGGCCGATTAAGGGGTAAGGGGTAAGTTGCACACATCTGGAACCCGAGGCTGCGGCTAGATATTGACCCGAGGAATCGATTGCGACCCTTATTTTGGCGATCAGACGAACCCTTGAGGCACTTTTGACGCGCCCCTTCCTTTAAGGGCCGATTAAGGGGTAAGGGGTAAGTTGCACACATCTGGAACCCGAGGCTGCGGCTAGATATTGACCCGAGGAATCGATTGCGACCCTTATTTTGGCGATCAGACGAACCCTTGAGGCACTTTTGACGCGCCCCTTCCTTTAAGGGCCGATTAAGGGGTAAGGGGTAAGTTGCACACATCTGGAACCCGAGGCTGCGGCTAGATATTGACCCGAGGAATCGATTGCGACCCTTATTTTGGCGATCAGACGAACCCTTGAGGCACTTTTGACGCGCCCCTTCCTTTAAGGGCCGATTAAGGGGTAAGCGGTAAGTTGCACACATCTGGGACCCGAGGCTGCGGCTAGATATTGACCCGAGGAATCGATTGCGACCCTTATTTTGGCGATCAGACGAACCCTTGAGGCACTTTTGACGCGCCCCTTCCTTTAAGGGCCGATTAAGGGGTAAGGGGTAAGTTGCACACATCTGGAACCCGAGGCTGCGGCTAGATATTGACCCGAGGAATCGATTGCGACCCTTATTTTGGCGATCAGACGAACCCTTGAGGCACTTTTGACGCGCCCCTTCCTTTAAGGGCCGATTAAGGGGTAAGGGGTAAGTTGCACACATGTGGAACTCGAGGCTGCGGCTAGATATTGACCCGAGGAATCGATTTCGACCCTTATTTTGGCGATCAGACGAACCCTTGAGGCACTTTTGACGCGCCCCTTGCTTTAAGGGCCGATTAAGGGGTAAGGGGTAAGTTGCACACATCTGGAACCCGAGGCTGCGGCTAGATATTGACCCGAGGAATCGATTGCGACCCTTATTTTGGCGATCAGACGAACCCTTGAGGCACTTTTGACGCGCCCCTTCCTTTAAGGGCCGATTAAGGGGTAAGGGGTAAGTTGCACACATCTGGAATCCGAGGCTGCGGCTAGATATTGACCCGGGGAATCGATTGCGACCCTTATTTTGGCGATCAGACGAACCCTTGAGGCACTTTTGACGCGCCCCTTCCTTTAAGGGCCGATTAAGGGGTAAGGGGTAAGTTGCACACATCTGGAACCCAAGGCTGCGGCTAGATATTGACCCAAGGAATCGATTGCGACCCTTATTTTGGCGATCAGACGAGCCCTTGAGGCACTTTTGACGCGCCCCTTCCTTTAAGGGCCGATTAAGGGGTAAGGGGTAAGTTGCACACATCTGGAACCCGAGGCTGCGGCTAGATATTGACCCGAGGATTCGATTGCGACCCTTATTTTGGCGATCAGACGAACCCTTGAGGCACTTTTGACGCGCCCCTTCCTTTAAGGGCCGATTAAGGGGTAAGGGGTAAGTTGCACACATCTGGAACCCGAGGCTGCGGCTAGATATTGACCCGAGGAATCGATTGCGACCCTTATTTTGGCGATCAGACGAACCCTTGAGGCACTTTTGACGCGCCCCTTCCTTTAAGGGCCGATTAAGGGGTAAGGGGTAAGTTGCACACATCTGGAACCCGAGGCTGCGGCTAGATATTGACCCGAGGAATCGATTGCGACCCTTATTTTGGCGATCAGACGAACCCTTGAGGCACTTTTGACGCGCCCCTTCCTTTAAGGGCCGATTAAGGGGTAAGGGGTAAGTTGCACACATCTGGAACCCGAGGCTGCGGCTAGATATTGACCCGAGGAATCGATTGCGACCCTTATTTTGGCGATCAGACGAACCCTTGAGGCACTTTTGACGCGCCCCTTCCTTTAAGGGCCGATTAAGGGGTAAGGGGTAAGTTGCACACATCTGGAACCCGAGGCTGCGGCTAGATATTGACCCGAGGAATCGATTGCGACCCTTATTTTGGCGATCAGACGAACCCTTGAGGCACTTTTGACGCGCCCCTTCCTTTAAGGGCCGATTAAGGGGTAAGGGGTAAGTTGCACACATCTGGAACCCGAGGCTGCGGCTAGATATTGACCCGAGGAATCGATTGCGACCCTTATTTTGGCGATCAGACGAACCCTTGAGGCACTTTTGACGCGCCCCTTCCTTTAAGGGCCGATTAAGGGGTAAGCGGTAAGTTGCACACATCTGGAACCCGAGGCTGCGGCTAGATATTGACCCGAGGAATCGATTGCGACCCTTATTTTGGCGATCAGACGAACCCTTGAGGCACTTTTGACGCGCCCCTTCCTTTAAGGGCCGATTAAGGGGTAAGGGGTAAGAGCTAGGGCCAAATAAAGGTCATATTCTTGCTCCCCGTCCCCCAATTGACCTAATATGTGTTTTTTAAGCGATTCTGAATCCGACGCTGTATTCGTTGCTGTTGCTGACGCTAACTTCACGGACATTGGATAATGGATATAGCATCGGCTCCCTCTCGTCAAGGGGTTCGATAGCACTCGTTTTTTTTTTTGCAAAACTAAGTTCGGTCGGCGGCCGAACGGCTGGGGGTCTAATCGAGCCCCCCCCCATCCCTCCCCTTCTTACGTCAGCGGCTGTGAAAATGCCATTACCAGCTGTTGAAACATGGCAGTTGCTTTTGCATGAGTGCACGAAAGGGTTTTAGGTCCGTGATACGTGAAAGGTTCTACATGAAAATTGAGATACACCAGCTTATCAAATTGTGCTCACTGTGGTGCGCTCGGTTTTACCTTGACTAGTCTTTGAATTCTGGGGTGAAACAGACCAGTCAAGAAACCTGTTCCATAAGGAGAGCCACTAATGCTAAAGAGATGTGGGATGAGGTTTCCAGAGACCTTCATTACCTCCTAAAGTGCCCCGCCATTTGCCAGTCCCTGCTGTAGTTGTTACGATTGGAGGGTGAATATGAGAACGATGCAGGTCGTGCCAGCTCGATCATGACGAACACAATGGTGCCGACATCACAGCTCTACTGCCATTTTTGACGAAGTTAATCAACAAGCACCGGAATCCTACCCTGGGGCATTTCACCTGCAGAGGTCGCCGAACCTGAGACCCTTTCACTCAATTTTTTTCAACGGTGCATGCGCTCGTTTTTCCCGCGAAGCTCTTGGTAAGTAAAATCCATCAGAAAGTGTGATCAAATAACGGCTGGTGACCTTCCATGACCTAGCATGGCCTTTTGAGTGACCACCGATGACATGACCACTGACGGCTAGCCATTAGCTGCACCCTGCCCGTTGCATATGGATCAGGTGGTGATGTCATGATTCTGAAATTATATTGCAGTTTTGGCGCACTTGTCAGAGCAGAAGATATTCCCACTTTTCCTCCATGACTATATGATGGTGAAGCCCTGAAGCTGACCAGACGTAAGATCGAAAATTTGAAAGTACGAAACGTAAGAATAGCTGGCACTGCTACTCATACCTAAGCAATTCGCAGCTTGTAGGAAACCAGCTTTGAGTTGGCAAGACTGCAAATTTTGATTTAGAGGCAAGGATGCTTGAAAAGGTGATCGATCTTAGGTGTCCTAGGATAAGTTTGGAAACGGGATGCACCATTCGATGTGTTTTGGGCCTTGCCAAGTTTCGCGGCGTTACGTGCCTCGTTTTTTTTTTGCATACACGATCAGTATCTACTTTTGGGATTTTCGGTCCCCGTCCCCCCCCTATCGAAAACCCGTGGCGCCGCCCCTGTATAGTAGGTATAAGTCACTTACTGGTGGATGGGGAAGGGGGGATTTGGGGCAAATGACCCCTTTCCGTAAGGATTCTTTACGCGCAAGGAATCAAAATCCGATGAGTTTTTGGAAATTGGACAACAGTGAACTCCGACCGAGCAGCCATGCAGAGACCCAGGCCCCAGCTCTACCGAGAAACCTTTCTAGGCGTGTGCCCCTCGTAGGTATGCGTTCCAGAATGAATTTGCCAGTGAAGTCACTAACTAATATTTTCACGGGTCTCACGGCTCATGGGTCACCGGTCTTTGAGTCTACACTCAACCGACCTCCACGTGTCTCAGCAATTGGGCATCCGTAGTAATTTATTTCTGGCTTCAGAGCAGTGTTCGCCATGGGCCGGGCCAGCCCAATGGGCCATGATGGGCTGGGCTGGGCTACGGGCTGGGCTGGGCCTTCAAATATGAAGGATCGATGGGCTGTGGATGGGCTGGGTCAGGAACTGTAAAGTGGAGTCAGGGATTCGCAACTGAGGCTAAAACTTTAACTACATAGCCTATTACTGTGCAAGACTAAAAAACTAGTTAACAAAGCCGCGCATCCAATGTGCATTGTGCATGCTGCTCGCAAAAAGATTGTTTCTTTGCTACCTTTGGATGCCCTGTGTGGTGTCAATAATTCTTAATCCATTCATTTTTGATGGGCTGGGCCGGGTTGGGCCTTGACGCTTTTACCATGAATGGGCTCGGGCTGGGCTGGGCTGTGAACTATGGGCCTGGGCTGGGCTGGGCTGGGATTTTGCGGCCCGTGGCGAACACTGCTTCAGAGCGATTTGACTTTTTGCTACGAATCCGGTGGAGATTTGTCAAAATTTCAGGGGGTTGGGGGTTCCAGGCCAGGCACATGAAGGCGGGCTGGATGCAGTACCACTGACTTACAGAGCAGTAATTCGTTTTCAAGGGGGGTCCTGACCCCCGCCCCCCGAGATCTCCACCTCTGCACGAATCACGCAAACATTTGCAAACAAGCCAAAGAGCTTCACTAGAATCCAAGGCAAGACATTTCTCATTTCAACAATACCTATGTATAATTATTAAATTGTAGACGACGTATTTATTAACGTCTCACAGTTGTTTCTCATGAGCGAGCGTCTTTTTAAGTTTGAATAGTAAGCTCGGCGGTAAGTCTTACGTTCCAAGCTGTAACCTTTTATCTATAGGTACGTAGTGTCAGTCCATTCTTATCCAGGCAAAAGTGTTATCCGATATTTATTGTGTCTTAACCCTGTTCCTGGCGGGCTCCGCCGGGACAAGAAACTGGCGGGGGGGGGGGGCCGATTCGGCCCCCCCCTTCAGATCTCAAAAACTACACATCGCAGCGACAAACGGCGAACGGCGTTTGATAGGTCGTTTAAAGATCTACAACTTTTACGTAAAACATTTTCAGGTCATGTCAATATTGAGGTCACCAGAGGTCATCAACGATAAAATGTTTTGGAATTAGTTACCTATATAACTTTTAAACTAAGAAACATAGTGACATAAAACCAATACATTTTTTGTTGCTCTCGCCGAGGCGATGCGAAATAAGTATAAGATGACCTTCACAGGTCAATTTAAAATTTGACCTGAGGTCAAGGTCAGGTCATTCATCAATGAGGTTGTGGGGTATGGTCATGCTGCATACCAAACGACGCGCCTTGACCAGGCGAGCAGTTTGGTACCACTTACAAGTCTTTAGCACCACCATGTCGTGATTTATTGACAGAAAAACGATTTATGACGTCACATGACCTCAGATGACCTTTGCCGGTGCCCCTGTCAATTAGCGGCACCAGGATCATCACCGATGAGATAATCTTCCGTAATACTGAAAGAACTGGGTGGTTTTGACTCGTTTACACGAAGCAGGAGGCGTTTCAATATTTTCCCATAGGCTTGCAATGTAAAGGTCACGAGTCTGGCCCAGGGGCGGATCCAAGGGGGGGTCACATGGGTCATGGCCCCCCCCTTGAGGCCCGGGGGCCCAAAGACCTTCCAGGGGCACCACCGGCCTATCAGGGGTATCACAGTCCTGACAGGGGCACCACAGGACCGCCAGGGGCACCACAGGCCTAGCAGGGACACCACGGGCCTGGTGCCCCTGGGCCCTGACAGGACTGTAACGCCCCTGACAAGCCTGAAGTGTCCCCGGCAGGCACGTGGTGCCCCTGACAGGCCTGAGGCGCCCCTGCAAGGCCGGTGGTGCCCCTGGCAGGCCTGTGGTGTCCATGGCAGGCCTGTGGTGCCCTTGCTAGGCCTCTGGTGCCCCTGACAGGCTTGTAATGCCCCTGGAAGGACTGTGGTGCCCCTGGGCCCTGACAAGCCTGAGGTGCCCCTGACAGGCCAGAGGTGCCCTTGCTAGGCCTGTGGTGCCCCTGGCAGGCCTCTGGTGCCCCTGACAGGCTTGCGGTGCCCTTGGAAGGACTGTGGTGTCCCTGGGCCCTGACAAACCTGAGGTGCCCCTGACAGGCCCATGGTGCCCTTGTTAGGCCTGTGGTGCCCCTGGCAGGCCTCTGGTGCCCTTGCTAGGCCGCTGGTGCCCCTGGCAGGCCTCTGGTGCCCCTGCGCCCGGAGAGGACTGGTGCCCCTGAAAAGTCTGAAGTGCCCCTCGGCAGGCCCGTCGTGCCCCTGACAGGCCCAAGGTGCCCCTGCGAGGCCGGTGGTGCCCCTGGCAGGCCTCTGGTGCCCCTGGCAGGTCTGTGGTGCCCCTGGCAGGTCTGTGGCGCCCCTGGCAGACCTGTGTTGACTGGTGCCCCTGCTAGGTCGCTGGTGCCCCTCACAGACCTGTGGTGCCCCTGGGCCTTGACAAGCCTGAGATGCCTGGCTATGACAGGCTCGTGGTGCCCCTGATCGACCAGTGGTGCCCTTGCTAGGCCTGTAGTGCCCCTGGCAGGCCTCTGGTGCCCCTGCTACCCCTGCGCCCTGAGAGGACTATGGTGCCCCTGAAAAGCCTGAAGTGCCTCTCGACAGGCCCGTGGTGCCCCTGGGCCCTGACAGGCCCAAGTTACCCCTGCGAGGTCGGTGGTGCTCCTGGCAGGCCTCTGGTGCCCCTGGCAGGTCTGTGGTGCCCCTGGCAGGCCTGTGTTGACTGGTGCCCCTGCTAGGCCGCTGGTGCCCCTCACAGGCCTGCGGTGCCCCTGGAAGGACTGTGGTGCCCCTGCCCCTAGGGGTGCTCATGGGCCCAACAGGCCCGTTGTGCCCCTGACAGGCCTGTCGTGTATACTTGCTAGACCTGTGGTGCCCCTGCTTCCTGACAGGCCTGTGGTGCCCCTGGCGGGCCTGTGGCGCCCCTACAAGGCCGTAGGTGCCCCTGACAGGTTTGTGGTGTCCCTGGAAGGACTTTGGTGCCCCTGACAAGCCTGAAGTGTCAGGGACAGACCCTTTAGACGCCAGGGTCAAGTTCGTCGGACTGACAACGATTTGCTTACCTGATAACGTTCCTGGTAAGTACTCATTACTCAGCGTCCACAACATATATACACATAGCACATTCATATATACTTGCTTACAATTGGTAAATGTGGTTGTGGCTAAGAGGTAAGATACTGACTAAAAATAAAAAATAAAAATAAAAAACTGAAAATGGGGGCACCACCAAAATGAAGTGGACGAAATCCGTTGAGTTTTTAATTTTGGGTATAGGTAGGGGCACCACTTCGATTCATGACCCTCCCCTTGGAGTTTTCCTGGATCCGCCCCTGGTCTGGCCTGACCTCAGGTCACAGATATGAAAATTCTGAGATATACAAATTGCACATACTGTTACCGTAACTAAAGCCTGAAGAGAAGAAATTGATCGGTCAAAAACTCTAGCTCTGGCGTGATTGCAAACTTTTCTGAGGTAGGGTCACCAAACCGCCTCTGGTGACCTGACCTGAGGTCAGATCAACTCAAAATTTTCAGAAATGTTGCATAAAAGCCTTTTAGAAAAAGCCAGAAAATTTGAGCTTCCTAGCTCAAAGCGTTTGGGAGATATAACCAAAAAACCTCAGGGGGGGGGGCTCCTGAGGCCCCCCCCGCCAGGAATAGGGTTAATTATTGCGCCCGTTATTTTTTTTAAAGGTATGAATAAAAAGTCGAATAATATGGCCTTAATCGATTGAAGGATGCTCCTGCTTAGTGCTTACGAATGTTTAAACGGTCACCCAGGAATTAAATGCCTCGTCTGGATGATTGCCTCGCAGTCAATCTACCCACGAGGCATCTTTATAAAGGATGAGAATGGCTGGCGGCTGGGCCTGAAAAACGGATAGCTGAAATTGGTGGTCGATTTATATTTAATTGTAAATCATCCATGTTGATTTCGATTTTCATGTTTCTTGATATTGCTGAAACTGACTTTAGAAGTCGG
Organism: Amphibalanus amphitrite; assembly: GCF_019059575.1. Classification (NCBI taxonomy): domain Eukaryota; kingdom Metazoa; phylum Arthropoda; class Thecostraca; order Balanomorpha; family Balanidae; genus Amphibalanus; species Amphibalanus amphitrite. Next base: position 535,845 of record NW_024881913.1, on the reverse strand, counting down.
CATTACCAGACCGAGCAATTTCACGGAGCATTGCCTGCTTCAATATCGAGCAAAGCATGCTCAGCTAACAGCTTGAGCTCAGCCACCCCTCATTTTTCTCGTCTAGTGTCCCATTTCGCCAATCGCATCGGACCACCCCGGTGTTGAGCCCCTGTGCGTCAGGTCTCAGTGGTGCCATCTACCGTCCGTTGAGCACTGCCTGCTCGGCAGGGTCTTCCAGTTTCAGGTTGCACAGATGTCGCCTGTGTTTCTGTCTGCCCACCAGACCTCCGCAGCTCAGCACCACACTGTTGTGTCGACCCGTGCCGTAGTTATCCGACTCTCGCTCGAACTGAGCCTCTCCCATGAGTTGTCGCGTGGTGGGTGGAACGACCAGCGGCGCCCTCTGCTCCGTTGTCCAGTTGTGTCTCGAGCACCAGTCGAGTCGCGGGGGTCGGTACCGCCGTTGAATCTCCGTACTCAGACCGGTGTGAGGGACGGTTGGGGTGAAGTGATGCCAGTGCGGCTGGGGTACGGCCTCCTCTGGCACTATTGGGTCACCAGTGAAGGTGTCCCCTGAAGGTGCGTCCCGGTAGCGCCGAGCCGCCGCCGCGCTCACCGGCTGGAAGTCTTTGCTCGTGGTGGAGAGGTAAGGGTTCACCTCTCCGGCTACACCACTGGTGGCGGTGAACACGTGTCGGGGAAGCACGTCCGTGGCCGGTCGAAGAGCGCACGGTCGGTAAGGAACGGCCGTCAGGGGGGCGCTCAGGTGTCGGCGCGGCGCGAACGCCTCCGAGTACTCCGAGAAACGCGGTTTGGAGGCGGGCAGGGAGCAGTTCCTCAGACGCTGTTCCACCTCGCCGAGATACTCCACTGAGCCGCTGGGAGGGGCCGGGCTGTAGACGGGCTCCGGGTTCAGACACCGGTCACGCCGTTTGAATGTGTACGACTCGGCAGCGGTGGATAGAAATCGGTCACTAGAGAGAATCTCGGAGACGGCCAAATCTGAAAGGATCGCATATTGTGATTACGACGCACAGTTTACTTCAATCAGTTGAGTATGCGGGATTTATGAAGCTATTATAACAAGAGAGGGTCGTAAGTGAAAGAGCTCATCTATCCAGCTTCCAGTTCAACGTTGATTGGAGTTGTAATTATGCGTAAAGGTCACGTCAGTAGCGAGCTGAGAATACTGTTTCAGCAAGTCCTGATAATCCACCTCCTGGTTATTTCCCGTCCCATTTGTACAGCTTTCCACGGGTGAAGAGTAAGTAATTACAATAAACGACTCTTCACTGGAATGGTATTGCGTAGCAGCACTTTGTATAATACTCACCTTGAAGGTGGTCGGGCAGAGTTTCGTACTTTGTTCGCACGAGCACCCCATCCGTGGCCAGCTGGTGCGCCGGTCGGCTGCGCAGGCCCATTTGCTGCGCCGTCCGCAGCGTGGACGTGCACGGCACGGGCGCCTCCATGGCGGCACGTGTGTCGGGCACGTGCGGGCACGGCACGTCCGGAGGGCCGGGGCAGCCGGCGGCCGGGTGCTCGTACGGTTCTCCCGACGATCGATGGTGTTCGAGTGGTGAGCCAGGACGGCGGGCCTCGCCCGGGGGTGGGGATGGATCACAGCAGGCCATCAGAGACACTCACTGGAGCACCACTGTGTCCAATCAGCCGGTATTGGGGATTGAAATGACCACAATGACTCTACTGGTATAAATATACCTAAAATAAAATTAGCATAGTTTACATTCTAGCCTACAAAACAATATAAAATTAGTTATTCGAAGCATTCGTATCAAATCATTGCGAAACAATCCGATTGGGACCACAGAAACTAAGAAAATTGTCCCGTTTTTTATCATCTCGTGACAACCACCGAATGCCCCACTAGGTTACAAACCCAAATAAGGAACGAAACTATCTGTATCAAGCCGTGACTGAAACATAACCAAAAGGACATAAAAGTAAATATATGTAGTTGTCGTAAGAAACTGCATGCTCAGCGATGGGGGTCGAGCCAGCGTGGCTAAAGATCGGAACGTAACGATGCGTTTCTGTCACTCTGCTGCTGATTGAGCATATTGTACCACCTGAGTTTACCTACGAAGAAGTTGCGGCTGCAGCATCCGTTTTTATTTGTACTGCTGGTTTCGGGCACATTACACACAAGTGAGTACATTAAACTTTAAATTGTCTGTCAATCACGGAAGTCGTATCTGACAAACACGCAACCACACAGACAGTTGTCTAACCGCAGACACATTCACACATCCACGCGTATATTTGTCCATTTAGCCAGCCAGGCAGCCAGTGTAATGTGCAGTGTCACGCACTCGGTCCCACGGCTCTGTCTGTGCCGGCCCGGGCGGTGGCCCTAAACGCTCCGACCTCGGCTGGGCGGCCAGTGGCAGAAGGCCGATCGTATATAAACCACTGCAGAGTCGGCACCAGGCACAGTTCTCTCTGCTGACGCACTCACAGCAAACAACGCAACAACCATGAACAAGGTGAGAACGGATGGTGCACTGCAGGAGGGAATGCGCCGCAGTTGTATTTGCTAACTGTTACAATTGTATTTTGAGCATTAGATATAGCTCTTGTAAGGAGTTTTTCAGCTCAATTTTTACAAGAGAACTTACTGCTTTTCCACGACACATGCACAAAAGGTGAGTGTTAAAAGAGATGTTTAAACGTGTTCGTTTTGTTTCTCAGTTCTTCGCCGTGCTCAGCCTGGCCGTGGTGGCCGCCGTGGCCGCGTCCGACGACCTGGACCAGAGCGAGTCGGTGGCCGTGGCCACCACCTACGGCTCCGGCTACGGCTACGCCGCCCCCGCCGTCTACGGCGCCGGCTACGCCGCCCCAGCCTCCTACGGATACGGCTACACCGCACCGGTCGTCAAGAGCTACGGCTACTCTGCTCCGGTCGTCAAGAGCTACGGCTACGCCGCCGCCCCCGTCGTCAAGAGCTACGGCTACGCCGCTCCCTACACCGGCTACAAGTCAACGCTCTACTCTGGCTACGGTAGCCCCGCCTACAGCAGCTATGGCTACGGCTACGCGGCACCCACTGCCTACGGCTACGGCCGTGCTGCCTACGGCTACGGCGCTCGCCCTGCCCTCTACTCTGGCTACGCGGGCCTGACTGGCGCCTACGGCCTGTACTAGAGTCAATCAAAGTCTGCTGTGAGCATCGACCGTGGAGCTTGTTCTTGTGTGTTGTGTTTGCTGATGAACTTCGATCTGGATTAGCGAGGTGTTAATCTCGAGTTTTCCGATCTCAATCAATATACTTTTCAATTCATGTACCCATTAGTTTTCTCACCAACGAGAAGAGAAGGACGCAAATCCCAAATGGTTGCAGTGGCCTAGCGTTTCCATAGTTATTTTAAAGTGACCATCTCACCTTCACATTAGTTTTGACTTGACAGAGATAGCCAAATAGGAGTCCCTGGCTTGCAATTACCGGTTTGGACACTCACAACATCGAGAAATACTTTAATTTCGAGATAGGCATTTAATTTCAATGTCTGGAGTTTTCGGATTCTAAGGGATTGATGCATTTGAATGCCCCATTAGAATTTGTGACGTCAGCACAAAGGGCTAACGATTTTTAAATCATATACTAAACCACAGATAACAGTAGTACTACTGTTATCTGTGACTAAACCCTTTGGTAAAACGTGGTATATGCTGCTTTGCGCGCAACATCTGCCGCACTTTTAGGATGCCAAATTATTGCTTCAAAATGGCGTCACAGGAACAGCGGAGATCCCAAAAAATGAGCAAAAGTTTAAGTGTAATATGTTGAAAACCGGTGAATATTTTTCGGTGAAATTTGGTATATATTCGTTTTTGCTCTTTCTGAATCGAGCGACAGCACTGTTATGCCAATTAATCAACTTAAGGTGGGAGGATCCCATTAAAGGACTTCAAGTCTTCATCTTAATCGTTAACAATTAATTACAGGGTGTTCATTAGCAAATGATATAAAGTAAGCCCCGCTGGCCGCTGGAGGCACATACCTAATATATGTATGTTTCAACACATAAGCAGCACACCGTTAGATTGACAAATCTTGGACCTTTGACATCACACACACGAAAGTCAGTTGTGACACCTCGGTTGTCTACAGGAGGTGCTCGAAGTGCCCTCCTACGCGCGGCAAGCTCAGTCATGACATTCGCTCCGTGCACCTTCTTGCATGGGATTAGCTTCTGTGGACTCGTCGGTGGCTATAGGACTGCATCCTTTCTGATGGGTGCTTTTGTTCGTATAATACAAACCACTTCTCATCACTTCATATCATTCATTCGAACGATTCTTCCGCTTGGCTGAGCCAGAAGGTGCACGCTTCCGATACCATGCTGTCAGTGGAAAGATCGGCCACGGTATGGTTTTGAGCTCAATGTCTTGCGGATAATTATCCATACAATCCAAAAAGACACTTTATGGTCTCTTGAAACCTTGCGAACGTGAATATTGCGTAGATTCTGAAAGAATGCGAGACTGCCCTCACCTCCTCCCATAGGCGGCGGAACGATTTGAGACAAGGGGGGGCACCATGGCTCAAGGAGCCAAACCTAGGGTACCCCCAAATCCTGTTTTCTCATCGGATTTAGGCCACTTATTTTTCGTCACAGCCCTGACACGATGATTTTTTTATTATTTTTTTTTTTTACTAAACGAAAATGGCAGTTCACCCCCGTATGCAGGGGTGTACCTAATTTTATATCTCTTTGTGGGGGCATATGCAGCCACCCACAATCCTGAATTATGCCCCCACAATGATGAAAAAGCACCCACAAGTCTTTTACAAGGCTGCAACCGTCCTTTCGAGAGCACGGTGCCCTTCGCATGCTCTAACGGCCTCCTCCTGACCGTCTCGCGTTCATGGATAGCGTTTTTAATCACTCGGCGCCCTTCTGGGAGAATGGCGCACTTTTGACAGCACCGCGCCATTCTCATGGTCTAACGGCGCCCTCCTGACCGTCTCGCGTCCTTAGGTCTCTGTTCACCGTGCATCCCTCGACTATTCGGCGCCCTTCTGGGCTCTCAGCGCCCCTGAACCACATATAGCGTTTTCAATCACTCGGCACCCTTTTACGAGAATGGCGCCCTTTTCATGATCTCAAGGCGCCCTCGTAACCATCTGGCGCCCCCACGTCCCCACCAACGTAGCACTACTGACTGTGCGGCGCCCTTCTGGCCTCTTAGCGCCCCTGGACCACATAGCGTTTTCAATCACTCGGCGCCCTCCTAGGAGAATGGCGCCCTTTTCATCGTCTCACGGCGCCCTCGTAAGTCGTAACCGTCTGGCGCCTCCACATTTGGTGCCCCTCCTACTGGATGGCGCCTCTCTACATATTTTTTACGTCCTTCCGGTCAGTTTCCACTTTTAAGCGTGTATTTGCTTAGTCAGACACGTCACTTGAAGCGCCATTCGGCTAGCAATGTTATCAAATTCGGTGTTAATTTAGGCTCCCACATAAAGAATATCGCGCCCCAAAACGGCCTGGCGCCGGGTGCCCCTACAGCTGGGCACCCACAATCATTTTAGGAAAATTACACCCCTGCCCGTATGTGTGGTTAACTTTAAGCTGATCCTCAAGTACCTATGTGTTTGTCTCTTCCTTATTGTCGTTTGATAAATTCCATTTATCCTACATGTATAATTCCCAAGAAGCCATCGCAGTACTAATCAGTGGCGAATCCCAGGGTGGAGGTCACATGGGTCATGACTTAGGGCCTGGGGTCACCACATGCCTGCCAGGAGCACCACAGGCCCGCCAGGGGTGCCAAAGGCCTAGCAGGGGCACCACGGGCCTGTCAGTGGCACCACAGGCCTGCCAGGAGCACCATCGGCCTAGCAAAAGCACTACAGGTCTTCCAGGGGCACCACAGACCTGCCAGGGGCACCAGAGGCCTGTCAGGGACACTATCGGCTTCGCAGGGGAACCACCGGCTTCGCAAGGGCACCATGGGCCTGTCAAGGGCACCACAAGCCTGTCGTTAGCAATTTAGGATTGTCAGAGGCACCACAAACCTGTCAAGGGCACCTGCGTTCTAACAGGGGCACCACAAACCTGCCAAGGCCCAGGGACACCACAGGCCTAGCAAGGACACCACAGGCCTGTCAGGGGCACCACGGGCCTGTCAGGGCCCATGGGCACCTAAGTCATGTCAGGGCCCACCGTAAGCTTGTCAGGGGGCAGGGTAGGTAGGTACCACAGTCTTTCCAGGGGCACCAGCGGCTTAGCAGGGGCACCAGTCATCACATGACTAACCAAAAATAAAGAAAAAAAACTGAAAATAGGGCACCACCAAAATTAAGTGGCCGAAATCCGTTGAGGTTTTAATTTTGGGCGTAGGTAGGGGCACCACTTCGATTCATGAACCTCCCCTTAGAGTTTTCCCGAATCCGCCCCTGGTACTAATACATCAAATTTAAGGGGGGGCACCTTGCTATTGGTGCCCCCCTTGCAGAATTCAAGGGGGGGCACGGTGCCCCGGTGCCCCCCCCGTTCCGCCGCCTATGCCTCCTCCGCATTAAAGGGACCCTCCCACCTTAACATTAGTTTTGAGTTGAGATAGCCAAGTTTGCGGCCAGGCTCAGAAACCACCATTTATCCTGGTCGCAACCCCCGCAGCTTTATGGTGTTCAAGAAATTTCTTCCCTTTACTTGCAGCCTGCAGGGTGGGACCAGCGTGGTCCCTATCTCTTAACCATTACGGGAATCTGATGACGTCATCAGACTGTCGAACGTCCGTTAAATATTTGACTAAAACGTTTTGTAGCACGCGGTGGTATATGCTGCTTTGCGCGCAACAAATGCCGCACTTTCAAATAAAGTCGCTAGGAACAGCGGCCGATTCCAAAAAGTAAACAAAAGTAAAAGTCTAATATCTTGAAAACCGGTGAATATTTTTCGATGAAATTTGGTAGATATTCGTTTTTGCTCTTTCTGAACCGAGCGACATCACTTTCATGCCAATTCATTAACTTTTTTGAAGGTGGGAGGGTCCCTTTAAGTTCTGCGCAAACTGAGACCCAATATTTCGCGGGCCACTCTCCTAACCGGTTATCAGCGCCGCACCAGATTTGGGATAAATCGGTCCAGCCATTTTTTTATATGCAAAAGCGGCCCTTGCACGCAAAATTGTACAATTGAAATTGCAATGACTGCTCGCCAGTAAATTGGAACTTAAACTTTGTAAAGGCTATCCTTTTCTTCGGTGGCCAACGGTCTTTGAGAACAGTCAGCTTAGTTGTTCTTGAAGTGTAAAAGCGTCCAAGGCCAGCTTAGTGTGCGCATTTTCCAGTGCCTCAACCATGGCGTTTGGCAAATGGAAGTGCATTGCCAGGTAGATATCCAGCTTAAGGCCAAGTTTCACTGCAATCCGTCCAACGACGTTATTAACCCGCGCCCTGGTGGGGTCTGTTTATAACGTGACCTGGTGGGGGGGGGGGGTGTTGTGATGGGGCACGTTTTCCCTTCCCTTCATTTGGTATCACCCCCCGGTCATATGGAAGCACAGAAACAATAAACAGTTCCATGGTCGCCGCCATTGTGTTTCGAGGGTAATCGGCCGCTCCCGATAAATCGCCGCGAGAGTGCTAAACTAACCACCGGAATCGACCATAACATGGCGCGGTCGGTCGGTTTCGTAATCTTTTATTAACTTTTCGCTGACGGCCGCGACTAACCGTACTCGTTGTGCCTGTCGTGTGTAAATATCTGTGCGGCGCGCGCGTCCAAGATGGCGGGCGGCGATGAGGCGCAGTCGGCCGCCGCCGCTGAGAAGCCGTCTGAGATGGAGCTGCTTCGGGGCATGCTGCAGCAGCAATTGGAGCTGGCTGCAGCGGCAGCGCGACGTGAGGAGCGGATGGCCGCGCTGATGGAGCGGGTGCTTCCCGGCCCGACGGCCGTGCAGGACGCCACGGCACCCGCCCAGGCAGCTGCGGGGCCCGATTCCGGCGCCCGGCCGCGTGCACGAATGCCCGCCGCCGGCACGCCCACGCCCCGGCTGGCGGCTACCGCTACCCTCAAGGAGTTTGAGGCCTGGAAAGAGAAGTTCTCCGGCTACTGCCTCCTCACCGGCGTCCACGATCTCACCGAGACTGAGCAGCGGGCCGCCCTGCTCGCCGTTCTCGACGACGACTGGGCCCGTGTGGTCCGGTTCGGCCTGCCCATCCCGGCCGAGGCGTCCATGGCCGATGTGATCACCGCCATGCACGCCCACCTTCGGCGGCAGCGGAACGTGGTGATCGACCGCTGCGAGTTTAACATGCGGATGCAGGAGCCAGGCGAGTCAGTGGACGATTTTATCTGCGCCCTGAAGGAGATAGCGTCCTGCTGTGATTTTTGCCCGAACTGCACCGATGATCGGTTCCGAGACCATCTGGTGGTGGGCACCAGTGATGACGAGGCCAGACGCCGCATGCTGGAGCTGCCCGATCTGACCTTCCAGATGGCCGCCGACCTGTGCCGGGCGTCTGAGAGCGCCCGTCTCAACAGCTCGGCGATCCGTGGCCCGGGCGAGCCGTCTCTGCGCCGTCTCTCCGAGTACCGGCGACAGCGCGGTCGGCCGAGCGGCGCGGACTCGCGCCCGGCCGACCAGACCCGGCGGTGTGACCGCTGCGGTGCCGCGCAGCACACGGACGGTCGTGCCTGCCCCGCCCTGGGTCGCACCTGCCACCGATGCCACGAACGGGACCACTTTTCCTCGGTCTGCCGGCGTGCCGCGGGCACTGATGAGCGGCACCGGCAGACGCCTAGTTCCGAGCGCAGCCACCAGGGCCAGGACTGGCGCCACCGTAGCGCGAGCAGCCGCCGCCAGGGGAGGGGCCGGCGCCACCGTAGCGCAAGCAGCCGCCGCCGTGGCACTGCGGCTGCCGACGCGTCGCACCGGCAGGTTTCGGTGCTGGCAGCGAATACGACCACGAGAGACACGGCGAACCGGCAGCAGTCAGCGCCGCCGGCGGCCCGGACGCCGGGCGCGCGCCTCAACAGTGTGACGGCCCACCGATCGCCGCAGGTACGGCTACAGCTGCACCTACCAAACGGAGTCAGGCGGTCGACCGTATGGACGCCCGACACCGGCGCTGAGATATCAGCCCTCTCACTGCAACAAGCCGAGTCCATGGGAGTGAGCAGAGCGGACCTCACGCCCTCCACATCTGTGCTGTGGGCCGCAGACAGCCGCCGGCTGGACTGTGTGGGCACGTGCGCCCTCACCCTGCAGCTCGGTGACGTCATACAGACCGTGCAGGTGTCCGTTCTGCGAGCACTGCACTCACCACTGCTGTCGTGGCACGATTGTATCGGCCTGGGAATTCTGCCGGCGAGCTTCCCGCGGCAGATTTGTCAGCGCGGCTCGGCAGCCGAGACTGGGACGGACGGTGGGGCACCGGAGCCGCCGCCGCCCGGTGAGCCGCCCGAGGCCCCCGCCGCCGGCAGCCAGCCCTCACTACGGCGCTGCAGCGGCACGACGGCGGCACCTGAGGAGACCCGGGACCTAAGCCGCGTCTCTGCCGCCGACCGGCCGGCCGCCAGCTCGGCCGGCGCCGACCCGACCGGGCGGCCGCCGCCGCCCGGCCGCGCGCACGGCCCGGCCGCCGGTGGCACCCCCTCCGCACGGCAGCGGCGGGCAGACTTCGACGAACTGAAAGCCGAGTTCCCGAGGGTCTTCGATACGAAGTCGACCCTGCGGAAGATGACGGGGGAGCCGATGAAGATCGAGCTGACGGACGACGCCGTCCCTCACGCTGTGACCACCGCCCGGAATATCCCGTTCTGTTGGCGAGAGGACGTGCGACTGCAGCTCGACGAGCTGATGGAAAAGGACATCATCGAGCCGGTGGAGCACCCCACCGACTGGTGTCATCCGATTGTTCCGGTGGCCAAACGGTCGTCAGACGGCACAGTGTCCGGCTGCCGGCTGACCGTGGACTTCACTAAGCTAAACCGGTTCGTGAAGCGACCGACGTACCCGGTCCGCTCGCCTCAAGACGCAGTCGCCTCCGTCTCACCCGGCGCTGCGTACTTCACCAAGCTGGACAGCAAGGCGGGGTACCACCAGGTCCCCATCCGGCCTGAAGACAGAGACCTGACGTGTTTCATCACGCCGTGGGGCCGCTACCGGTACCTGAGGGCCCCAATGGGAATCGTCAGCTCTGGCGACGTGTACAACCAGCGCGGTGACGCCGCGCTCGGCGACATCCCGCGCACGTGTAAGGTCGTGGACGACGTCCTGGCCTATGATGCTGACTACGCCGCCCACCTGCAGCACGTGCGGCAGATCCTGAAGAGATGTGACCAGCACGGCATCACACTCAACCCGGACAAGTGTCAGTTCGCGGAAGATGAAGTGGAATTCTGCGGCTTCCACATCAATTCAGCTGGCTATACCGCCGACGGCAAAAAAGTTCGTGCCATCCAGGCCTTCCCCAGGCCCGGCAACATCACCGACCTACGGTCGTTCCTCGGCCTGGTGACCCAGCTCGGCGCCTTCTCCCCAGAGGTCGCCGCCGCCGCCGAGCCGCTGAGACAGCTGCTGCGGCCGCGGAACGCGTGGCTGTGGACGCCAGCGCACGAGCAGGCGTTCAGCGCGGTGAAGATGACACTCACGTCGCCGCCCGTGCTCGACTTCTTCGACCCTCGCCGCCGCACAGTCCTCGAGACTGACGCCGCTCGCTCCGGCGGCCTGGGCTACTGCCTGCTGCAGCAAGACGCCGCCGGCCGGTGGCGACTGATCCAGTGCGGCTCACGCTTCCTATCGGACGCCGAGTCGCGGTACGCCGTGATCGAGCTGGAGCTGCTGGCCCTGGCCTGGGCCTGCAAGAAATGCAGCATCTATCTCAGCGGGATGCAGCGGTTTGAAGTCCTGACCGATCACCGGCCGCTCATCCCGATCCTCAACAGTAAGAGCCTCGCGGAGATCGAAAATCCGCGGCTCCAGCGGCTACGTGAGCGGCTGGCGCCGTTCAACCTGCTCGCCACCTGGCGGCAAGGCAAGCTGCACGCCATCCCGGACGCGCTGTCGCGCGCGCCGGTGGATGACCCGGCGCCTGAGGACGAGGAAGCCGAGAGGGACGCCAGCCATCAACTCGCCAGCGTGCTCTCACGGCTGGCCACCGACGGGGCGGACGACGGTCCCAGCCCGTTCAAAGACGCGGCGCTCACAGAGGTGCGCGCCGCCGCCGCCGCCGATCCGGAGCTCATCGCACTCACCGATCTGATCCTGATCGGGTTTCCAGAGCACCGGTCACAGCTGGACCCGCGCCTCCGACCGTACTGGGGAGTTCGGGACCGGCTGGCCGTGGACGACGGCCTAGTGGTGTGCGGCCAGCGGCTCGTGATACCGCCCAGTCTGCGGCGCGCCACGCTCGAGCGCCTGCACGCCAGTCACCAGGGCGTCGAGCGCACCAAACGCCGCGCGCGGCAGGTAGTCTACTGGCCGTTCCTGGACAGTGACATTGCGAACCATGTCGGTGCGTGCCCGGCCTGCCAGCGGTACCTGCCCAGTCAGCAGAAGGAGCCGCTGATGCCGGAAAAGACGCCGTCACGTGTGTTTGAGGCTGTCTCCGCCGACTACTTCGTCTGGGCCGGCCGCACGTTCCTGGTGTACGCGGACCGGCTGTCCGGGTGGCCGTTTGTGTCGCACGTGGCCGGCGAGGCGACTGCCAGAGACCTGGTCTGCAGCCTGCGCCAGATGTTCGCGGCCACCGGCGTGCCCACCACCCTCCGGACAGACGGTGGACCCCAGTTCACCGCCCGGCTCACCCGAGAGTTTCTGCGCCGCTGGGGAGTGGAGCACCAGATCTCCACACCGCACTACCCGCAATCAAACGGACACGCTGAGGCGGCGGTCAAGGCCGCCAAACGGCTCATCCAGAAGGCGACTAGCAGCGGTGAGCTCGACACGGACGCCTACGCGCAGGGGCTGCTGGAACTGCGCAACACGCCGCGCGCCGACGGCCGCTCTCCGGCTCAGGTCCTGTTCGGCCACCCGCTGAGATCGGCAGTGCCGGCGCACCACCGGGCCTTCGCCGACTGCTGGCAGCGGGCGGCGGACGACTGTGACGCCAGAGCCGCGGCGCAGCAACAGAAAACAGCCGAGCGGTACGACGCGACAGCCCGACAGCACAGCGCGCTCACCATGGGTCAGCGCGTGCTCGTCCAAGACCCGCGGTCGGGGCTGTGGGACCGCGTCGGCGTCATCACGGCAGTCGGACAGCGGCGCGACTACCTGGTCCGGCTGCCCAGTGGCCGAGTCTACTGGCGGAACCGGCGCTATCTGCGACCCCAGAGATCTCTCATCTCGGAGGGCGCCGCCACACTTGCACCCGGGCGCCGGCAGCAGCCCGCTCCGAGCTCGGCACCCGACGGCACGGAGGAGACCGCCGCCGCTGCGCCGGCGGGCGGACAGCCGGCACCACCGGTGCTGCGGAACAGCGCCGATGACCCCAGCTCAGTGCGCCGTGGGACGCGCCGCCGTCGCCGTCCGGCCCGACTGACCGTGCGCTGGGCGGACCAGACGTACGACTGAGTTCGTGCGTCCACACCGTGTGTGGTGTACATTTTTTTTATGTGTTAGACGCAATGCGTATTTTGTACCGACGCATGCGTCTTGAGGGGGGGTGTTGTGATGGGGCACGTTTTCCCTTCCCTTCATTTGGTATCACCCCCCGGTCATATGGAAGCACAGAAACAATAAACAGTTCCATGGTCGCCGCCATTGTGTTTCGAGGGCGATCGGCCGCTCCCGATAAATCGCCGCGAGAGTGCTAAACTAACCACCGGAATCGACCATAACAGGGGGGGCTATTTTTTGCCCCCCTCGTATCTCCGAAACTACTGGACGGATCCGCAAAATTCGAACGGCGTTCGAAAGGCCTGTCAAATTTGTCGAAGAAAACCAAATTTCATTGACCTCGGGGTCACCGATGACGTCACAGGTCAGGTCAAAGATGAAATGTTTCACCGTTCACGGGTCTTCTAGGGAATGCGCTATAACACCGAGGAAAACGCATTTTGTCGAGAATCAGCGATAGGGCGTCAGTTGCCTAGTAGATATGTTGCTGTTAGAGGTCACTGGTCATACCAGGTCAGGTCACAGGTCAGGTCACCAAAGGTCACCAAGGGTCACCACATGAACCCAACTTTACTAAGGTTGTGCGATGCATGTTTTATGGCCAGTTTTTCATTTCCAACTCAATGGTGTTGGTTATAAGACCATCAGGTACGGTTTAGGTCACTTTCTGGTGGAGGTCAGGTCAAGATCAGGTCAAAAAAGGTCAAATTTCAAAGTTGATATTTTGCATAAAATGGGTGTTGATTCGATGCAGCTCATCACGGGGAGTCTAATGGTGGTCTTTGTTTTGCGCTACGAGGTCTAGAATTGCTGAAAATTGAGTTTGAAAATTTGACGTCATCAATTTTGAACAGTTTGTCGCTATAACTTGGCCAAAAAAAAAAGAGGTATCGATCTCAAATTTGGTATGTAGATAGAAAGCGGTAGGGACTATCACATATATTCCGTTTTTTTCGAAATTCAAAAAACTTTTTTGATTTTTCGGCTATTATATTCAAAAAAATCTATTTTTTTGATTTTTGGGGGTCAAAATCCAAAAATTTCAAAAATCCGATATAGCAGTTTTGTAGCCCTGTCCATTCTACAGCTTTTATGTCTGTATCATTTTTCTGTATTTGCAAAGCTATAGGGTAACTGTGGGGAAAACGCACCCCTGGGTTAAACGCCTCCCCTAAAAAAATCGTAGATCTTATCGACGGATAGGTGTTTTATCCTGCCTTTCAGAACAGTCAGCTGCTTGTTTACGCAGTTCTCTATTTCCGGTTCTGCGTCTTGAGGAGCAGCGTGGGTAGGTGCTGATGTTGGTTTTGGGTGCTGTTTTTGTTGTTTTTACAGAAGATTCCTAAGCTTTTGATGCCCTCTTTATACCTATCACAAAACTTGCTATTGTGCACATCACTCAAAACTGCGTTTTATTGTCATTCTGTTGAATTTATTATGTTGCGGCGTTAGTGGCGCGTTTTTTGTCAATATTTTGTTGACCGGAAATGGAGTGGATGGGGAAAGACGCCTACTCGATGCATGGGGCAAGACGCCCCCAGTTTTCTGAAAGGGGGGCGTTTTGCACGGTGGTGAGAGTGCAGGGTAGCGCCGTGTAGGTCGGGGCCGAAAAGGCCTCTCCCTGTCCTTTTTTGCTGATATATCCTAAACGACTGCAGATATCGTCACCAAACTTTCAGGACTCCTCCGGGCATCCATTTTACACATTGTAACAACATTTTATTCCAAAGGCTATGATAGGTTGACCACAAATGACGTCAGAATGACGTCAAGTTCTGCCACGTTCATCATTTTCTGTTGATGGATTGGGTGGGGGCGCTTTGCACATGGGTGTGGGCGTATTACCCAGGGTGTGGGGCAAAACGCCCTTTTGTAAGGGTATGCGGAAACCTTTTTGGGGGGTTAAATACCATACGCAAGTGTCTTTTCTTGGTCTCAAAGCGTAGTAAAAAGAATGAGCTACATGATGGTGCCCAAAGGTTTGAGTAATCTGGGTTGGGTTGAGTGTCAGAAGGTTTCGCGCTTAATGGGGGCGTTTTTGACCTATTCACCCTAGGCCTGACAGCTCTTCCCGCGAAACCCTTTTTTGGGTCGAAAACGGCAGAACATGACGTCACTCTGACGTCATTTCCGACCAACCTATCATAGCCTTTGGAAAAAATTTTGGACACAATGTGTAAAATTGATGTCCGGGAGGGTACTGAAAGTTTGGTGACGATCAGCGCAGTGGTTCTGGAGATATATCGAAAAGTCTGGAGGGGGGGGGGGGGGGCAAAAAATAGCCCACCCCCCACCAGGTCGCGGGTTAAAAGAGGAACAAAATTCATATACCTGCCTTTTCTCGTGCCACGTGCCGTGATGATCACCCATAGGTACTAGGAGCAAAATTAAATTCATGCTTAAAAGGATGGGCTATCTGATGCAGCAGACTGCTTAATGCTCATCGATCGACATAGCGGCTACTGAGATACAATCCTATCAAAAGTGTCATGGGGCCGGGCCGGGTCGGGCTGCTCATTATAAGATTTCCCCTTATTGGCGGCACTGACTGATTGAACCATTCTGGCCGTGCCTGTGCTTACTTCCAATATTATTTTGGTTGCATTACATAGGACCTAAAACCAGCGGCATTGTATACGTAAGAGTTTTGAAAGAGACTTGACAAATGTCTAAAAATACGGATGACTACAATATTTCTCATTTTGTACAAGCGCTAGAGGTGTTGCAATCCAAGCAATGAATCGTTTGCATTGAAATAAGCATTGTTGTGTAAATGCAAAAGAAAGAAAATGCAAAAGATTGTATGTGAAAATGCAAAAGAAAACTTCCGGATAGCACGGTGTTAACTGGGCAGAACAATTCGTACTTGATCGGTGATCCTTGCTCGTCCTACATGCAATGAAAAAGATCCTGGTGATGTGTGGTGCAGTTAGTTGGGAGTTTGCTCGGGACTCGAGAGAACCCGGGTTCGATCCCTAGTGCCGCCCGGCCCCTGGATGTTTCTCCAGTTGCGCCACCAGGAGAGGGGTATGTAAGTACTACCTAAAGGCTCTCGCAATTTCCGTAAGCCTAGTCAGGGAGGAAAAGGAGCTCTCTAGTAGTAGGGCAATCATGGTCTCTTTGAGGGAGAACTGAATGAAAAGTAACCTAATTCTAAGTTTCACTTGACTGGGAGACTGCAGAGGTGCAGGAATGCAGAAGGAGTTGAAAATCGATAAGGCTTTGGCCTTTGATCGAAGTGATAAGACCATAGGTCAAATTCATGCTTGATGACATATAGATGTATTATATCGGAAAACTCGAGACTGGCATCTCGCTAATCCAGATCGAAGTTCATCAGCAAACACAACACACAAGAACAAGCTCCGCGGTCGATGCTCCCAGCAGACTTTGATTGAGTCTAGTACAGGCCGTAGGCTCCAGTCAAGCCCGCGTAGCCAGAGTAGAGGGAGGGGCGGGCGCCGTAGCCGTAGGCAGCACGGCCGTAGCCGTAGGCAGCGGGTGCCGCGTAGCCGTAGCCATAGCTGCCGTAGCCGGAGTAGAGCGTTGACTTGTAGCCGGTGTAGGGAGCGGCGTAGCCGTAGCTCTTGACGACGGGAGCGGCGGCGTAGCCGTAGCTCTTGACGACGGGAGCGGCGGCATAGCCGTAGCTCTTGACGACCGGAGCGGTGTAGCCGTATCCGTAGGAAGCTGGGGCGGCGTAGCCGGCGCCGTAGACGGCGGGGGCGGCGTAGCCGTAGCCGGAGCCGTAGGTGGTGGCTACGGCCACCGACTCGCTCTGATCCAGGTCGTCGGACGCGGCCACGGCGGCCACCACGGCCAGGCTGAGCACGGCGAAGAACTGCGAAACGAAACGAAAACGTTTAAAATATAATCGAACGCTCATCGTTCTTCTACATAATTACATCAAATTTTATGTTGAATAGCAATGAAATGAATGTTTGAAAATGTACTTAATTTCTAGAAAGCCTGGCTTTACTGAATAAGATACAATTGACAGATAGCAAACAAGCATACAAATGCAGGCAATACGTTCCATCATGCAGTGCACCGTCCGTTCTCACCTTGTTCATGGTTGTTGCGTTGTTTGCTGTGAGTGCGTCAGCAGAGAGAACTGTGCCTGGTGCCGACTCTGCAGTGGTTTATATACGATCGACCTTCTGCCACCGGCCGCCCAGCCGAGGTCGGAGCGTTTAGGGCCACCGCCCGGGCCAGTACTACCGGAGCCGTGGGACCGAGTGCGTGACACTGCACATTACACCGACCGTTTGACTGACTTAATGGCTAAATATACTATGTGTGAATGTATCTGCGGACAGACGTCACGCATTTGTGTCTCTGTGGTGAAACATTTGTCAGCCACAGCTAATATCAGCGTTTTTTTTTTTTCAATTTCTGCGGTATTTCGGTTTCCGCGTTTTTTCGGCATCTGCGTTTTTTCGTTGCGGGCGGCCTCCGCGTGGACGATGTTGTTTAAAGTATAGTGATGGAGAATAAATCAAATTATTGAATTATTAATGTTAAATATAATCGTGTTTTTGCAAAACTATAAATAAATAATTGTTCTAAATTGTATACATATAACAAGAGTAGGTATATTTTCTATAATAATCATTTGTCAGCTTTAATATGTTTATCATATTGCGAGTAGAATGATGAGTTTTGAAACAATTCTTTTCTCTTTTTTATTCATGAATTTCACCATTTTCGTTATTTTCATTTTTAAATGTTCCATCATCACAATATCATTGGCAACAATCACTTCTTATCATTTATCACTAAAACGAAATCCCGCAGAAACCGAAAAAAGTTCAATGCTCTGAACTTGTTTTCGGTTCCTGTCGTGAAATTGAGGGACTCCTCGGTTTTTGCGGGTTTTCGTTTCACGGGACGTTAGACTGGCAGTGTATAGCTTGCGCAACGCATTCGCTATGAGGCGAACTTTACGACGCGAACCGGAATCTCGTAGAAACCGAAAAAACGTCGGAATTCATACTAGTGTAGTTTAAGCCTAAGATATTATAGTAAAATTAAATTTTTATATAAATGTAGGATGTTAGCAGAAATTTTGAAGAGGCGTGTCACCAAGCAAGACGATTGAACCTCGATCAATGGCTTGTAAGTAAAAATGGTTAAATATATTCACTACAGAATAATCAATAAACAAAATTTATTAATTCATGCGCAAATGCGCCATTTTGAAATGCCTACGAACGTCAGAAAATTGCATTGAGCTTTGCACCATTGAGAGATGCTCAGGACGCTGATTTTCATTGACCTATGCAGTTCTGTCCGACTTTGGAGAAGTGTGTGTGTGTGTTTTTTTTTATCGAGATTTCAAATGCAGCCAAGTCGTCATAAATGCCTACTTGTCATTTAATCCGAACCTATTCTCGGAGTTTGGCTGGAAAAATTAAGAGTAAACATATATATTATTTTTGCCAAATTCATGTGGATTAACCGGCAACATAACTAGATCCAACTTGTCCCCTAATGACCCAGTTTTCATAGTAAGACATGGCTAAAAAACAAAAACATGGCATGTATGTAGGCTCCCAAAGGTCAATGCACTTCCATGTGTCACAGTAGGGGTACTACTGCTCGTGCGCAGGTGCAGCCGATCACTTCCAGGTCTCGATAACGGCTGGGCCTATTGCGCTCAAATTTTATATACCTAACGTTAGGGACCGGTGAGTAGAGTGCCGTGCAAACGTTAGCTGAGATCCAGTCTGGACGTGCGCACGTGCAGTGTGCCACTTTCACATCTCAAAAATGTCCGGGCCAATTGCGCTCTAGTTTGGCACACCACTATAGACCGGTAAGTAAGGTGCCGTGCACAGCTCAGTTGGAACTTCCGTAGCGAAGGGCTCACTCCCTCCCTCGTTCATTTGTCGCCCCAAAAGACGTCTTACTGGTTCTATCAAGAGCAGCGGCGGCAGAGGCTGGGGTTTCAAATGTTTCAAATGTTTCAAATGCTTCAAATATTTCAAATGTTTCAAAAACGACTAGTTTCAAATGTTCCAAAAGTAGCAACCGATTTCTTGTCAGCTAGAGCTCGGTGAGTTTGAGACTGAGGGGGTCCCCCTGCCAGTGGGCCCCCTGGCAGGGGAACCCCCACCCCCTGAGGTTTTTGTTGCGATGGGCGCCGAATAATTAGTCGGATCGCGCTGACCTTTTTCATAACCTCTGGGGATTATTTGCGCAACTTTTGGTAAAAAATATTTTTGGGTCATGTCAGGTCACCGAGCTATGACGTCATAATAGGTACAACCTCCGACCGTTTATGACAAAACGTACATTCCGCGTACTACTGGACGTGATCTCATCGGTAAGAACGAAACTATTCTGTTTGATTAATGTCAGATTTTGACAGGACATGAATCGTTACATTGCATGTTGACCTTTCTAAGGTCAACCAATGTCAATGACCTCTCATGTTCACACGCTGACCTCCGTGATGTGAGCTGTGTTTAGTGGGGTTTCTTGAGGTCCTGAATCCGAGTCTGTGGTTCAATTTTCACCTGAACGCCTTCACAACTGTTCCTTGGCATTAACTCAACCCAGATCAGTTACCTTGATTGAACTTCCGCCGGTGACCGTCCTCGCCGCGCCGGCGGTGGGTGTGACCTCCCGTGTTCCCAGGGACTACGTCATGCCATTAATGACTGAAATGCAGTCAACTATACACCATTTTGTTGCTAATTTGTTGAGAAACACGGTCGTGAAAGTTTGATATCGCTATCCTTCATAGATTCGCCAATATTGTCTAAGTAACTTGGAAAATCATAGCGATTCCCCGAAATTTGACCCTTGGCCTGCCATAACTGGGTCAATAATTGACCTATGTATGGGGAAAAAATATACCACCAATCGCGAGTACTCGCTGAGAGCAATCGACTGGTCTTTATTGCGAAACGCTACGACGCTTAGCTTCGAAACGCCAGGGGGAGGGTCGAATCGACCCCCCTCCCCCGCCAGGCCACGTTGTGAAAAATGTCCTGTCAGTGCGAGGGTTAGGTACCCCTCACACTTATAGTGTGTGGGGTCGAACGGACCCCTGTTTGGTTTTTCACAAATAACTCGCACAAAAAGCGGCCGGTCGCAACGAAACTTTCAGTACTCTCGGGTTTTATTACTTTTACACCTACCCTGAAAATTGTATGACCCCTGACCCGAAAGACCTTTAATATGTGACGTATTTCTCGAGACCACGTTTGGCCGGAATCGCGATTCGGCGTAAGTCGGCTCACATTATTCGCACGTGTCCAGTTTTTTTTTTTGTGGTTATAGACGTTCAAACATGTGAGCATTGACCTATAATAAGTGTAGACGAACTACTCGCGTCTTTGCGGCGTTCCTCGTCGACCAAATAAGCAAATTGTTTTCTGAAATTACAGCGCAGGATAAGGGCAATCCTAACCTTTAAGCATGGACGTAAAAATAGAAGTTTGTTAAATATCTAACGTTAATTTATTTTAAAATGTGTCACAGAACGCTAACTTTTACTACAAAACATTTATAACGTTTATGGTTTGAAGTCAAGCCTCACGAAATCGTCTCCATGGTAACGGAATAAACAAAGTCCTCGGCATCGTTTATTTGATGCCGCATTGCCAAGGCCCTATATATGTAGACCGCATTGCAAATTGCGTAAGGTGTGTTGACAGTCGGGTGCAAATTAAACAAGAAAAGATAATTTTTCACCAATAAAGAGCACAAACAAATATCAAGCACATATTGCACGTGATAAGTGAATCATTTCAAGGCGATAAAATTGACTTACAATATTACAGCAAGCATTTCATGAAGTGTGTTCTGAGATATTTGGTAGTTATGTAATTAAAGCATTTTATTTCATTTTCTTTAAATTTATCCTGGTTATTTGCTAGATCAGTCAGACACTGATGATTTTATCATATTTATTAATGGATAGAGTCAAGAGAAGAAGAAAAAACTGAGTGACACTTGCAATCTTCACAAATGTCATAAGCAACGGTTTGGAAGAGGTCTACCCAAGGTCTACCGAAAGCACCTGCCCATGTTCCTGTTGCTGGAAGGCTTCTGGTGTGTGCTGAACTTCATCTGCCAACGGAACCAGACATAGCCCGACATATGGCCAACATATAAAGTCAAAAAGATTGACGAACTTCAGTTGTAAGTTGCTACTGCAATTAAACACTATGGGGGCTGGAGCCGTCACGGAAAACTGAATGGAAGCTCAGCAAGACTGCAAGCAACAGTCGAAATGCCTCCCAAGTGTGACCTGCTGATGGCTTAATTATTTATTGCGTGGCTCAACATATGTGCTCAAGAGCTAAAGGCTTCTCGTTTACTTGTGTGTGCGCTGATTTGTGGAACGTTGTTAAAATCGGAAACCAGAATTCGTGAACTTTTGGTGATCACCAGTTTTGGTGACCTTCTTCGACAGAACTTTTGGTGACCTTCAGCGATGACCTGATCGAAAAATCACCAGTTTTGGTGACCTTCTTCGACAGAACTTTTGGTGACCTTCAGCGATGACCTGATCGAAAAATTGTCTTGATGATTCTCAAAGTTCTTATAGCGAGCTACCTCCAACCCTTTCCGCATCTTTCTACCTTTCTTCCTTTGCGAGATAATATGGCGTGGACAAATGCGCCCCCCCCCCCCCTCCATGGCGAAGTTGGCTGAAAGGCCCTCCCGGGCGCGGGTTAAAGAGGCTCATGGGTGATTAAAATGATGCATCATTACGTGCACTCGGATCGGTATGAGTATATCTTCACTCATCCCACTGTCTCTACTACCATGAACATTATATTCATGTCTCCATATGCTTGATGTGATGAATGTTACTGCTGAGCTTCATCTTAAATACACAATACGAGTACATATTGTCAAATCAACTAACATGCTGTATTAATCGAATTCGCAATCATGAAGAGAAACGCGCATGAGACCTGCAAACTACGTGATAGTGAAGCCGAATGCTCCTTTAACGGATCAATAAATGATGATTCTGAGCGCAATGGCAAAGCCGCTTTCGAGATGTGAAAGTGGCCCCGCTCGTGTGCACGTGCAAACTGGACCCAAATGGACTTAAGCACGGCACCCTCCTAAACGGTCGCTACCGGTGTACCAAATTTGAGCGCAATCTCCCGAGCCGTTCTCGAGATGTGGAAGCGACCCCTGCGCGTGCGCACGTGCAAGCTGGACCCAAACTGACTTGTGCACGGCACCCTGCCAAACGGTCCCTAACGGTGTACCAAATTTGAGCACAATCTGCCCAGCCACTCTCGAGATGTGGAAGCGACCCCTGCACGTGCGCACGTGCAAGCTGGACCCAAACTGACTTGTGCACGGCACCCTGTCAAACGGTCACTAACGACGTACCAAATTTGAGTGCAATCCGCCCAGCCGTTCTCGAGATCTGGAAGCGTCCCCGGTGCGTGCGCACGTGCAGCGGCACCCTAACCGTGACACGTGAAAATACATTATCATTTGCATGTCCACCGACATGCCAAGTTTCAGCTCAATCAACCCAGTCGTTGTAAAGTTATTGTAGATCGAACAAATTTGTCACCACTTATTTGGCACGTGGCGCGTGCCATGTCCCTCAACCTATGACTTTGTGCTATGTTCAGGTGATTAAGCTTGGACGCTTCTACATTGTAGACGTAGTCTCGTTCCCTTCCGTCGTGTTATTTACGAGAAAGAAGTCGATAAACTTTCGCGTTTTTCCCATAGACAAAGCATTGTGTCATTAGTTCGTGCCCTTACACGTACGGTGGCGCTAGTGTCGCTCAGCGGGAACGGCCTTCAGGCGCTGATTAAGCCAGAGTAGTCTGTCTATACTTATTATAGGTCAATGCATGTGAGATGGTGTTGGTCCCATGCATTATAGTGGGTGTGAAGGCCACGTGAAAGTGAGGTCATGGCTATTTAGCTTTGATGATCTTGTTTCACTTTTCGAGCATTAGGTACATTTTGCAGTGTAGTTGTTAGAGCTGATTTCGAATTTTGCACCCATTTAAAAATCTATGAAGTAGTTGGGGCCTTCGTAGTTCGTAACATGCTGCGAAGCTGTCAGTGATGGTTGACTTAACACCCACTATGGAAAGCCGGCACGATACATACTGGTTGACCTGACCTGACCTGCCACCAATCGCAACCATACCAGTCAGGAGGCTCATAAACACCGATCGCCCGTCGCGCTTCGAACCAGGAATGTTATAACCGAAAGGCGTGCTCTCACCATCGCGGAGTCCAACGCTCTACCGACAAAGCTACGGAACGACTTATCCACTAACTTCAAATAACTGAAGGGAATAGTAAAATTATAGTAAACAAAGTGAGTGCAAGTTATTATTACGCGATTGTATCTTGGTTATCTCATCCGAAATCCACAATTTATTCCTGAATGACGATTGATAGGGGAAGCCGGGGGAAGCCCGGGCGCGGGGGAAGCCCGGCCACCCCTTTCCGGCTAAATTATTCACAATATAATGCTCAACTGTTTGTCCTTTCAGCGTGGCAGCTAAGGTAACGCCAGCAAAAAAGTTAAGGCTGACAAAAATTGCATATTGTTAAAGTTATAGCGCAAAAATGATATTTTAAGGGTTTTTAGCTAAAAAGTGAGATATCTTGCACTGTTTTAATGTTATACCATATAGTACTAATATTTATACGAATGTTATGTAAGGACCGTTTAAGTGTTTGTAGTGAGGGGTGACGAGGCAGGCTGGCTTAAGTATGACATTTTTTTTCGAATATCGCTGTTCTAAAATAAAAATTAGCACATTGGGGTAACCCCGGGCGAGTGGCCAAGCTTACCCACAACCGAGAGCAATGCCACTAAACCACTGTTTTCCATGAGATAATAGGTACTGAGCAGGTTTGGTTTACACCTAGATCAAAGATAAATTTCGAAAATAAACATGTTATCATAGACAAAGCCAGTCATGTCACTTAGGTAAGGTCAACTAGGGTCAAACTACGTTTTTGCAAATAACGCGACAGACAATGAAGCTAGAGCTTCAAAAATGGTGTCGTTGTGTTCTTCTTCATCAGCCGAGTCGAATGATATGCAATATGATGCATTAAGGTAAAAAGAAAAACAAATTTTAAGGAATTTTGAAATACACATTTTTTGTCAATTTTGCATCACGATTTTCATCGACCCGTACTGTATATGTGGTAGACGCTAGCTAAAATACCAGTAGTGACATAAACTCTAAGATGTCCAGAGCTAATCAGTACCTTAATATTTCACTTTCCGTTAATATTTGGAAAACACATAATGGTTTTATCAACTCGTTGTAAAGCGCTGGGGAGGTGGCCGGCGTTACCCCTATGCCGGGCTTACCCCAGAAAAATCAACACTTTTTTAAAGCTCGATTTTCTCAACCTTATACTTATTCCACGAAACCGAATTTTTGGGAAAACACGGCCAATGAACTTAGCTAGCTAGCAGGATATCAACATTTTATACTATATGGTATGTAATAAAAATGAAAAAGAGCTTACTATGCCGGGCTTCCCCCGGCTTCCCCTATACATTTTTGAGTTTAGTCCGTCATGTGAAGCAATACGAAGCTAAAAGAGTCTGGTTTTAACGGTTTAAGTTTGACCGTAAACAGTGGTATTAGGTATCAGGTAGCGGAGTGCTGGCCTCCAGGACTTGCAAATGACTGCCTAAAAATGATCGTTTTCTAGCGTCTAAAGACAGCTTATGAGAAAGATCCGTTAGATATGTTAGATACGAGTAGGCTTCAGCGTCTGTTATCGCTCCTCAGTTGTCGAAAAAGCTCATACTGAGGGCAGGGAAAAGTATATTGAGATCGGAAAACTCGAGACTGGCATCTCGCTAATCCAGATCGAAGTTCATCAGCAGACACAGCACACAAGAACAAGCTCCGCGGTCGATGCTCACAGCAGACTTTGATTGACTCTAGTACAGGCCGTAGGCGCCAGTCAGGCCCGCGTAGCCAGAGTAGAGGGCGGGGCGAGCGGCGTAGCCGTAGGCAGCACGGCCGTAGCCGTAGGCAGCGGGTGCCGCGTAGCCGTAGCCATAGCTGCTGTAGGCGGGGCTACCGTAGCCAGAGTAGAGCGTTGACTTGTAGCCGGTGTAGGGAGCGGCGTAGCCGTAGCTCTTGACGACGGGGGCGGCGGCGTAGCCGTAGCTCTTGACGACGGGAGCGGCGGCATAGCCGTAGCTCTTGACGACCGGAGCAGAGTAGCCGTAGCTCTTGACGACCGGAGCGGCGTAGCCGGCGCCGTAGACGGCGGGGGCGGCGTAGCCGTAGCCGGAGCCGTAGGTGGTGGCCACGGCCACCGACTCGCTCTGGTCCAGGTCGTCGGACGCGGCCACGGCGGCCACCACGGCCAGGCTGAGCACGGCGAAGAACTGCGAGACGAAACGAACACGTTTCTTATTTAGCTGTCGTCCCGAACCTCAGTTAACTCAGTTAGGTGCACCCATGACGCTAATATGTCATTCATAGGTAAGCAAAGACAAGAGGTAAAGTTAAATAGGAAATAAAAACCTCGAATATGGCATAAAACACAAAATAGCTTGTTTTCTAATTTGACTTCTGCCACGTACAGCGCATCGCTAACAGCTCGCGCCAGCTCCACCAGCTCAGTTACCGTTGGAATCAGCTGCAGCTACCGTGGGGCGTTTTGCTCACCTTGTTCATGGCTGCTGGCGTTGCGGAAGTCAACTGAGAACTGTGCCCACTCCACCAACCTCCCAGTTTATATACGCCCCCAAACAGGAGTCATTAGCGACCGGGCGCGGCCGCGCACCCCCCTCTAATGGTCGACATTGAACCGGCCGGGATTGCAATAATAGAGCTTGTTGCGTGACGCAGCAGATTACAGTGTGACCCTCCGAAGGCGGCGTCGACTAGGGGCGGAACTGAACCACCCGCCGTTCCCGACTGCGTCGCCGAGCCACGTCACAGACCGCACTACGTCACGCGTCACATGCCGGACTGCGACGCGCGTCACGAACAAATATGCGTCACGCGGCTGGGTGATAAGGCGGTAACGAGGCGTTACCAAGTGGATGGGATGGACGTGTTATGTTCGCTGCTCATTGCGTGTGCCGGCTGCTGTTCACATACTACCGTCATGTGGCTTTGTATATAGCGTTTGTGTAAGACGAGAGAGAGAGAGAGAGAGAGAGAGAGAGAGGGAGAGAGAGAGAGAGAGGGAGAGAGAGAGAAAGAGAAAGAGAGATTAGGTTGAAAATGAAAAAATCGCATCACAAAATGGTGAAAAATAACAGGTGTGCAGCTTCAGCCTGCGGAAGGTGAACCGGCACGTGCAGTTCGGCGAGCGGCTCGATCTGGCCCCCTTCTGTTCCTCCATCAGCCAGGACCTGCCTCAGGTGCGGGCCGGCCAGCGGCGGGTGCTCTTCTCGCTGTTTGGTGTCGTTGAGCACAGCGGTCGACTGACCAGCGGCCACTACACAGCCTACGTGCGCGTGCGCCGCCGTCACGACCAGCTCACCGTCAACCCTGCGCGACTTACCACGCTCGTCACCGACGCGTTCGCCGTGGCGTGTGAGCGGGCGAGGCAGCGCGCCGAGCAGACCCGACCGGAGACCACGGACGGACCGTCCCCGGTCAGGCCCGCAGAGGAGGGCCGGGAAGACGGGGAGGGCGAGGACCCCGCCGCCGCGCCACAGGAGTCACAGACGGATCAAAAACAGCCCGCCCCGGAGCCCGAGACGGAGCCGGAGCCGCAGCCGGAGGCCGGGCGGTGGTTTTACGTGAGTGACACGCACGTCACAGAGGTGACTCTGGACAAGGTGCTCAAGGCGCAAGCTTACATGCTGTTCTACGAGCGAATTGTGTAAGCGACTGCGGTAGCTTGGGATGGTGCTCTGTGCACGGGGCTGTGACGGCGCGCGAATCGTGTCCCTCAGTCTGACCGAGGTGTGATTTCGGAAAGGTCAAGTTTTTGAAAATAACACCTAATGGCTGTGTTGGATGCATGTCTCCGAGCTCAGTTGGAGCTTAAAGGGACTGTCCCACCTTTGCATTAGTTCTGAGTTGAGATAGCCAAGTTGGCGGCCAGGTTCAGAAACCACTATAGGTACTCGTATATCCTGGTCGCAATATCCTCAGTTTCGTGGTGTTAAAGAAATTCGTTCCCTTCATTTGAAAAGTGGGCCTTAGCTAAGGCCCTATCTCTTAACTATTAACGGCCATTTGATGACGTCATTACTCATTTGCCTTTTGAACGCCTGTCCTGTCACACATTCAAGTGAAGTATCACTTGATTTACGAATAAGCCAATCAGAGACACTCTTGTTATTGTATGAGCCGCGTCATATTTGAGAGCAAATATATTTGCTGCCAAATTTCCCCTCACATTGACATGAAGTAGATAAATCCTTCATTACGTCACAGATTCGATATAAATGACGTCACGATGAAATATGAAAGTCGCAATATCTAAAAAAATATACGATGAAAACGCGTAAAAACTTGCAGAATTCGTCAAAATATAATGAGTAACATTTCTGAATCCTAAACGGTACTTTTTTGAAGGTGGGATAGTCCCTTTAACTATTAACGGCCACTTGATGACGTCATTTGCATTTTGAACGCCTGTCACGCATGTGAAGTTTCACTTGATTTACGAATAAGCTAATCAGAGACACTTGTTATTGTATGAGCCGCGTCATATTTAAGAGCAAATACCTATCTTTGCTGCCAAATTTCCCCCACATTGACATGAAGTAAATCCTTCATTACGTCACAGATCCGATCTAAATGACGTCACGATGAAATATAAAAGTCGCAATATCTCAAAAAGTATACAATGAAAACGCGTAAAAACTTGCAGAATTCGTCACAATATCATGAGTAACATTTCCGAATCCTAAATGGTACTTTTTTGAAGGTGGGATAGTCCCTTTAAGATTTGCATTGGCAAGCTTTCAGGTTCGAGTCTCCGCGGCGCTTGATGCATGAGACCCCTGACGATTATGTACCACGTGCCAAGTTTAGGAGCAGCCACAGCCAGCTGAGGTAAGTATGTAGGACAGACCATGTGTCCTCCAAGCCTTGCGTTCGGCATCTGGAAAATGAGGGATAATTTACCGGGACCACTCGGATCATTCGGCATTTTAGGCTGACACGGTGCACAACGGACATGAAAACGAATGAAAAATCAATTACTGAAGCAAAAGCAATCTAAAAATGTGACTAATTTCATCGATGGTCCCTGCAGTACCAAATAGTTATCGGTGATCTTTGGATAATTATGCCTGATTTTCCGAATGTCGAACGCACGCTTCGTAGGTATACGCTTAACCCTGGCATCCGCCTTCTTAGCGTGCATTCGGCATCCGGAAAATCGGGGAGAATTATTGGGAGCAGCGAGAATTATCGGGGAGCACGTTCGGTATCGCGAGAACAGAAATTATCCCCAACAATTATTCCTCCCTGGGGAGAATCTGCGGACCTGGGGCGGCTGGACGTTTTCTGTATTAGAGATGGGAGGTATTGTTGATAGTGGTGCTCAAACGGCTTGTACTTTTGATACTAAAAGATAAATTGTAAGATGCGATGACATATTGTGCGTGATGCAATGTCATAAATAACTAAAGGTGTTTACAAGCTCGAAAAGCCAAAGTAAGTCAAATTACTTTGACCGTCCAGGGATGACATCCGTGATGCCGAACGTCAAGTGAGGGATATTATTCCGTGCATGTTTCTCCCCCAAACAAGGCATACCGAACGTCACCACTAATTTTCCAACCGAGAATATCCAAAGGATAACATTTTCCGGATGTCGAACGCGCGCTTAATATACAGGGTGATCCAAAAAATTTGGAACCCCTAACTTAAAATGTCTATAAGTCCGAAAGTGTTCACTTTATTGACAAATTGCGAACACCATTAGAAAGAGCATTAAATCCTCCATAAAATCACGTCAATTTGGTGCATGTATGTTGTACAGCATTGGCACACTATTAGCTTTTGGAATGAGCGTTAGAAAACTGAGTGAAACGAAATTGCCAAATGTTTACAATGCGCTGAAATCCGTTAGCATTCTATCTGTTGTCTTTTTGCGAATAATGCCACATCCAAATTCAATTTTATTGCATAAAAGTTTACACAGAAGCACAGAGTAGAACAGATACACGCGTCCTAGCTTCCGCTGTTCATCACAGCATGTGCTCAACGCGAGCTCCAGGGGCCGTCAGGCAGGCCTGCAGTTGCTTGGGGACAGCTCCAACCGCGCGGACCAGCAGTCTCTGGGACAACTGGTCCCAGCAGACTCTCAGTCTTTCCTTTCCTTACACTAGCACGTGAATGAGCTATTTTTATTCATGAATCTCCAACAAGCGACATGGTCAGAACAGCAAAGTGTCAATCACTGATTTGCGCATAATGTTCAAAACCGTTTCACTGAGTTTCGTGACACAAATTTTATAGGCATATGTCTAGGGCACTATTTATAATAATACGTAAGTACAATCAACTTGGTTTTATAGAGAATTGAACGCTCTTTCTAATGGTGTTTGCAATTTATCAATAAAGTGAAAATTTTCTGACTTACAGACATTTTAAGTTAGGGGTTCCAAATTTTTTGGATCACCCTGTACATTCTTGGACGATACCGCGAAAACGAAATATTTCTATCGAGAGTTTTCAAAGGATTTCATGCACGAGGCCTTGGCCGAGTGCATGAAATTCTTTGAAAACTCGAGATAGAAATATTTCGTCGCGGTAGAGTCCTAGATATTATTTCCTGTATGTTTTTTAACACGCGCAGTGGAAGGGTTGCGAGTACTACGCCCAGTGGAAGGGGGGGCGGATGTCGCCCCCCCCCCTAAGATCTCGGCTCCCACTGGAGCTAGAAAGACGAAATTTGGAGGGTAGGTGGGGGCCATAGGGAACTCTGTTGTGTGTGAATTTCATGACCCTAGGTCAATATCTTCAAGGTCAAATGAGGTCAAATGTGGTCAAATCTGCCATATGAGCGACTTTTTTGCGTTTACACGCCAATAACTCAAAAAGTTACCGGCCGATTTTCTTTTTTCTTTCACTATACAAAAGAACAAACATTTGTGAGTATGTATGGTGAATTTCTAGATGATCCAACAATAAATATGACAGTTAGAAGCCTGCTAAGGGTAAGATGTCGCCGCCTGAAGCGGGATCGGCCGACGCGGGAAACGCGGCAATCACAATTTTGTGTTTACACACTCATAACTCAAGTTGTTACCGGCCGATTTTCGAAATTCTTTGACCATATGATTGCCTGTACATTTCTCAGTCTTCTCACCGAATTTGACGCGAATCTAATGTAATCAGCGGTAAGGAGCTCGATATAAAGACGGAACCGTCCCGCCCCGGCACAGTCTACAATTCAGGCGGCGCGTAACGGCTAGCGCCGGCCGCCGCGCCGCCGCGCCGCCGCGGCGGCAGGATGTTTGACTTTACACCGCTATTACTAGAAAAGTTGTGAACCGATTTTCTGATTTCTTGCACGAGATGATCCGCAATTCAATTTTGGACAGGTAGCCGAAATTTCACATTAATATTAGGTTTGCGGCGCGAGTTATTGGCGAAAAACAGGAGGGGTGGGCGAAATCCGCCCCCCCCCTTCCACTGCGCGTGTTAATATCGTTCGTTATTTGCTTAAAAAAGGCCGAAATATGCATAAATAAAATACAGTAACATTAACTACACGTTAAATACTGAAATACTGGTAGTTCTAATTACTTAACAGTTCAGCAAAGCTTACAAATTTTCTTTAAAACAGAAGCCCTCGGTGAAATCAAGCTATCCAAGAAAACCATCCAAGAAAACGTCTCGCGCAAAGTTTCTTGGATGGCTGGATTGCATTGCAAGACTGCATCAAACATACAGGAATCTCCCGATCCCTACCCGTAAGTTACCGTTCTGACAGAAAAGACCAGAACCTTAGCAGCAACGTCTGTTTGGGTTCCGACTTCGTCGTTCCCTGAGTTCATTGGCCCCAGTTTTAGCTTAAATAGCGGCAAAGTTGAGCACATCTTATACTTATTGCAAATATCAGCAGCTTACCACTATTATAACGTCACTTTAATGTCATAGTTATACGCTAAGAGAACATTCATTCTGTATCTGCAGTGAAGAGGTAAATTCTCTAAAATTTGTGCTTGAAGTTATGCTTGATGATACTTAAGAATGAAAAAAATTGTAGAGACGAGTGACATTCTATATACAATAGTTAAGCATGCAACGGAAATATTTGCATGACAGGTCTCGCTGGCCGCGGAACACTTAGGAGGCTCGCACAGGGGTAGGCGTGGTGTGTTTCAGGCATAATCACCTCAACTACTACCAAAACATAGGGCAATTACCATCACCTCGTCCTTGGCATCAAGTCCATTGCAAACCAAAACATAAATCAGCCCGTGAACAGTCTGTCGGTGTATGGGAAAACAGCGCTTAAGCGCCTATGTATCAATGGAACCAGGCACGCCTTCACTTCAACCCTGCAGCACGGTGCAATAAGCACCGTCGAGTTCTTTCAAACCAAATCAAAGCTGATATGCTGAACAGCACACGAACACCGGGGTAGCGCAATGCACAAAATGCATGCATGCATGTGGCATTGAACGTACAAAATCAACTGCATGCAATGAAAGACAAGATACACGCATCGGATTCGGAGACTTCATGATGTCACACAGAATAACCGAGGCACTGCAGCTTGATATGTAGCAAAGTAACTTGAAGAAGACATTATGGAATACTGGAAGACTGCAGGGGCATTCCACGATAGATCGACCAAGGCCTAACACCCGACCATTTTTGATTTTGATGAAATCTTGTCTACAGGGTTCTCTTATGCCCTGAAGTCAATGGTGACAACGCCAGACCCCTACGGTCAGCGGTTTAGGAGATATAGCCCCGGGCATTTTGACGAGGTCACTCTGCAGAGTGATTTTTGAAGTGCTATATCTCCTAAAGGAATGAAGGAAATGCATTAAACCTTTGCATCGTTGTGATCGTGGTGAAATGGGCAATTAATTGGCCATCTCGGATTTTCAAAAAAAATGATTTTGATTTTTAGCTGTGACGTCATCAATTTTTAAACTTTCTGGCTACCCCCCTAGTACATTAAAATTTGCCATTATTTTTGCTCAGAAATAAAGTTCCGTCAATTTCCTTTCGACTGGGAAAAAACAAAAATGGTAATCTTTCTACAAATATTTTATTTTATTTTTTTGAAAATCGCACTACAAACTCTGATTTACAGAATCGGGTTATTAAGCAATATAAGACACATCTGCGAGGACCAGTTACTTCCAAAAAGAGGTTATCTGGGTTTATATATTCCCGACCGGGGCTGGGAAAATGCGTTTTATTCACCGAGGTTTTTGTGCGGAGGACCGAGTGCCGGTAGGCACGAGGTCCGTAGCAAAAAACCGAGGTGAATAAAACTGCATTTTCACAGCCCAAGGTTGGGAAGAGATTTACCACATGCCGTACCCGCGCACATTTGATATTAGATATTATATTCTTATTATTGTGATAATAGTATATTAATACTATGTTCATATTTATAGTCACCGTGATTATTTTTGGTGTTTTTCATGATTGGGCGGCGTTGAGTATGAAAGATGAAAGTTCCTACTTCCCCCTTATTTAGGGTTTGAAAAAGCTGAGGATGAAGATAGTGAAGCGTCAGAAGTTAGAATAAACTATAAAGATATGGAGTCCAGCAGGAGTGAGGAAACCGTGAGGAAAACTGAAAATTGGGTGAGACGCTGAATCAAACGCGTCTTAGATCCAAGCTGGAACAATATAAAATGTTTATTGTGGCTCGTTAAGATGCTTAGCGCATTTAAAATGTTCGTTTTTTTGCGTGCATTATGTTGTAATAATGAGTACTCTGACCATGTTCTGCAGCAATAAATACATTGGCATTGGAACGATACCTATCCTTGTTTAGTTGAATTACGTTGACAGCAAAAGTAAGCGAAAACGCCATCACTTAATTTCGCTCACTTCTGCTATTGCTGTTAGTGAACACACAATCCGTAAACATCTTCTTTGGAATTGGTTCTTCCACTCAGAATATTCAGTAAAATTTTGTCTGGGAAAATCAAAAAGCCCTAGGGCCGAATCGTTTCCCAAATACCTTCAACATTAGCCGAGGCGGGCCGAAGCCATTTCCCAAATGCACGTGCTAATGTTAAAGGGATATCTCGGCATGTGGTAATCGGCATATAATATTCTTCTCTTTAACTTCACTTTTGATAACAAAAAAAAAGAACTTTAATATTACTTGCACAAGAGTCAATATAATGGCAAAATTATACATACTTTTGAGCTGCCACAGCTGCCTTGTTTATCAACGTAGCTCAAATGACCAACCGACAGTCGATTTGCAAAGCATATTTACGAACCGACTAATTATAAACGAACAAAATAATTGGTAGTTTCAGGAAGGCAAAAGGTGGTGTAATGTGACTAGGTATTTCATCAGCGAATTATCATTTTCAACGCTGGATGCAATAAAAGCCATAAACAACGGAGTGCATTTCTATTGCAGTTGCAATAACAGACGGCAAAGCACCAAGACAGGAACGAGATCACGGCCACACAAACACACTTTTTACTTGGAACGCACTCCGTTGTTTATGGCTTTTATTGCATCCAGCGTTGAAAATGATGATTCGCTGATGAAATACCTAGTCACATTACACCACCTTTTGCCTTCCTGAAACTACCAATTATTTTGTTCGTTTATAATTAATTAGTCGGTTCGTAAATATGCTTTGCAAATCGACTGTCGATTGGTCATTTGAGCTACGTTGATAAACAAGGCAGCTGTGGCAGCTCAAAAGTATGTATAATTTTGCCATTATATTGACTCCTGTGCAAGTAATATTAAAGTTCTTTTTTTTTGTTATCAAAAGTGAAGTTAAAGAGAAGAATATTATATGCCGAAACCCAGATAACCTCTTTTTGGAAGTAACTGGTCCTCGCAGATGTGTCTTATATTGCTTAATAACCCGATTCTGTAAATCAGAGTTTGTAGTGCGATTTTCAAAAAATAAAATAAAATATTTGTAGAAAGATCACCATTTTTGTTTTTTCCCAGTCGAAAGGAAATTGACGGAACTTTATTTCTGAGCAAAAATAATGGCAAATTTTAATGTACTAGGGGGGTAACCAGAAAGTTTAAAAATTGATGACGTCACAGCTAAAAATCAAAATCATTTTTTTGAAAATCCGAGATGGCCAATTAATTGCCCATTTCACCACGATCACAACGATGCAAAGGTTTAATGCATTTCCTTCATTCCTTTAGGAGATATAGCACTTCAAAAATCACTGCAGAGTGACCTCGTCAAAATGCCCGGGGCTATATCTCCTAAACCGCTGACCGTAGGGGTCTGGCGTTGTCACCATTGACTTCAGGGCATAAGAGAACCCTGTAGACAAGATTTCATCAAAATCAAAAATGGTCGGGTGTAAATCTGATAAAATTTTGGTCGATCTATCGTGGAATGCCCCTGCAGCCGCACACAGCAAAATAACACCTGGAAACTGCAGTGTCTCACAGCACGATAGTACCACGAGACTGCAGACACCCCATGCACCGATTCCAAACAAGAAACATCAGTTTGTGATTATCAGCAAACGCAAATCATCATGCTGAGGCTGCAATGTTATGCACCTACAAAATTAAAATGACGAGGAACAGAAGTTTCGGAAATTTCACTAATACTTTATTGTATGTAGCCTGTGACAAGCACGCACCATACAGCGTCATGAGACTGCAACGGCACACAGCACACTAGCACCAGGCGACTGCAATGAAACACAAAAAGAAAACCACAGAACTGCAGTGTGATGCCCACATGCACCAACGCAGAGTACACCACCACCAAAGAAATGCAGTGGCGCATGGAACACTGAAACACGGAGACAAAAAAAAAAAAACACACGGAGACCACAAGGACACACAACTTGCTAGCACCAGAGGAACGCAGTGACACAGAGTACAACAGCACAAGGCACGAGAATGCTTTGGTGTGTATATTACATGAGTGTAACTAATAAGAAAGTGCTAGCTAAGAATGCAGCTTAGCCTATCTGCGAGCTAGGTTTTTTTTTACACAGAAAGCAGGAAGTGAGCGTGACTTCTTTTACAAAATCAATCGCATCATTATACAGAGTCTCTCTCAACTTGTATGGAATTTAGAAGAGCATCTAGAAACATTTTAGCTTTGTGCTGGTCATTCTGCCACCTTGTAAATGGCATGGAAAATTGGCAATTTGTATGAATAATGCTGGGAAAACCGTGCAGACTCTGGATGTGTTTATTTCTTCTCGAACCATTGCACTTGTGATTGCAGTGCCAGGATCCGGTATCACTTCCCAGTCACAGACATAACGAGAAGGTTGAGGGAGCACCGTAATTGTGATTGCAGCTGTCCTGGGCGGCCGCGCCGCGCGCACGACCCTGAAGCCAGCGGCGTCAGGGCCACGGACAGTGCCGGCGGCCGCGCGCCCCGTGGGCCTGGCCGTGACAAAAATGACGCACACCACTCGATTTATGAGACTGGCACCAGTAAATTGTCTGGCCCTTCTGCAGCGTCACCAACACTCAGCGGATCGGCCACAATAGCTGGCCGTGCATGCCGGGAATTGGAGCTATTCTTTTCAGGCTGGTTCGAGATCATTTGGTTCTAAGTGGCTTGACGTCCGGTGTTGAATAGCTAATCCAATCGATCTGATGAAATTGGGGCATTCGCCCTTGAGAACGCTTCCGCAATCGGACAGTGGCTGCAATATTTTGTCAGAAAATACAAATAGCGTTTTTCTCAGCCAAACACTGACCCACGTAGCAGAAGAAACAAAGTGCTAAACATGAATGACTACAGCTTCAATCAATCAATCAAAGATGAGCAATTACAGGTTCCATGATTGTTAATGGACACGTGAGTTGCCAAATTTGAGTGAGCACTAAAGAGGCCATATGCAGTATCACTGATGTTAGTTGTCGGATTTTCGTCCCCGTCTTGAGTTGAGATGTTCGCTTCACAACGTTATACAGCCAGTTACTTATCCGGCCGTCGTCAGGTGTTCTTTGGCCCTTAGAAGGACCTGGATGTTGGTGACGTTGCGCCGTACGCATCATACCATTCAAAAGCTCCCGTGGTCAGCGGAAATCGACTTGACGACGGCCGGCGAAGTAACTGGCCGAAACGAGCTAGCCTCTAAGACAGGGACGAAAGTCCGACAACTAGCATCAGTGATACTTTATACCAACTCTGCTCAAGCATTACGAAGAATTATACCATATCCAGTGTCCACCTAAAGCCATCATCTCTCCTGGTCGACTATATTTTTACTAAACAAAAACGTAGCTGAAAAAACCGGTGAAACCTGTTCAAGCCTCACGAAGGGTTCTCTGACACCCGAATTTCAGTCTTCGAAAACGATATTCTTAGAAAACTTGTTTACACCGTAAAGGCATGCATTTCTATCGGCAAATAGTTGTTTTGAAGTAGGCTTTGTGAATTTCAAACATAGCCACCAATTCTTCAGGACTGAACACTTTGATTGGGACCCGCAGGCCACGTATTTAATCAGCGACTTGCAATAAATTCAAGTGAGCTTGCTATTTGGCTAGGGAAAATATGGTTGAATGCAGAAATCATTTTGGGCGTTTAATTAGTTACAGAATGAACCAAAATAGCCACAAATCTAATGCATTTTAGAGCTAGAGGCATCAACATCACCGTCGTCCCTGGCATTCGTGAACTAGGTACCATTATTGCAATTTTAGTGCAGAAGTAGCGAGCTATGATTGATGGGTATGCAGACATACTAATTGATTCCTGACAGCAATTCTGGTTCTCCGCTCTCTGGCGAATCTATGCCCTATTTTCGTCGATTTCTTCCCAGCATAGCATGAAGGTAGCTGACGACATCGCAAAGCTAAAAAGTTGTATTTGTTGACGCATCGAAAGATAAGTCGAAGTTTGTGTCCTGGCATACAGCTTTGAAGAGACCGATGGCCACTCAAAAAGGCTCTAAAACAACTAAAGCATGCAAAATAAATATCAGAGACAGCAGGTGCTTCTCCGATAACGCCTGTCCTTTCTTCTACGATGGCGAGCAGCGAGCGGCAGGTGTCGCTGCCTGTGAGCGGGGTACCGAGTAGATGGCTGTAGCAGCGAGAGCACGGACCGTGGGCGACACCACAGGCTACCGGCTCACGATGAGGTAAATCGAGAAACCGGTCTGTGCTCTGACCCAAAGTAATGTTATGCTGTTTGAACTTCTGCAAGTGCAGGCATGAAATCTGAGAGCGATGGTGCTAGGGCTGGAGATATTCATATGAAGTGTGCACCTACTTATACGAAATGAACATTTATTTCACCCTGCCAACATGGATTTCGTACAAAACCATTCGACTGAGTCGGCACTTCTGACTATGACCGACAGGCTGCTAGAGGGAATGGACAGACGGCAAATAGCGCTCCTCTGTATGCTTGACCTTTCCAAGTGTTTTGATACGCTTCCCCATGACTGACGGAAGTTCATTATCTACCGAGAAGGAGGGTCATCAACTTATCCTACGGCGACAGAATGTTTCGGTAAATAAAGTTCGCCCTTTACGTCCGGCAAGCAGGCCAAGGCCCCAGGCCCCAAAACCCATCGGTCTGGGACTATTGCGCTATTGCGCTACCTAAAAAAAAACTGGATATTATTTGCTAAGCCATCGCGTTCGAACGAGAAAATAAACGGGGAAACGGAAGAGTAGAAAAATTGCAATGAATAATAAAATCTAAACAGATGACCAAACTATGTAGATGCTAGTGCAGCGGAATCCACTTCAAAATTGTAACCGTTATGACTTTCAAAATGCAGAGAGTTCCTTCCTCTGCTTCTGAAAACTGTTTCGCTCCGTAAAAAAAAGATCATGAAAAACAGCGTTGTGGAACAGAGAAAGAAACTGAGCGCATATTTTGGTCATTGCCTAGAACAGTCCAGCTTACTTTCAACTCATGTTTTCTAATGTCTATTATAAGTAATTCTTTATTTAATTATTCCAAACCTTATGACTGGAAGGATTGCCAAAGACGGAGACCCCACGAAACAGAGCTTGTTATATTGGCCCTGCTCTTTACCCTGCCTTAAATTAGAAACTAAAGAGTCCATTGGCTCTGTCTGTCGCCGCTGCCCGAGTAAGTGAGAAGCGGCTCCTCCAACACCTGCAGACCACCGGACACGCACCGGTCGGCACACCGTCGCCCGGAAGTGTCGTACAGACGACGACAGTCGGCAGTGTGGTGACGGACCGTCAGCGGACGGACACCTCTGACGGACGGCGCCGCTCTGACCACTGGTCAGACAGCTGACACCCGTCGGCGGTCAGAACCACCGGCCAGACAGCTGACACCCGTCAGCGGTCAGAACAGACCGCAGGAATGGCGGCGGGACCAAGCATAAATCATCAGCTTGTTTATGGGAGTGTTGGAAGACAACGTCTCTGGCTTCAGAGTCAGATCTTACTCAGTTCAGCTCGTTTAGTTTTCTTTATTTGAACCTCTGAAGTATTAAGGACGATATACGCCCGAAAGACATTCATTTCAGCATTTGATGGAACTCCGAATGCTTTAAACAGCATATCTTCATTACATATCTTACATGCCACTCCAATGAAACACATACATATGATATTCATCCAGTCTCCAGGAGACATCCAAACAAGAGATTACCGATCGATTTAATAGTATCGCTCGATCCGACCACAACGCCCTGTTCTCGGTGGGTGGACGGCCACTAAGTGATCGCACCGGAGCTGGCTATCTCACCGGACCGGCGCGGTGCACCGGCGGTCCGGTCACGTCTGCCATCTGCCGCGCCGCAGTGACGCCGCCGACGGACCCGCTACGTCGGCCCCGGCGCACGCCAAGCTGACCGTCAGAGCCGCGCACGGCGCCGAATCCGCCCTGAGTCGGCGACGTTTGGTGCAAGGTGGGGATAATGACTCTTCGTCGCTGCAGGCCGATATAGCATAATGTGATCTCAGATAAAGTCCAAGTAAACACTTGTCATCGCGAACAAATTTTCCACGTTGAGATACACCAAGATTACCACCAAGCCAGGCCGGAAAGCGGAGGGCGTGGAGGCATTTGGCACCATCTGTTCCATTGCCTCAGGCAAATAGCTGTAGCGGTGACTGGGGCAGGAAGGCAATTCCCCACAGCCGCCGACGTCCTCTACCAACAGAAGGTCGGATCTTGTGTGGAATTCTCACTCCATCAAGTTATAAGGGACCCGAATAACATTGAATGAGATGCACTGAACTGGAAAAGAGAAGGTCTTTCAGTGGAAGATACTAGTGGTAGGTATATAAAACAATAATAAATGCATTGGTAGTTAGAAACATCATAAAGGCGTATGCCAACATGGAAATACTCTATGTGATGTTCATATTGTTCCACCTCGAATAATAAATGAATCCAGGCATGCGACAAAAATATTTTCAACAATATATTTTATGAACGACCTAATACAGGAAACGAATAGGCATTTTAACTGGGCGGATTGTTTCTCAACAGCCTAATGAAGGAGATACGGGAAATGGTTGGAGGCTATTGTTTAAACCCAATAATAGCATAAAACCTGTTTGCAGATCCAACTCTACCTCGGTCACCCCGGAAGTGAACTCCATTTGCGTGGCACCACCTCGGTTCCGGTTTTAAGTGGCAGTCTATAGTCCAGAGCAGAGAGTCTATAGTCTAATAGCAGTCTACCTATAGCAGTCTATAGTCCTGGGATGGCCAAAGAGGGGACAACAGGATCATAAAGATTATGAGTCGGATGGTGTTTTTTTTTTGCGAAATGTTACTCAACAAGCGTAACCGTAATGTGGTCGCACCAACCCATCCCTCTTACCATAGGGGATGGTGAAAGGTGTCAAACACAAAGCCAAGATTGTAGACCTGACATGATTAAGAGGTGAGAGAGGGTTGGAATTAACAGAAGTTTTCCCCCATCTACCCTTGCACTTATTTCAAGCATTACAGCCTTGTGGCAGCCGAGACGTGGGGCAGTTTTACCAATTTGGAATTCGGAAATAAGAACGTTTTTGTACCTATTTTATTACCAAATTCAAGTTGATTGAATTATTGAATATCTGTCAACTTAATATCGTAATACGTGATTTATTTATTTTATGTTATTTATTCATTTATTTGTTGCACAATAATTTATTTTATCTATTTATTTATTTATTTATTTATTTATTTATTTATTTATTTATTTATTTATTTATTTATTTATTTATTTATTTATTTGATTGATCGTTAGTAAATAAAGCGGTGCTTCAATAGTTGCTTTTAATGCGGCTTTGGTAAGACCCTTTCCCCATCGAGGACCGTGCAGGTCATATTACAGGGTCGTGGTATGCGAGGATATAACGGGGAGACTATGGCTCGCGCTGATTCGACCACCGACTGGTAAATACGCCGCAGTTTAACCCTATTCCTGGCGGGCTCCGCCGGGACAAGAAACTGGCGGGGGGGGGGGCCGATTCGGCCCCCCCCCCTGAGATCTCGAGAACGAAGCAAGATAGCGACAAGCGGTAAACGGCATCGGATACGCACGGTCAAGATCTACAATTTTTACTAAGGTCATTTTCAGGTCAGGTCAAAGATGACGTCACAGGGGTCGAAAAAGTCAAAATGGCGGCGCTAGATATGGAGAGAGTTTTTCTCGAATAACTTTCGAATTAGTCAAGATAGGAACAAACTAAGGGCATCATCGTGATCCTCTCGTCAATCCGCATCGAATGATATATATGTTGACCTCGCAAGGTCAAGGTCAAAGGTTGACCTCAGGTCACGTGACCTCGAGGTCATCATGTATATCATTCGATGCGTCTTGACGAGCTGAACACAATGAGACCATCCACGCGTCTGTATCTTGTTCCTGTACGGAGTTATTGGCCAAAAACCTTTGGTGACCTTTGATGACGTCACATGACCTCACAGCTGCCCAACAGCAAAACAGACCTCAAGGTAGTGAAGGTTGATCGTATATGAAGTCATGTATGGTATATGGGGCCATTCCGACCCGTTTTAGTGGTAAAAACAGGGAGTTGATTTTTCCCCCATTGACTTATAATGGGGAGGTCGCGAAACTGACCTGACCTTAGGTCACCGATATCAAAATTCCGAGATATACAAATTGCACATACTGGTACCCTAACTAAAGCCTGAAGAGAAGAAATTGATCGGTCAAAAACTCTAGCTCTGGCGGGATTGCAAACTTTTCTGAGGTAGGGTCACCAAACCGCCTCTGGTGACCTGACCTGAGGTCAGATCAATTCAAAATTTTCAGACATGTTGCGTAGAAGCCTTTTAGGAAACGTCAGAAAATTTGAGCTTCCTAGCTCAACGCGTTTGGGAGAAATAACCAAAAAACCTCAGGGGGGGCTCCTGAGGCCCCCCCCCCCCCGCCAGGAATAGGGTTAAATGGTCTTCGTTAGGAAGCTCATACTTGATCTGTCATTACTTGTTACTCGAATTAAATCAACGTTGTAACTTGTAGTTTTGACTGTGTCAACGGTGCGCTCCAATTGTTTGTTTGTTTTGTTGGGTTAGGCCCTTTCGGTCGACAAGACCATTGCAGAGCCGGAAGGATGGTAGGAATTAGGGGGAGACAATGGTATGGGCAGGCACCCTAGAGAGTCGCCGGGGCTGAGCCCGTCCATAGGACAGGCCACCCAGCTCCAAGGCACTCTCTGCACCCGGCTACGGGGTGCAGCTCCCTCGGGAGCAGCGGTGCCGCTCCAAGGGAGCAGCCCGCATGAGATAAAGTTGCCTGTCCAGCCCGGAGGGGGGTTGCGGCTTGGAGGAGAAGGATTTCAGTATCCTGAGGATAGAAGCACGGATAGGTGTGCGCTCCAATTTTAGACGAACATTTCGTTTCTATCGATCGTATCGTTCGTTTCTACCTCTATGATCGCTTGATCGTAGAGGTTTATTGCAGAATCGGATATTTTCAGGTGAAGACAAACCTTTATAACGGTTTGTTTATCTCAGTTCAGCTGAACTACAGGAGCGGACACAGTTCGATTCGAGCTCCGGACGTCGTGTGCACCGAGCTTACAGCGGGAGGGGGCGTGGCTTCGGCGGTGAAAGCTGCCACACCCGTGACGAAACGCGGCAGGTTTCTGAGGCTGGCAAACGTCTCAGAACATTTCTCACAGCCTCTGGTAGCTCAGTTGGTAGAGCGGTGGACTGTAGCGGGTTGCAGGCATCCATAGGTCGCTGGTTCAAGTCCGGCCCGGAGGACGTTTTGACATTTCAGTCACATGAAAACACTCACTCAACTGTGAACTCGCATGCACGTATAAGGATAGAGTTAGGGGAGAGTGGGGCAAAGCGGCCACCCGGGGCAAAGCGGCCATCCATCGTTTTAGCGCTCCACAGCTGGCGTCAGTTCCAATTTATGATTTCCAATTATACTTCTCTTTGCGGTCGTTCGAATGATCCAGACCGGGGTTTCAGGCCCATCGCCATTGTTCTGTGAAACACGGAAAAGCATTTCTTGCCAGGTTACCAATTATGTTTACAATTTTTAAATGTTATTTTATTCCATAACCGTTTGGAATTTTTATAAGCGTTTTTGTCCATGCATTGCGTGGTTATCGTACATGCCTTCTACCAATTTTAATGCTTTTTACCCCACTGATAGCTGAGCTGGAATATTTTTGTCTCGGACGGTAGCGCGGGGCAAAGCGGCCGGGGCAAAGTGGCCAGCCCCCAATTGGCCATAAGTTGTTTCCATCTGGATAAAAACATTATTTATATTCAAATGTGCCGTCATGCATTCATCTTGGCCACTTTTCGGTTACATGAGTTACCAAATTATGCAATTAAATGTTTTTCCAAGAAAATTCTTTCCTTGTTTAGCAATAGGTGGGAAGATAACAAAGTAAACATCCATCTTCCCTTAAACCTTGTCACCATCAAATACCCTAGTCGTGCATGAGGCAACTATTCTGTTTCTCATATCGGGACTTGAGAAGTCGCCTGTGGCCGCTTTGCCTCAGGGATGGGGCAAAGTGGCCAATATGCTATAGGTTTAAAGTTTTGTCAATATCTCCCATATGTGAACGCCTTTGGAAATGAAACGCAGTTGGAATAAAAGACAATTTAATAGGGATCACATTGGTATAGAAAGAATCTTTCCAAGTTTAAAAATCAAGCGTCGGCATCGTTAGAAACGTTAGGGTGGCCGCTTTGCCCCACTCTCCCCTACATGCAGACTCAGGGGCTTTTACCCGATACCGCCGTCGCTAGGCTGGTTCCGTTTTTGTTCTGTGGGTATTTCCTTACCTTCTTACACACCTTCCATACTTTCACTGCATTTTGGTTACGCTTCCATTGTAATGCATATATGTTGGTAGCATCTTGGAAGCATCAACGAATGCTTACAACTATTATAGATCATTATTCATTAGTGAGATATAGGAAGATAGACAGACCTATGCATGGATCTGAGTGAAGGACCTGCTTGATGGATGATACATGATCAATGTATGTTCCTCTCAGTGAATTTCAAAGCAAACGACAGAATAGCATCTATAATCCCATCGGATCTTACATAGAAAAATATTCACGATCTATGATCTCATAAGATCTGACGACAAACCATGGGATCTATCTAGAGATATATGGGATCTCGGGATCTATGATCCAAGTGGCTTCCACCATATGCGACTTGCTAAACCACGTTTCGATGTGATTTTATGTCAACAATTCCCATAAAACTATGAATTATGATGAATACTCACATAATATTCATGAAATAGAACCATTGCGAAAAGCAACAAATGATCCTTGAATATTCACATGTCCACAAAAAGTGAGCAAAGATCTATGATCACATCGGATCTCAAGACAAAAGAATAAATCTGGATTTTGATCCCAATGAACCTCTAGAAAAAATGGGCACAGATCTATGATCCCAAATGATCTCTAGACAAATCAGAGAGCTAGCTGGATCTATGATTCCATTGGATCTGTAGGATCATATTCCAGATCCATTTCCTCGGATCTGTGCACATGTCTGATGATGAAATACAGCGGAGGA
Source organism: Amphibalanus amphitrite (assembly GCF_019059575.1). NCBI lineage: Eukaryota > Metazoa > Arthropoda > Thecostraca > Balanomorpha > Balanidae > Amphibalanus > Amphibalanus amphitrite. Next base: position 492,142 of record NW_024881913.1, on the reverse strand, counting down.
CCACCGATTGCAGCGCCATTCCAAGATCTTCCCGGCGGGACAGCAATGCCACATTGGAAAAGCCCATTACAATGTGTTTGTTTATTGTGTAATGACAAGACAACTTCTCAATTTAGACAAAGTTATAACTCAAAACGTCCTCCGGGCCGGATTTGAACCAGCGACCTATGGATGCCTGCAGTCCGCTACAGTCCACCGCTCTACCAACTGAGCTACCAGAGGCTGAATGCTTTACTTCGAGACATTGACCGGCCTCAGAAACCTGCCGCGCCCTGCCGCGGGTGTTTCCCCTTTCACCGCCGAAGCCACACACCCTCCCACTGTATAGTCGACTACATAATGATGTTCCACTTTTCACAGGCAATTATTTGCCTGGAGTGGTAGGCTGTGCCGCATCACACTGGCTGAGTTCACAAACTATAGCTTTGTCCCAATGCTCACAATCGACACGCTTAATTGCGTGATAAACGGCACAACTTAGCGCTCCGGTCAACTGATAGCTTCTGAGGAGTGGAACATCATTCTGTAATCGACTATACAACGCTGGTCGCACTCGAAGTCCGGAGCTTGTGCACAAATGTGCCGTCTCCTGAAGCCCAGCTGAACTGACGGACATGAAGAGGAGGAACTATTGGGGTCCTCCTGTCGGCAATGGAAGAAACTTGACCCCGAATAATCCTCACGCCTTTCATTTGGAGCGTGTTCCTGCAATGCGACCATTGACCACTCGGGCGGCTAAATGTCAAGTGTCCTGTTCCATTGAGAACCAGTGGTCTCATCAGCTTGGGTGATCTAGTCCGTCCAATCCTTTTATACCACGGTCTGAAATGGTCTACATAATTTGAGCAAAATGGCGTTACCCAACTTAGCAAATTTTAAGTGTCGGGTTGACCACCGAAACGAATTCAAATTAGGTTGCCATCAAACGAATTCGAATAATGATGCCAGCACCACCTTAGAAGGTAGACAGAGCTGTATCGGTGCTTGATGAGAGCGTTATTTTTAGGTAAGACTTTATGGAGCTGAAAAAATCCTATGCCTTTTGTGGTTTTCTATTGTAACGCAGGTCAAGGCCATAACGTTTGTTTGTTTGTTTTGTTGGGTTAGACCCTTTCGGCCTGACGAGACCATTTTAGAGCCGGAAGGTTGATAGGAAGGTTGATTCATCTCGTGAATAATCTTTTTCGTCATAGATGTATCAGCAATTCTTTAGGATAAAGTCGTCATTCGATGAAAATCTGGAGAATCGTTTCAGAATCTAAAGACTAAATCAAGCTACGCATGCAAGCGAATCTCAGCGCACTTGCCAACGAATTTCCGAGTTCAGCTGACAGTCAGTGTGAGTTTGATTCGCAACGTTCGAGCTCTGACTGTCGAGTCCGACCAGCGCACACAGTGGGAGGGGGCGTGGCTCCGGCTGTGAAAGTAGCCACACCCGTGACGAAGGCAGCCTCCTGAGGTCGGTCAAAGTCTCGGATCAAGATTATCAGCCTCTGGTAGCTCAGTTGGTAGAGCGGTGGACTGTAGCGGGTTACAGGCATCCATAGGTCGCTGGTTCAAATCCGGCCCGGAGGACATTTTGACGTGTCAAAGACAGAATAAAGTGTCATCATAAGCTATAAGCTTACGATCACCCGCCAAACCCATTACCAAAGCTGCGTGCGTGTGCAGGTCCTTGAGCAGGTTCATCTAGTTGACCACTTGAGCGGAGGGGTCACTTGTTTCATAGGGTACCTAATAATAGGCTTGTCTACTGCGGCAACCCGGTCGGTCGTCGAATTAGTCTAATGTGTCCACATTATCCTCCTATTCTACAGTCTGAAATATTCTAAATGGAACAAAAGGCCGTATTTTAGCAGCCATGAAGCAAACTGGTTTGATGTTGGTTTGTGATTTATGTACATCTCCAGTTTGCATACCAAACAAGTTCGAATACCAAACAAGTTCGAATACCAAACAAGTTTGAATAATAACGCCAGCGCCACCGGATGTCACTGTGATCGTCCAAAGGTTAGTCCAAAGCTTGTTGTTAGTGGACGTCAATGTTTTTTTTAGAAAGCCTTGATGACGTTGAAATATTTTCCTCGCGCTTACTGGATCCCTATTGTTTGCCTTCGGTAAAAGAACAAGAGGCAGCACAAACATCACCAATTCCCAAGCGAGTGCAGTAATACGATGGCAGAAAGCACACGTTATGGGGACTGCATTCACACACAGGCTGCTAGCACCAATAGCTCAGGAGACTGCATTGTAGCACAGGAAACTAGCACCAATACCTGGAGACTACCTTTGATCACATAGCACAAGCACCAAACGCTTTCCATGCAGCTCAAGGCCATATCGGTTAGAGCCGGGCATTTAACCATGTACTGATTTGTTTTCTTTGTGTACCTATATGACTTCCACTTTCTTCTTTGATATCTGGCTATCTCTCTCAGTCGAATTTAAGATTTGAGCATCTCAACATTCCTCCCTGCTCGTCGACCCGACAAAAGCTCAAACGCTTACATTGAGCATATGTTGAACTGAGCCTCGCCAATCATGCATCGAAGCAAGACGGCAGTCAGCCGAGAGCACAAGGCAGGCACATTTGATGGACTTAATCCGGCAAGGTGACTAAATATAGGTAAGTCAAAAGCAACAAACTAATGACTCAAAAAGTAAATAAGCACCCGTACGGTCGTTTGGGTGTTCGGGCTCATCTTGGCCCCAATTTTGATCACGTTTACATGTTTCCAGGTGACGGTACCGTAGCTAAGACAAGCGCTGGGGGTAGATGCGAAAGGAGCACGTCCCTCCAGGGCTGGGCTTGCGCGGCTACTGCCCTGTCTCATCGAGGCACTCCTATCTCAATGTGATGTCCTAAGCCAGCGCAATTCACCAGTTGGTTGGTTTACTCAGTCCAATGTCTTCAGCTTAATATTTTATTCCATGACCCAGAAAAGGTTTCAACAGCGAACAAAATACATGGACGTTTTTTTAAATGTGGGGGGGGGGGGGTCTGTGGATTCGTCTTGTGAATGAAAATAGCTTGATTTTTCGTCATAATGACAGCAGCAATTATTTAGGATAAAGTCGTCATTTGATAAAAATCTGGGAATCGCTTCAGAGCCTTAAGACTGAATTACCTACTCCTGCAAACGAATCTCAGTGCACACTCCATTTTTTTAGTTCAGCTGACGGTCAGAGCAAGTTTATTCTGCAACGCCCGAGCTCTGACCTCTGACCATCGAGTGCGACGAGTGTGCCGAGGGAAGGGGCGTGGCTTCGGTGGTGAAAGTAACCACACCCGTGACGAAACACGGCACGCTGCTGAGGTGGGTCAACGTCTCGAATCAAAGCGGTCAGCCTCTGGTAGCTCAGTTGGTAGAGCGGTGGACTGTAGCGGGTTGCGGGCATCCATAGGTCGCTGGTTCAAATCCGGCCCGGAGGACGTTTTGACATGTCATAGGACGAAAGTGCCATCATAAGCCTAAGATTACGGCAGCCCCGCCGGCACTTCCATTACCCAAGCACTTTTGTATTACAAATCCACTGGAAGTATGATATGTAAGATAGGAGCCTGGAGCATGTCTAGTTGACCACTTGGGCGTCTGGTTGTTTCGTTTATAGGGAAATAATAATAGGGTCGTCCGCTGCGATGAGCCAGTCGGTGGTCGAATAAGAATGAAGTCTCCATCTTATCGACTCGCTTCACGAATAGGACCCCCCAATTCCCAGTGCTCTGGAGCCGCCCCTGGTAAAGTTATGAACTTGAAATTTTCAGGGAATGTGCCCAATTTAGTTTTAGGAAAAGTCAGAAAATTTCAGCATCGTAGCTTCAGCGGTTTCGGAGATATTCCCGAAAAACCTGAGGGGTGGATAAAAACACCCCCCCCCCCTGCCACTAATAGGGTTAAGACAGTGAGAATTAAGGATAAGATGGCGAAGATCACGATGCTGCACCAGTTTTACGAACAGTGAATGAAAGGTATCATGTGATAACATATACAAAGTTATTGTGCATCCTCTTTTGACACGTTTTTGCTATAATAGGCGGATCCAGGCGTCCAAAAAGGGGGGTTATTTTTTTACCTCCCAACATAGGTGCCCTGACACCGCCTATGCATGACCAATACAATTTTAGTCGTTCTCTCATAAGAAAATTGTAACATAACAAGACCATTGCCACCCTTTTTAGAAACAGTACCAACAAAAACCTTATTTACTATACTTTTTGTGTACCCCCAATCTCAATGAACTGTATCCGCCTATGATTTTTGAAAATGCATATTTTTAGGATCCATGTGAATTCCTGGTTCATTCTCTATCGATCGGCAAAAGTTGCGTTAAGATTGGTTCAGAAACCTGGCCGTGATAAACAGTCTAAAATGTATCTGCAATTTGCCCGTTTTTACCCCCCTCTACCCCCTATTGACATTTTTCAATTTTTTTTTTAGAAATGTAGATCTCGTTGAGCGAAATCGAATGCCGTTTGAATTTTGAAAATCGGCCCGTTAGATCTCGAGATATCAAGGGGGGGTCGTAAACAGCCCCCCCCTGCCACTAATAGGGGGTAGCCAGGAGCCTGCCACTAATAGGGTTAACCCTCGCCGGACCCATTTGCTTTCTATACATACCCGTACAGGTCGAAGAGGAGTTAGTGCGACCCCCTTCGCCGTTTCGCCCCTAATGGAGCTTAGAGCCTCGGAAAAAAAAAAACAAGCGTATGCGCCGTTACGAGACGCAGCGATTGGTACCCAATTTTAAGGGACCCTCCCACCTTCCAAAAAGTTAATGAATTGGCATGAAAGTGGTGTCGCTCGGTTCAACAAGAGCAAAAACGAATATCTTCCACATCTCGTCAAAAAATATTAACTGGTTTTTGATATATAAGGCTTTCATTTTCATTTTTGTTTACTTTTGAGGGTCTCCGTTGTTTGACGTCCTTTGGAAGCAATAATTTGGCATCCTAAAAGTGCGGCAGATGTTGCGCGCAAAGCAGTATATATTTACTACCACGTTTAACCAAAGGTTTAAGCATAAGATTTAAAAATCGTCAGATCTACGCTGACGTCACAAATTCTGAGGGTTCATCATTCAAATGCATTAGCCCCTTAGAATCCGAAAACTGCTGACTTTGAAATCAAATATTTCAGAATTATAACATTTCTCGATGTTGTGAGTGCTCAAACCGGTAAGTGCGGGCCAGGGACCCCAATTTGGCTATCTCAACTCAAAACTAATGTTAAGGTGGGATGGTCACTTTAAGGTCTCAGGTCAACTAGTGATATCTGAGGTTAGGTCAAGTGGCCCAAGGCACGGTTCGGTTTTTGGTAAATAACTTCTTCGACAATTGTCGCAGATCTGCGCTTTTGGTATCATCGTGTTTATCTAGCTCAGGCGCGTCGAATGTTATACTTACTTTTTATTCGGGTAAGGTCAAATTAACGTGTTGACATCGGGTCAAGGTAAAATCAGAGCCCCCCAGGTCACGAAGCTGGTTGGAATAGGTCATATCTCATGCCATTCGATTTGGCAGGTCTTCCCGAGTCCAGTTCCCAGCTTTCCCAACTAGCTAGTTCAATTTATCGGGATTTGTTGACGACAAAATCATATGACCTTAGTGACTTAGTAATTTTTAAGCTTGAAGCGAATTCAGCTGCCATATCTGAGAGCCTGAGCTCGAACTGCAGGGCCCGAGCTCCGGTCGTCGTGTGCGACCAGCGTACTGCGGGAGGGGGCGTGGCTTCGGCGGTGAAAGGGGCCACACCCGCGGCCAGGCGCGGCAGGTTTCTGAGGCTGCCCAACGTCTCAGAGCAACGCTCCCAGCCTCTGGTAGCTCAGTTGGTAGAGCGGTGGACTGTAGAGGGTTGCAGGCATCCATAGGTCGCTGGTTCAAATCCGGCCCGGAGGACGTTTTAACATGTAAGACGAAATAATGTCACATCATAAGCTCCAGACATACGGACTATGGTCCGACCTGGCCAACCTGAGTGCCTTGCAATTGCAGTTTCTCCAAGACCAAGCTTGAGTGGATAGGTGGCTTATTCCAACCCGAAACGACAGCCTAAATCGCTGCACCAAACCAGTTGGTGGTCGATTAAACCTGAAATCTCTTAGCCCTCGGACTTATAGGAACCAGGAGGTCGACCGGGCCCCTCGTTTTTTTTTCGCGAATAACTCACGGAAAAAGCGACCGATCGCGACTTACTTCTACTACCCTCGACTTCTAGTACCCTGTAGTCAATTAATTTTACACCTACCCTGAAAACTTCATGAACCTGACCCAAATAACATTTGACCTGTGACCTATTTCTCGAGATCATGTTTGGCCGAATCGCGATTCGGCGTATGTCGGCTCACATCAGCCACGCGTTTGTGGACTTTTTGTGGTTTCAAACGTTAAAACATGTGAAATGGTATTGATCCCATGCATTAGGATGGGTGTCAAGGTCACCTGAAGGTCAGGTCAGGTCATTGACCTTTGGTAGCCTCGGTTCACTTTTTCGAGTTTTACATGTTTCTAGGCCAGTTTTTTTTTTTTAGCTGAATTCGATTTTAGCAGCCATATGAACGTTTACGAAGAAGTATTAGACCCTTCGTAATATGTTACGAAGCTGTCAGAGGCGGTCGACACCTACTACGAATACCCGGCAGGCCCGACCTGGCCTAAATGCATGAAGACATCATCTGTGATCAAACTAGCATGATACTAGTGATCAGCACCCCGCAAAAAAAAAAAAAACATAGCCGCTACAGTTTACGACGTTCTAACGGGTCCCAATTTTCCCGATTTTTGGGTTATTGACCTGACGTGGAAGGTCAACCAATGACCTAGGGCCTTAAAATTGGGTATCATCGGCTTCCTCTTGTCACGGGCAACACGCTCGTTTTTTTCCGCGAAGCTCTAGCTCGATCAGGGGCGAAACGGCAAGGGGGTCCAACGGACCCCCCCCCCCTTAAACGTTCGCGGCTGGAAAACGCCAATACGGGCGAGGGTTAACAACCACTACCCGTCTTTTATATGCTCGAACTAAGCTCATCCTCAATTTCGCTAACATTCCCATGCTCCAGACTCACAGTCACCCCGCTTACACAAACGCTGCAGGTTAGATTCAAAAGCAGCATGTCCCGATGTCCCTCCGGGGTGACCGTTCGAGTGGCTGGGTGCCGGGTGGAATGTCCCATCGAGGTACTCCATCCTGTGTCAGCCCTATCGGCGCGAATATTGCCGGTATCTTATGTCGGTACGTCTTCGACTTAATCCTCGCATCCCATGACCCTGAAATGGTCTGAAGAGTCCAACGGCCTAACACATCAAAACGGACTGATGAAAAATGCACGGGCGTTTGATGTATCAAGGGTGAAGGGGCGAAGGCCCAATGTCGAACCGAATAACGCTAGATTGAGGGAAGTTGAGCAAGCTGTTCTAGGAAAAAAGAAGGAAAAATAATTGCTGGATCCGAATCTGACTGATACACAGCTCTATCACGTGTTGCAGTACCTGCAATGGCAAATCTCTTTTTAACAGTTGCGAAGCGTATTTTTAAGCGTGGAGCGAGTTCAGCTGGCATCTCAGACAGCCTGAGCTCGGACTGCAACGCACGAGCTCTGGTTGTCGAGTGCGATCAGCGCACAGTCGGAGGGGGCGTGGCCTCGGCGGTGAAAGTAACCACACCCGTGACAAAACACAGCAGGCTCCTGAGGTGGATTAACGTCTCGAACTGGCGCCTTCAGCCTCTGGTAGCTCAGTTGGTAGAGCGGTGGACTGTAGTGGGTTGCAGGCATCCATAGGTCGCTGGTTCAAATCCGGCCCGGAGGACGTTTTGACATGTCAAAAGATGATAATAATGTGCCATCATGAACTCCAGACTACAGGTCACCGGTCATGGTTACAGCCACCGGCTCACTCATTGCCGAAGCACTCTGCGAGTGCAGTTCCATTTTGGGAGCATGACCCGTTACTTGACCACCTGAGCGTCTGATTGGCTTGTTTCATGGGAAAACAATAGGCCCGTCCGCTGCGGCAAACCATTTCCCAGGTCACATAAGCCGTCTCCATCTTATTTTCAAATCACACGGTCTTTAACCGCCGAATATGTATGTAGGTAGAAGGAAAGGATATAATACAGAAAAACATTGAACAAACGCACATGGGATGATCGTTTGCGCGTGTAACGAATTCGCATAATGATGACATTGCCCTCCGCCGTTTTGTTGTTATACTCCAGATATTGTCTGGAATTTGTTGGTGGGCGATGACAACAATAATTTTGGGAGGGTTTCATAAATTCTGTAGAACTTCCTCTGTATTTTGTGTTTTTATTGTTTACACATAATAAAAAACCAAAAACTGTATCAAAGCACGCTACATCACGAATGTCCAGGAGACTGCAGTGAAACACAAGAGACTATCACCAGTATCTCCGGAGACTGCATTGGCACACAGGCCACTAGCGCTTATCTTTGGAGGCCATCACTGAATAAATGCGGGTAACACCTTTTGTCGTTTTGTCCAATGCCCTTTTGTCGTTTTGTCCAATGCCCTCAAGACAGTTGCTTCTATCTATAGAATGCTTCTATCCGATCTCCTTGAATGCATTGTTTTCATTTTCGTCGTCTTCTTGGCCGGCTGCCTTAGTTGAACGTTAGAATTGTTGAATCTTTGAATACCTACCTGCTCTGCTCTGCTCGTCAGCCTGACAAAAGTGCAACGGTGACTTTTCGCCAATATTGGGCAAATGTTAAACTAGGCAAGACCCAATTATGTATCGAAGTGAGCCGATAGTCAACTGAGGTACAATGGCAAGGACGGTACGTTTGATTAGCCCCGGATTTGGAGTCGCCCGGACGACAAAAATTCTACGTCGTCCGGCCAATGCCATTCCAGGTCCGGCCAATGCCATTCCAGGTCGGCGGGGCTGGGCTGCGGTTATCAAACGGGATTGGACGGACCACGTAGAATGTTCTTCGTCCGAGGAGACTGCGAACCGACCCCAAATTAACCCGGCGTGGTCAATAAGCAGCACCCGTCCTTTGTAAAATAAGAATAAGTTCATACTCAATCTTGCTTACATTCCCATGCCCCAGACTCACGGTCACTCCACTTAGACACTGCTGCAGGGTAGATCCAGAAGCAGCATGTCCCTCCGGGGTGACCGTCTGAGTGGCTGGGTGCCGGGTGGAAAGTCCCATCGAGGTATAGGTACTCCATCCCGTATATCAACCCTATCGCTACGACTACTGTCGATGTCTTATGTCGATACGTCTTCGATTTAATCCTCGCATCCCATGGACCAGCAATGGTAAGAAAGAGCAAAATTGTCTGACTAACAAAAAGAAACAAAGAAAAAGCATAGGCATTTTATGTACGTAATAGCCAAATAGAGAAGGCCGATTATCAAACCGAATTACATAAAACTAAATAAAGTTTATCCAAGTGGCTTTTAGGAAAAAAGATCGCTGAATCCGAATCTGATTGGCACGCACGTCTAGATCGTGTTGCACTACCTATAGGCAGGTGCAAGTGCACGTCTATTTCTATTTGTTTTTATTTCTATTTTATTTCATTTATTTATCTATTTATATATTTAGTTAGTTAAACGTATTTTCAAGCGACCATCGAGCTCAGCTGATAACATATCAGAGAGGCTGAATTCGATCTGCAGCGTTCGAGCTCTGGTCGTCGAGTGCGACCAGCGCACAGTGGGAGGGGACGTGGCCTCGGTGGTGAAAGTAGCCACACCCGTGACAAAACACGGCAGGTTTCTGAGTCTGGTCAACGCTTCACTGCTATCCTCACAGCCTCTGGTAGCTCAGTTGGTAGAGCGGTGGACTGTAGCGGGTTGCAGGCATCCATAGGTCGCTGGTTCAAATCCGGCCCGGAGGACGTTTTGACATCCCCCATGGAGTGAGAAAAATTACCTTCCGTGACTCCCGTGCTGCTTGGCAAGTCGAGGAAATAAGTGGCTGAAGCACTGGGTATCTTGGCTGAACTCAAAAGCGGGGCCATTTAATTATGTAAAGTTCATACGCTAAATAAATGTAGGACGACTTCGTTTCCATATTTAAGAGGTTTTCTGTAATTAACTACTACTGGCTATTTTCAATTTCTTGTGCTATATTGAAGTCCCATATAGATTTAATCGACCACAAATATTTACCTGTAATACAGCCCAAATCAGACAGATGTTCAAACAGCTGTTTAATTCAATTGATATGCACATTGGACATCACTTCCAAGTGACAATATCATGCATTTTTATGCCACGTAACCCTTACATCAAAAACCTAATCCTCACGCCTCACAGCTCACTATGTGACCCAGTGCAGGCGCCCACTGACCGCCCACTCACCAGTCACCACAAAACCCTCATCAGCCTCCAACCCTACCATCAGGCCCACCCAGACCGGACGCCGCCTCCCCGCTCAGCATCGCGCCAGCACTGGGTCACGAGGGTAGGCCAGTCACCCGGCACGGCTCGGTAGCCAGTCAGCCACCCGGCGCCTGGTGCTCAGCTCGGACCCGGCGGCACGGCCCGACCAACGGACTGGCCTCCGGACTGCAGCATCTGGCGCCCGTCTGTGAGCTGCTGGCCGCGGGCTGACGGTGCCGGCAACGGTATACTGAGCACAGGGTGACGGCACGCGAGATCGGGCGGGTTGGGATAGGGATGGATAGAGATAGCATGTGGAGGGATACGGTGGGATGTGGGGAAATGCAATCGGATTTGAGGGATTAGGTTGAGATGATGAAGAGTGGAAGATGATGTGTTGTTATGAAGAGGGATGGCATGGGACATGAGTGACAAGGGATAGAAACAGAAAAAGGTGGGGTGGTGGGTAAAAGTGAGAAGCATGGACTGAAGAATGCGAGGTTATGGAGTGTAAAAGCGGGAATACCGGCTTTCTGCAGCGAGCCAATGTAGATAAGAAAAGCAAGCAAAGCTGAGATGTTACGTCACTAATGCAAGTCTCGCAAGGCTAGCTTCGTAAGGAACGCGGATTGCGAAAGTCCATTGACGTCACTGACGACTTTCATTTGTCAATACCGTTTTCGATACCAATTACCTACCAGTTGCCAATGTCAGTTGTCAATCCATGTTTCCTTCGTAACAAATGGGGATGTCGCACAGATCACTGATCACATGATGCAAATAGCGGAAACCGCGGTAAAATGCTTGATTTACCTATATGCGTGCTGAGCTACATTTGTTGCATATTCATCTTGTTTTCATCTTGTTTCGGACTAAAATCACAACGCTGCAGAGAGACCCCTAACAATTATGGCTAATGGACGATTGGGCATCGTAGACGTGAACAAGCACGTGCAGAACACTGTCCCAGCGCCGTTGTTCGACCCAACGGTGTGTCCGTGAAGGACATTAGTGAGTGACAGCTACAACGGTGCTGCTGTGGAGCCGCAACATATGGTCACACAGCGGTCCGGCCCGGTCCGGCGTGGTCCAGTGTGGTCTGGCGTGGTCCGGCGGTCTGGCGAGGGAGGCTGGCCACATGGGACGTTCTAAAACCCTGTCAGCGCGCCGGCGGAAACGAACGGTTTGTGACTTATAGCGATAGAAAATCGATATGATAGCGTCAGAAAATCGACGCATCTGCGGTGAATTACAAATAATGTTAAAACATACAAGGAAGGATTACAAATGTGATGGAGATAGTGCGTGCAATGTGCATTGTGCAAACCGGTTCGTTTAAATTCTATCTTTCTGTACAATATTTTGGCGGGATGCAGCGCAAGACAGGGAATATATTATACCCCGTTTACATGAATGCCAAATATTTGACATGGCTGGCCAGTGACTATATGTATAGTGACTTATGCGAATTAGCGAAATAACGGGCTCTAGCCTCTAACGGATATCTCACGTAAAAAAAGAAGCATCAGGCCTTACAACCTTATGACGGCAAGTGCATTCGTTACATCAACGTTGTCCCACTTCTCCATCTGTCGACTACAGACGCGACCCTACGGATCCCTTATCCCAGTCGACCTCGTGCATTCCCAGCGCCGGCCCGTTAGTCACATCACCCATCTGCTCGAGAGGCGGCCTCTTCTGCCTTGTGCTCGCTGTTATGAGCGGCGCTGCAGCCTCTGCTCCGACAAGCCGGGCGCGGGGTCAGGTCACTGAGGGTGCTGCGCCGCGGCGGGCCGGGCCGGAGCGTGCTCTGCAGAGCACGAGCGCATTGAACCGTGACCGAACGAATGGCATGAAAAACCGCCTCGCGACGGGCCCGGCCGGCTGTGCCGACTGGGGGTGAGCGATGACGACTTCGAATGTGGAGGATCGAATATCGATTGGAGAAATGGGGTCACATCGTCGAGGTGTTCACGACTTGGTGAATGTGTCTCCACTGGTGCGTGATAGCGACGATGTAAACTGTGATTTCAGGGTAGTGGTGCCAGCCAGGGCTGAATCGGGTGGCAATGTGGAATTCATAGCTTCTGACACGGGTTTTGACGAATAGTGGTGGCGATTGTGAATGGAGAATGTGGGTTCAGTGGTCGGGTCTGAGTTGGCCGACTTGCTTATTGGTTACACTATGTTACAAATACATACATGCGTGAAACATGATAGCTAAAACGAGGCATATGTGACGCAAATTTCAGTGCCAGCGATCTTGACCAATGTGTGAGGAAGATCAGCATGACTAAAGGTTGATAGAATCTTTAGCCACAAGACAGATGTAAGTCACTGTTGTCTGTTTATTAGCAACAGAGGAAAAGATGGATAGAGTAGGAGAGAGAGAGAGAGAGAGAGAGAGAGAGAGAGAGAGAGAGAGAGAGAGAGAGAGAGAGAGAGAGAGAGAGAGAGACAGAGAGAGAGAGAGAGAGAGAGAGAGAGAGAGAGAGAGAGAGAGAGAGAGAGAGAGAGAGAGAGAGAGAGAGAGAGAGAGAGAGAGAGAGAGAGAGAGAGAGAGAGAGAGAGAGAGAGAGAGAGAGAGAGAGAGAGAGAGAGAACGTACAAATAGGGAGAAGATAATCAGGCAGAAAAATACCTATGAAATAGAGCAAATGAAATTAGATAAAACACGCAAAAATGTGAAAAAATAATAGACAGAAGAGGCTATCGTAAATCAATCATGAATGGTTCGTCCCGCTAAGTGACGTAACCGTTAGTGTGCCATACGGCTGATGACGCTATGCGTGTCTGTCTGTCCGTGTATGACCGGCGGCAGTGGTACTCGACACCGTCTGCCGTTCTCAGCCACCCCCTCCTGGGAGCGGGCCATCGTCAGCGGGTCAGCCACCATCTGTCGTCGATACGTGTCCGTCCTTCGCTAAAACGCAGAGCCATACCCCGACGAGCCGTAGCCCGTCAGCTGGCGTCAGGTCAGGTCAGGGAGTACCGCGGCTACGCTACCCCAGTGACTGGCGACCACATCTCGAGAGACGCGAGACGCGCCGCGTTTGTCACTGTCAGCCACCGTTTGTCGGTCCCCGGTCGGCTCTTTGGCGGGTAATTAAAGCTCTGTTCACTGCGCGGCGGCTCTGTGGGTCAGGCGGCACCTGTCGGTGTCCTGTGGCTCGGGATTCCGCAGCGTCAGAGCGCCAGTTCCGTGCTGATAAGTCGCCATTGTTTGCGGTGCGACTGCGGTGGTGGTCGTACCGTGTCACAGGATGCAGCTCCCAGGGTTTGTGGCACGGATTGCGTTACAGACTCCGCGGCCGTGGCGTAGGCCGTAGCTAAATGAGTTTTCATTCACAGACGAAATCACATTGGGTCTCTGAAGTCTGCAATGCCACCTCTGATAAGTATAACTAAGATAATTAATTGTTTGTTCAGAAGAATTAATGAGTTCTGATCAACCATGTAAAGCTCTGACGGTCGCCCACACTTGAGTCCACTCCCTTTTACGCTGATATGGCTATGTCAAAACCGAATAATTCCTGGGATGGACAGCCGACAAACTGACGCTAAGCACAAAATTGACGTAATTATCCGTATCTAATCAAACCATGCCACTTAGCTAAACACCGGGGTGAGCAGCGATCCATGTAAAGGAGTGTGAGAAAATAACTGCAAAATAGTTAATCGTTGTGACATAGGAACTAGATATCCACTGGATTCAACTGAAGGAGGATGATTAGATGTGAAACAACAACGAGGAAATGAACTAAAACCAATGCAGATAGATGAGTGGTAAAACTGTCTCCTTGTTGTAATACGATCGCAGTTGACAGATGCGTTAGGACACAGCATTCGCTGTTAAGCACCTTACCATGCATCAATTTACGAAAACGACCCCATTCCGTGCGTTATATTCCCGTTTGAAGAACTCCTTCCATGATGAATTAATCTATTCGCATGACATAATTCGCCTCGTAATCGCCACGCACGTTCACATCATATGAAAAATGATCACGGATGTTCCACTTGCACCATGCAAATTACCAAACACCGATGACTTCTTTTCCTCACCGCTTCAAATTACGCTGGGAATCTGCAATGTCGTCACGGAGCTCTCGTCTACCGGAAACGCCATTTCGGCAGCACTCCTGGCCCATTTTCGCACTACCCGCTCGGCACCTAGACGGTCAGTGACGGTCGCTCTAGCCGCGTGTAAGATTGCAGCTCGTGGGCGGCCTTATTACCACGCTGTGAATCTCGTCGGTCGGGGACGCAGCGGCAGCTGAGTGGTGGTGTGAACTACTTCCCAGGGGCGCACCGGAGCGCGGCAGGGTCACGCTGGACTTAGCTCGAGAGGCCGGACCGGGCTCCGACCGACTGACTGATCGGCCACTGACTGGCCGACTGCCTACCCAGTAAACATGCCGACGTCGGCCCGACGTCGGCCGACGTCGGGGTGACGTCGGCAACTCGGCATCGGCATGCCGACGTCGGCCCGACGTCGGTCCAACCTCGGCACGACGTCGGCTGGATGTCGGATATGCCCGCATGTTCCGACGTCCAGCCGAGGTCCAGCCGACGTCGGGCCGACGTCGGACCGAGATCAATTGCTTAGGTCCAGCCGACGTCGGGGCGACGTCGGACCGACATCGGCCGCTGTATTGACCGTTAAAATAATATAAAATACATGTTTCATGTTTCATAAAGAGCTTCTGTATTCAAAATATCCTCAGGAAACTCAAATCTTCCTCCACGCCGCAACCCCCTGATCCGGACTGGACGGGAAACTTTATCCCATTTGGGATTGCCCGTAAGCCGAGCTCGCCCGTAGCCGGGTGCGGTGAGTGCTTGGGGGCTGCTCGGCCTATCCTTTGGTCAGGCTCAGCCCCGGCAACTCACCAGGGCCGGGCCCAGTTCATATAGAAAGGCCAGTCGGCAAGTGTCACTTTGCCAAAGTGCCACTTATCAAAGGGACACTTTGGGAAACGTTGGTGCAGGTGTGTAAGAGTGGCTATATGAATCCATTGTGGGATCGCCCTTTCCAATAAGTGTCACGTAACAGCCCAATGGGACCAGGGACTCTATATAAACTGGACCCAGGGTGCTCGCCAAGAAGACCAATGTCTCCATCCTATGATCCTTCCGGCTCTGAAATGGTCTTGTCAGACTGAAAGGGCATAACACAACAAAACAAACCAAATTTGCTAGCTGGCTGCGTGGTGTTATATAATACTGAACGAGGCCGGTGTAAATAAATTTTCAAGACCGAGGTCCTTACTGGATTTTTGAACGAGGCCGAAGGCCGAGTTCAAAAATCAGTAAGGACTGAGGTATTGAAAATTTATCACCGGCCGAGTTTGGTATGTATTTTACTGTATGCCAACGATAAATTTATTTTCTGGACCGAAGCTCTTAGCCGACTTAGGAACGAGACCATCCCAAAATGTTGGCTTAAGTGCATTCTGGTAATGCATTTTTGACCGTGGTCAATTTGCTTACACCAGTTATTACCACACCCCTCTGGCTAATGTATTTGAATAGGCCAGGCATACAGTAAAGTGGTTAGCGCGCTACCCTCGCGTTCGAATGACACGGGGTTCGAATCCCATCGCCGGCTGGTGCTTTTGGCGTGTTGTCCCAGTAAACATGCCGACGTCGGCGACTGGGGGGCTCGAATCCCGCCGCCGGTTGATATTTTTGGCGCGTTGTCCCAATAAACATGCCGACGTCGGCCCCGTCGGTCCAACGACAAACGATCTCGTCAACCTCGGCAAACGATCTCGGCCCGACGTCGGCTCGACGTCGGCTGGACTTCGGCTGAACGTCGGAACATGCGGGCATATCCGACGTCCAGCCGATGTCGGGCCGAGGCTGAACCGACGTTGGGCCGACGTCGGGCCGAGCCTCGGCCCGACGTCGGGCCGACGTCGTCATGTTTACTGGGATAGTGGTCATTGGGCCGGGAATGGGATCGGGGTGGAGCGGAGACGGCACTGGCGTGGGGAGAGATATCAGAAAGATGGAGGTGGTCGGGGAGAGAGGGAGTGGGAGATAGAGTGAGAGAAAATTAAGGTACAGAGGAAATGTCAGCTGGTGGAGGGACATCAGCTAAAATCATCCCTGCCGCAGAGATGGTTCTAAAGCAATGAGCTGCGTCTTACGTGCGTAAAACTGAAAAGGAAGACATGTCAGGAAGAATGTCACTACGACCTATCCACTACGATTCGTTTCCTGATTCATTGGCGAATCCATGCAAATACGAGGCCCGTTATGAAAAATCGCGTTGCGTCACACGGCACCAAGGAACTGGTCCGACTGTTGCATTGTTGAAGCTACCGTGCACCGTCAGAAAACAAATGGCGCTGGCCACTGCTGCTGGCAATGTCATTAACCGAGCTCCGACCGTCATCCTCGTCATCGCAGCACGACTCACTGGCTCGACAGCTGCTGGACTCATCAACAACCTTATCACACGCTTGCAGAGGGCATAGTGGTATCAAGAACAATCAAAACTGTGCACCAAAGTGCAAATGAATGTAGCGATAGAAACGGCTTATCGATCTCAACGGACTTACAATTAGGTGGCTTAGCTGAGGCTGTATGGTGGCTTGAAAATGGATATTCATTCAAAATCTTTAGTGAGAAGTCATTCATGTAAAAATAGCTGAATAGCAGTCGTTTGTTTCATCAGAATCAGAAGCCCTTAGGCCGCAATTAGGAGATTTCTGTGGAATTGTTAACTTTGCGGACGCAGCATCTTCTCTTATTAGACGCCAGCTTTGTTTAACAACAAAACAAAGTAATTAAGTGCTGCCAGCCATGTGACAGTCCTGAATTGTATATGGACGTTGGACAGTCGACACGCTGCTCCACTGACCGTGCCCGTGGTGGACACTCGACCAGCTCTCCCCCACGTGTGACGCATCACGGCCGGCGTCACGAGCGGCGTCACGCCGTGGGAACCGACTGAGAAGGCGCCAGGACTCGTTGAGGACTCTGGCCCCATTCCTGCCAGATGGCTATTGGTGTGAGACGAAGGATCCGGGATGCTGTGAACAGATGTGACAGGATGAAAACAGCCGGCTATCCGATGGTTTAAGGTTTAAATAGCTCAGCGAATTCGCTCAGTTGTAGATGAAAATGACATCGATGTCATGCCAAGTTCATAGGTGATCACCTATGAACGTGACACAGACTTCAATTTCAGTACATCACTGACGCCTATCCGTGATTCATGCACACCATGGTCTGTATACCGAAGCATACAGATTACAGAGGTCTCCAGTTTGCATGTTAAGGTTTCTTCATTCAGAACGCTTTGAATCATGGGATGAAATCACTGTCTCTGACACGACGAGGATCGTGGAGCAGCTGGGAACTGGGAGCTGGAGAAAACGAACGTAAGTGTTGGCTTCTAAACCAGGCCAGTCGTTTTCAAATCGTTTAATCGTCAATGCCAGCTCTTCTGAACCTCGTACACGACTACAACCACGGTCTGATTCTGACCGACGTCCGGCCATCAGTACCGGCCCAATCACGGCGCATTTATCACCGGGAGGCAATCGCGGAGCTGTCAGCGCCGTCTTTGTCTCCGTATCGCCATCAGCGTAGCCCGGATGATCTCTGTACGTAGTTTGGTAACTTCGGTAAGCAAGCCATCATCGTTTGGGCGGAACAAGCACTCAGGTGGAACGGCTCTGTTTTGGAGCGATCATGGCCGCAAGTGCTGATTAGTTATCGCTGTATTTGTGGTATGGTCGCGGCAATAGAGCGATAAATATTGACATTCGTGTGTGAAGATACTATGGGCGATAGGAAGTGTTTAAAAGATAGAGATCACCATTCAGCTACCACTGATGATACGACAGGTCGCTCGGGTCTTAGCGATTAAAGCTAAGAATTGAAACAGCTTTGTTTTAGCCTACATCCCAGTCCAAAACTTTCTGGCAAATTATGCATGTCGTTGCGAGTTGATTGGTAAAAAGTCAGGAAGATATCGCAAACGTACGAGCACAGTTGGTATACTCGTAGCACAGCCGTGGGTCCGTGCGACCCGTGTTGAACTAAAGGCAAAGTTGTAAAAGGTCATACGACGAGGGCATGAAAATAAACTATAGCACCATGGAATACTTAACTCATGAGTCATAGGCAAGTGTTTCCTTTACTAAGATGAGGTCAAATGGTTGGGCACAAGATATCTTGGCTCGCTCCGCGTCGCTTTGGCCATAAAAAGTTTCGGGAGAAAATTTGGAATCGAATGGTGTTTTTCCGGTGACGATCGGACGTCTAGAAGCTTCGATATTGGCGAAAAACTTGCTGAACTTGCAAAAGTACTTGGTACTTGCTTGGTACTTGCGAAAGTACTCGGTACTTGCCAAAATACTTGGTACTTGCTTGGTATTTGCATAAGTACTCGGTATTTGCCAAAGTACTTGGTACTTGCTTGGTATTTGCATAAGTACTTGGTACTTGCTTGGTACTTGGTACTTGCTTGGTACTTGTACTCGCCCCCCCCGTTCCCCCGACTCTACTCCCACCCCTACCCCCTCGGGATAATTCCGGGTTCGTCGGGTAGGAAAACTTGCCACTCTATCCCCCCCCCCCAGAGCCATTTGGTATCGATCGGTGTTTGTCCCGTGTCAATCGGTCGTCAATAAGCCGAGATATGTACGGCGACTTTTCAATCGGCGCCGATCAGAATCTTCAGGACGGAGGTACCCACACTCATTCCTGGCCGTAAAGTACTTGGTACTTGCTTGGTACTTGTAAAGGTACTTGTTACTTGCTTGGTACTTGCGAAAGTACTTGGTACTTGCACTCGCCCCCCCCCCCCCCCGTTCCCCCGACTCTACTCCCACACCTACCCCCTCGGGATAATTCCGGGTTCGTCGGGTAGGAAAACTTGCCACTCTACTCCCCCCCCCACAGAGCCATATGGTATCGATCGGTGTTTATCCCGTGTCAATCGGTCGTCAATAAGCCGAGATATGCACGGCGAATTATTTCAATCGGCGTCGATCAGAATCTTCAGAACGGAGGGACCCACACTCATTTCTGGCCGTATCTCACTTTTCCGAGATGTACGTCAAACTACGTATTTAAAACTACATATTCTACAGCCGAATCTTCAAACTGGGGTACTTCAGACCGTGGGAATGACTCGGCTCAGCACTGCCGCACGCGCATTCAGCGGCGGCTTGTCGATTTTTCGAGTGTCGGCTGCCGATCTCCCGAGAGCCGGCCACCTGTCAGCCGCCGCTCGGCTCTGTGTTAAGCATATGGGGACGGCGAATTTCTTCCGGAGGGAAGCACCTCGCTCACAAAAGCACGTGAATCAGCCGCATTCCTGTGTGGCGCGCAATGCTGAAGAGATATGTGTTTCCGCGGGTATCTCGCAAGCCCTAACAGGAAAAGCTCGCTGCAAAAACTCAGCGCTTCAAAAAACCCGAAATCCTACTCAAATGGATATTTAAACAACCATCCCAAAACACCCACGCTGCATCAGGTGTTACGCTCCTTTTGGCTATAGCAGTCTCCCAAGCGTCACGCTTGGTGCTAGCGGCCTGTGTGTTTTTGCAGTCTCCAGAAGAACTTATGCTAGTCCCCTGTATTTCACTGCAGTCTCTCGGAAAGTGGTGTTATTGTCGTAATCTTAAGTGCAGTCTCCAATAATGAAACGACCCACGCTCGAAACTCGCAAATACAACGGTTTCACTCCCAAGTACAATTTTAACCCTCGCCCGCACATGCCATTTTCCCATCCTAGAACGCACATGGGGGGGGGGGGGTTGCCACCCCCCCCCCGCGCCATTTCGCTCCTGTTGGAGATAGAGCTTGCGGTAAAGACCAAAAAGATTCTTTGGGAAAAGACGAATCCAATGGTACCCAGTTTTCCTTCTCAGGTCATTCATTGACCTTCCAGGTCAGGTCAAACTAAAAAAATGTTGCTGTTTTGGGTCACCGTTGGATATCAAGTGCGCTGCTTATCATATACCGATGACGATGCCGTTTTCTGGTGCCAAGCCAGCTAGAACCTCTTTGTCACACTACCCGACCAGGTTTTTGCTGTTGAGGTCATTTCAGGTCAAGTTAGGTCAAGGTCAATTATATGTGTTTGTATGTCTGTGTGTGTCTGTGTGAATACTGATGTGTGCACCGATTGTTTATGTGTCCATATTACATGAAATCATGATCAGAGAAGCTTTTACCAAAAATACAGTCAAAAAAATTCACAAAAAGTAAATTCAGCCTGCCTAAATCTTAGCTGACCTAGGTTGACCTTGACCTGACCTTGACATCTGTACATCGTCGAACAACATATTCCATGATAGGTGGGAGGTAAGACTGGAAAAAAAGGCCGAAATCAAGGTGTCAAAGGCTCACAAGGCCCATAGCCAACGCAAGATGTTGAGAATTGGCCATTTGGGTCATGACATGACCTGAAAAACAAGGTCATATCTCCGAAACCAAAAACCACAGAAACTTGAATTTTTAGTGGACATCAAGAAAGGATAGAGAAGCAGCTATACCAAAAATAAACCTTCTAGCTCTAAAAATGTTGAGTGCAGAGCAGAAAGACTACCTGGGGGGGGGGGGGTGGCAACCCTCGCCCCCATGTGCGGGCGAGGGTTAAAAAGAGCTACCTAGCAACGTCATTAGATGTCACTGATTGCTGATGACGTCACTGTGTCAATGACATCATTAGCGCGTCACGCCGCAGTTGGTGAACGGCGCGTTCGTTCGTTACAGTTAGGGCAGTGACCATTAACGGGGTCTGCGGGTTGTTTCGGTGAAAATAACGCAGAGCGTCGGTATAGGAAGACCCAGATTTAATAGCCATGAGGGAATAAATTGGGTTTTCAAGTTTGTTAGATAATAGTGAAATGGTGATAATAATTCAATTTCGTATAGTTTGACATGACTTGGCATTTAATCGGTCTGATGTTAAAGTAACTATCGTGAAGAAAATATCTAAAACTCACGGCATCCCTCGAGTTTGGCAAAGGTAGAGTTCAGCACCGTACAATGTGATTCAATTAATTAGATTCATCCTTTACGTCGCACCGATAAAATCTTCTTGAACTTGGTCTGGCACACGTCGAGCAGTGTCCAATATTCCGATCGAATCAGTGCCCATACTGCCCTGCCTACTCTTATATCCAATCTGCCCCAATCCTGCCCAAAGCCTTGTTCAATATTCCGATCGAGTCAGTGCCTATACTGCACTGCCCCAGAATACGCCTACCTTTGTAATCTGCCCCAATCCTGCGGCTGCGTCCGTCCCAATCCCGTCGGCGTCTGTCCGTGTCTGTCCGTGTCTGTCCGTGTCTGTCCGTGTCTGTCCGTGTCGGGGCCGCTCAGTAACGGATCGGGATGACGGATGCAGATTACTTGACCATCTGTTGCTGCCGTGACGTCCGTCGCTCTGTCTGTCTGTCTGTCTGCCAAACGAGCTGTATGTAATCAGGGCACCTCCCGTCGGCCAGCCGGGGCGAACGGCCGCAAACGAACCAGAAAACAACGGTAAGAAGATAACTACGGAGTCGTCTGCGTAGACCGGTGAACGGCGATGGATCGGTACAAACAACGGTCGTAATCCAGAGATCGGGGGCTAGAGGGAGAGATAAAAACGCAGCAGTTACGCTGAGTTATGGGTGCTGCTCATGCCTATTTGAGACGACATAATGGTCAGGAAGTAATGGCTATAATAATGCATTAATACATACTTGACGGTGCGTTCACTGCAGATTAACCGTGCGTTAATTCGAAGGTAGCCGTGCACCAATTTAAATTGGTGCACGCGCGTGCAGTGATGACTTTCTCAACTGAAGTTTTCGGAAGGGTCATTGACTTTATTCTAAGAATTCCCATAAAAGGCCCTTTTAGTGTCATGGACTAAGTTTAATTTTAATTCAAATTCGCACCGTTAAGCATGTATTAATTAGTTTAACACATGGTTTCCGTGCATAAATGGTTTTAACGCACTCGTGGATGGAATGGAGCACTTGTGCGTTAATGCACTCGTTTCACTCGTGCATTAACACACTCGTGCTCCAATCCATCCACGTCGTGCGTTAAAACCATTTACACACGGGAAGCCATGTGTTAATATATATTAACGATGCATTAATGATTAAATTGCTATCTGTCTTATGATAAAAACAACACATCTGCATAGGATTTATCTACTGTAGCACATCTTGCCATTTCAAATGGCTGTGCCACCAAAACAATCTTCAGAACTCAGAAGACCCCATCCTCGACCCTGCGCCTCACGGGAAATGTTTCCAATCGACAAAAAGATTCGGAGAAACAAAGAAAAGTCGAACACTCGGAGCTAGCAAAATGACACCTTGAGGCTAAATATTTGCTTGTTTGTTTGCTTGTGATACTGACATACTGTATAACAAAAATAAAAATTGAATTAGTACAGAACATATCGCACACTCCCATCTTTTCTTAGCGCGGATGAAATAAAAACTGACTAGAATGGAAATAACTACTCAAATGGTATATTAAACAACTCTAGATCTCGGAGTAACGTCCCAGTTTGCGGTATCATCACTCAGGGGTGCATGAGCTTCCGACATGTGATACCTCCTCATCATAAGTTCGCACCTGCACTTGTTAACAGCCCAAAAACCAAATATCCCCGTTATGACCAGTCGTGCCCAGTGCACGTGAGTTTCTGTCGCAGAACTTCCTGATGCGACAGGTGCAAGTGATTAAGTAACCACTCTTCAGGGTAATTAACCAGCGAGTCACCGAACGGTCGCCAGTCATCCAACTGTGAACGCCGCCATATGTGAAATATTGCGCAACTATTGGCGTAACGGAGCCACACGGTGGCCCATTTATGTGACATCCTGTGTGCGCTTTATGACAGAAACAGTTTTGGATTGTTTATTTCAGCAGGCAGCATCCTTGCAAAGAATGAAGAACGCGTTATTGCCTAAATATTATTTTGAACGTCAAGGATTGCATATCTTTGACTTGAAGGCCGAAGATGATTGTTTGCATGCTAGAAAAAAAAATGACAGGCAAACGTAGATAAACTAGAGTCCTCTCAGAAGATGAATAGACATAGATACACAACACACGCATCATCTGACACTGGTCGCGAGGAGACTAAAATTACGTGATGATTTACCGCAACCAACAGAAAAAAATGATGATTGAGGAATGCAGCTATAAGCTAAATCAATAGTGGTAGTGCCGAATAATTCGACCGTTAACTGGATGGATAAAAACTGAGCCCTAAACAAAAACAAATGGAAATGAGGTTCCCATATTGTCTGGCTGTTTCGACAGACTGTTTGCGGCATCCCGGTGCCGTGGTGACCCACCACTGTCCCCGAGGCACAGTGACCTAGTGACCAGTCGCTGGATGTCAGCAGGCAGGCAGGCAGGCAGGCAGGCATTCGAGAGAGAAGACGTTCCCCTGCACGGATGCCTGCGCCACGCGCTTCGGCCACCATCTGCCACCAACCGCAGTCCAGCCACCGCAAGACGCACGCATCTCCGCGCCGCCGTGCCGGCCGACCGCACAGGCCCGCAACATGTGCACGGCAAGCGGCGGCCGGCGGAGCACCCAGCCGTGAAACCGATATACAGTTTCGGGCGGTCAGACGGCGGCGCCGCCAGCCGAAGAGCGTCTCCGCGCATGCGCGCTGCGCTGCCGGCCTCTCGGCTCGGACCGACGGTCATCTGCTGGGAGCTCCGGTCAGTTGGAACTCAGTGGTGACGCGCGGTGGTCGTGTGCCGGCGCGCTCTGCGGGACGGTCAGACATGACCGGCTGATTGATCAGGGAGAGACACGCAGAGTAGATAGAGCGACAGACTCCGTAGGGAGGACAGTGAGCGGTATGAGGTGGTGTGTGATGGCGGTGGTAGCGCCGCTGCTGCTGCTGCTGATTCCTGTGCTGGCAGCGGAGTCTCCCCATGACACGCCAGCAGAATTGACCGCCGATGTGCTCCGCCAGCTGCGTGTCCAAGCTGGTGAGTTCGGTGACCAGCTGTGGTCCCGCTCGGCAAGCTCAGACGACACCCACCGACTTCGGCGCTACCTCAGGGACTACATCCGACTTCTAGCGAGGCACGGTGTGCGTGAGCCAGCGCAGGTGCGTGCGCTGGTGGCCCAGCATGCCGCCCTCCTTCCTGCCGTCATCACCCAGCCGGAGGCGCTCCGACCGTTGCTGGTGGCAGACGGAGCGCGCCGACTCAGCATGTACAACCTGCTGGACGCGGAGGTTCCCCTGCTGGGTCAGGAAGAGCCCGAGCCGCAGCCGCAGCGGCAGACTCTGAGACAGCCGCGGCCACAGCAGCAGCAGGACGGCGATCCTCCATCCAGAGTGGTCGTCTTCAGCGCCTACAACAAGGACGTGCCGGCGGCGGTGAGGGATAAGCTGACGGCCTCTGACGCGCCGCTGGGAGAGGGGGAGCTGGACGGACTGCTGTTGGAGCTGCTCCAGGCAGCTGCTCAGAGACACGAGGCGATAGGCGAGTCCGGACCGACCGCTCCCACCGCTGCGGAGTTCTCAGGAGACTCGCAAGATCCAGGTACCGTAAACAGAACTAAAAAGGGCATTGTCAGCGTGTCAAAGAAGGACTCACAGACTTCTTACATCATTTACCCCGACCGAAAACCGGCAGCGAACCGGCCGAAGCTTCGACGTCCGCAGCAGAGGCTGGACGACGCCGGGTTCCAGACCATCAACGCTCAGGTGGAGACCTTCGACATGAACAGGCAGTCGCTGGTCACTAGTCAGGGTGTCTCACCGGAGGGAGAGCGTCTCACGACCGTAGTGCCATCACCTCCAACGGGGCGGCCTGAATTGGCCTCTCGCCGTCCTCGACCTCAGCGGAGGAGGCCGACTCATCGCACACGAAGGCCGCCAACTTCTGCATCAACTGAGTCCACTCGCGCAGCCACCTCGCCAAGACCGACTAGGGCTACCACACAGCCGAGCACACCGAGTGACCAGGTCAGCTCAGAAGCCCCTGAGGCTGTCACCGTTCAGCCTCAGTCCGAGGTGGAGTCACGATCGACGACGCGGCAGCTGGTAGCACCGGGAGATCTTTCCACCGAGCAGACCGGTCATTCAATGCAGTACGGAGACTATCCGCAGGATGACGAACTGCTTCAGTACTACTACGACTACCAGGATGACGGCGGGGACTATCAGTCAGGCCCGGGAGACTACCAGCCTGTACAGGAAGTCTACCGACCCTCACAGGGCTATAGACCTAGTGAGGAAGGTGGGAGCGAGGCTCCTCCAGCCAACATCGAGTTCAAAACGGAGCGACCGTCCACGGGACGTCCAGCCGTGATCAAGTCATCACTAGTGATCATCCCACCACCACCGGAGCCACCCAAGGACGACACAAAGCAGGTAGTGAGATACACAGCCACTCCCCCACCAATGTCTGTGTCAGCCAGACCAGCCGAAGACGACCAGAAGTCCTCAGAGGCAGGGATGTCGGCTGAGCAGCCTTCTAATGGCTCGCCTGGAGATCAGAGCGTGGACCCTTCCAAAGACGTGGCTGGAAATCTGCCGCAAGCACCCGGAGGATCGCAGTCAGATCAGCCAGAGATCAGTCCGGGTCTCCAGGCCTTCCTGGCACGCTATGAAAAGACACAAAAGGAGCGAGGAAATCAGCAGGTTCAAGATCGGCCTCCAAAGGAGGACGGTACGGGTATGCCAGCATCTGAAGAAGTAGAATACAGGCGACCCGCTCCGCAGCCGGTCCCCACAGCCCCACCTCCAGCAGTCGCCCCCGCTCCCGACGTGCCTGAGACGAGCGATGGCGAGCCCCAAAAGAAATACCCCAAGGACCCGTGGGAGCTCTTCAACGCCTTATTCGAAGACGATGAGCGCACTGAGCGACCGCCGGCACCGACGACCACGACTCCTCCACCAACACGTCAGCCCTCCCGACGTCCAATACCGTCGTTGTCTGACCTGCTGATCCCTCTGCTGACGACGTACCACCGGTTCCAACAGGTGAGCTTGGGAGAGCAGCGTCCAACTCCGCGTCCGACGCCCGCCGGACCCCTCGGCCAGATTCCGCTGCTGGTGCCGCCTCAGCCGACGGTTCATTACGCACCGACGCCGCCACCTTCCCCGCCCCATGGTTTGCTGGCTCACCGAGTGGGACGGCCGCAAGGTGGAGGACGTCCGCAGGAAGGTGGTGGAAGGCCTCAGTATGGAGGAGGAAGGCCGCAGCATGACGGAGGAGACGACGTTCCGCTAGTTCAAACGATCCCGTTGTCTGATCCGCAGCTGAGGCTGCCCAAGCTGCCGCTGCCGTTCGGGATCATCAACGGAATGCAGGTTACAGACGGCCAGGGCGACAGTGACTCTCGGCCGAGGCCGCTTGAGAAAGAAGGAATGGATGAAGGAAGGCCTTGGATGAGACCCATTGACCTTAACAGACCGGGACTAGGCAGACCTTGGCACGGCGCAGAGGAAGACGCAGACCAGCGACGACCACCGATGATGTCGCATGGACCTCAGAACAGAGTGGGAGCAGTCGCCGAGTCGGAGAGACCACCAATGACAAGACCAGAGAGGCCTTTCGGCCCGCCCAGACCAGGAACAGGGTTCAACGCCAACCGGAGAAGACCTAGACCACGGCCTGCCTTCAATCCAGACAGACCTCAGAACCGCCCCCAGCCGCCCTGGTTCGGAGACCAGGGAAGACCATGGTCAGGTCCTGTAGTTCACGATGATCGAGAAAGGCCACCGCCTGACTTCGCCATTGACAGGGTTCAGGAGGGTCCTCATCCTGACTTCAGGCCAAACCAAGACCAAGAGGGTCCTCGGCCTGGCCGTCCAGCTGACGGTCGTCCCGAAATGCGGCCAGAGTTTCGTCCAAGACCTCGTCCAGGGGGCCGTCCAAGACCGCCACCGGAAGTTCTTGCCGGAATGCACCCACCGCTGGACCTCGCGTCTCACTGGCGACCAGACGCGCCCGAGAAACCGATGATGCTGGCGACTCGACCTCCGCCGTCAGCTGATCGACCCGAACTACCGATCCGAGGTCACTTCCCACACCTGCTACAGAACAGAGATGGGCCTCCCTCCAGTGAGCGGCCAGAGAACAACACGGAAGGTCGGCCGGGAAGACGGCCGATGGACAGTACCGTGAACGGGGTTCCACTGGTAGAGTTGAGGCTGCCTCAGTTCCTAGCCGGACTGCAGGGTGGTAGGCCGATTCCGCCTCACCTGGCGCCACCACCGCCTCGTCTGCCACTCGGGCCGCAACTGCCAGGCCCTCCACCGCATATGTTTGATCATCAGACGTCCCACGACGTTCACGGACCTCACGAAGGACCACCTCACAATACTCATGAACGACACGAAGTCGCAGGACCACCACATGACCAGCCAGACACCTTCCACCACCCACCTCCTCAGCTGCAACCTACAGCTCCTCCCGCGCCAGCTGCCACCACCGAGCATCCAGTGATGCGTCTGACACGACCTCCACCGCCAGCAGAGAACTACTACCCAGCAGCATCACCTACTCAGGCTGCAGACTACGGTGACTACGAGGACATCATCACCGCTTCCGCACCTCTACCGGACCTGAGCGAGATCGGCTCTCCAGCCCAGACTACTACGGAGAAGGATCTGGAGACTCTTGGCGCGATCGTTTCCAGTGTGCTGAGTCACCGGCCAAACCGGACCGAACAAGCTGCGATCGACAGGAACATACTGAGAAAGAGGTACGGGCTGGCGGCTGTTGGCGAAGGAGGGTATCATGGCGATGGAGGAGAGTATCAGAGGTACGACGTTTACGAACAGAGGGTGGAGGACAAGAAGCCAGTCGACTTCCAGCAGTGGCAGTCGCAGACGACCAGCGAGACTCCGAGCAGCTCTGAGCGTCCAGAGACAAGGGTAACCAGCATGCCTGCCCGACCTCCGAGACCTCAGCCTGTCACACCAACGAACCTACCCGAGCCTACGAGAACAACTCTGCTGCCCGAGCCTGCCAGACCAACCCGACTTCCGCAACCAAACAGACCGTCCCGACCGACCCAGCGAACTAGAATAACCCAGCCTCCACGTCAGTACGAGAGGCCGGTGAGACCTGCGTACCAACCACCCCCTCGTCCTTCCACAACTTCAACAACGCCGTCCACCACCACAGCCTCGACGTCAACCAGCACGACCGAGATCGCCCTCCTCGCAGAGCTGCCGTCTCAGGGCCCGGCGCTGGACCGTTCTAACGCCGTGCCGGGGTACGAGCTACCCGCCAACTCCACCGACGACGCTCCCGCAGAGCCAGTGAAGTCAGCTTCACTCTCCTCCGAGGAGATCGCTTACATCCTGATCGGAACCACGGCCGGCCTCAGCGTCTTCTGTCTGGTGATCGTCGCCGTCACGATGAAGTGCAGGAGAAACTGTAGCGTGTACGCCCTGCTGTCGAGACTGATGCACTCGGAGTATATCCAGGGTCTCGGCAGTCGGATGTCCTCCGCGCGGTCTCACCGCTCCGCGGCCGGTGGCGGCGGTGACGCACCCACGCACAAACTCGGCTCGTGGTTCAACGGAAGGTCCGAGTCGCTGGGAGGTGCGGAGAAGTTCCGCAGCAACATGGCGCTACCGGTTGGCTACAGCAGCAACATTTCCTCGCTGGGTGTGAAACAGCCCAAGCCACACGGCTACAGCGTGCGTCGACTGGACGTTTCCGCCGGCCAGCTGGTGAGTTCGACTTCGAGCAGTGCTGGGTCTGTGGCCGACACCTCAGACGACCAGGCGACGCTGGATCACAAGCGCGAAGGCAGCGGCTCCGAGGCGGGACGCGCTGCCAGTCGCGGCACCTCGTGGCTGCACGGTTCGTACGTATTCGGCAGCGGACAGGCGCGGCCGCGGCCCGGCCCGAGCGACGGACCTGTGCAGGGAGTCCTCTATCGGCGCAGCTCAGACGAACTGCCTCCCACGCCTGCGGCAGCTGCTGCCGCTGCTTCAGACGCCATCACCTCAGCTGCTTCGGCCTCTGCTGGCGAGTCTAAGAGGTCCCGGAGGCGAGCACCTTCGGGATCCCAGCAGGCGACGGCAACCCCATCACGACGCGGAGGCAGCAGCCGGCATGGCAGCCGCCAGGGTAGCCGGCGCGGACCCGAGCTATCCTCCATCCGTCACCAAGAGTCACCAGCTGAGACCAGCAGCCGCGCCTCACACCGCCATCGCAGCCGTTCGCGAGCTGCCAGTCCAGAGATCGGCGCCAGACGCCGCAGTCAGTCCAGAGCTCGCAGCCCCGAACACCGCGGTCGGCGGCGCAGTCACTCGCGAGCTCGGAGTCCGGAGCAGCACAGGCGGCACAGAAGCCACTCGCGAGCGCAATCTCCTGAGCGTCAGGTGCGCCACCGCAGTCAGTCGCGCGCGCGCAGTCCCGAGCGGCGCAGCAGGCGCAGCCTGTCACGGGCCACCAGTCCGGCGGTGCTGGCGGCGGCCGCGGCTGCTGCGTCGGCGGGCGCGGTCAGGCGGAGCCCGAGCGAACCTCGCCAACAGCGCCGCCGACCAAGGGACTCCTCCCGGCCGCGGGAGGTCTCCGAGCACCGCGCCTCGCTGCGGCACGTTCGCTCACTCGCCGAAGCCGTCTCGGAGGGCTCCAACAGCGCCGTCAACTGGTCCTCTAGCGATGAGCGGCTCATCTGAGGCGAGTGATTCGTTCACAGGAAAGGGTCATCCGAAACAGGGGCTCATTTCAAGAGAAAATGTCAAGAAAACTGATCAGCAGGACCGAGTGATCATGAATTACCAGTGTCGATTGGTCGCAGGCTAGTAAAAATCTGAGGCATTATTAGAAGCAGATGACTGAAGCTGGGACCAAGAACTAATGCACTGTTACAAGTAAAATGACAGTTTGAGGCATTATCAGAGCTCAAAACCAAATAGGGCATACGAAGCTATGAACAAATATGGAAAAAGTAAAGGTTTCTTACAGAGAGAAGCCGCCAGTGTCGAATTGACGGAGCCAATTGAGTGGCATGAAAAAGTTTACGGTCACCGAGAGCGAAGGGCATGGATGGATGATCCATTTTCTAGCTGATGTCTGCCATCAAACGTGAAATGAGTTCGGCATGACGGGAAAATGTAGCTATGCCATTTTTGTTATTTGTTGTACCATATTTTGTTTTATGTGTATTTGGGTCTTGCGACCCACGGCCGTCCGATGCAATATGTCGTCGACGTTCGTTACGATGTCGTCACGTTGTTACGGCCGTGCATTTGCTGTCACGTTACGCGAGATGTGGTGTGGCGTTGTGAGAGTATGAGTGATCGGGTAGGGGACGTATCACGTGGATGTAAGCGCAGTGCGCACATTGTATTCTTGGATATCGGTGTGACATCTCGTTCACGGCGCATTGTAAAAGCTGTTGTGTTATGCATGGTTCTGTGGCATTTATTCTGAGCGAGATGTGAGCGGCATGCGTCCTTCTGTGCCCATGTCCCATGTGCTGTGTCCGTCCTGAAACGTTTATCTCTGTTGATATTAGTGATTTGTTATATCGTTTGTATCATCTTCTAGTTACAATATTTACGTGATTTGTCGTGGGCACTAAAAACGGCATTACCATGTAACAATCGAAGGGTGTTGAATGTGTGTTTCGTAGCAGGTTGCTCAAGCGTCAGCTTGTTAGACTCAAAACGAGTCATGTTTATCCAGTGATGTCAGAACCTGCGCACTTCGTATAAATACACGAGAAATGAAGTAATAATCACATGCCTCTTTTATCCAAACATTATGATCGCAACAAAAGGAAGCCAGTCGCCAAAGCACTCATCTAAAGGAGAGTTATAGAGCAGGACGTCATCGCGTGAAAAAAGTAGAAAACATATAACTAGTCACAAACACTGACCTAAACGTAAAAGGTCAGTTCCTTTGACTGCTCCATAATAACTGATCCATACGGAAAAAAGCCGCACGAAACGCCCGAAACGATACAAAATGCATAATTACATATTTGAAAGGCCATGAGCTCCGTGGACTCAATCCCAAATCCCCGTACAGATAGTTCCGAACCCAAGGCAGCATACATGTCTTACTCCGGAGTCACGGGTCTGATTTAGCCTGCGCTCCGGGTACTGCTGGCTACAGTTAGAACGTAACCACTCAAGCGTTACGGGAGGCCAAAGTGGGACAGCACAGCCATTACACATGCTAAGATATTCATTACCAGTTTGTAATAAATGACCGGCCCGCCGCCGTATTGGTACTCGAGATCTCGTGGGTGGTTTTATTAGACATAAAATAAAAACAACGGGTTGAGTTTAATTTGACAGCATTGTCGGATGAACGACCGTAGTCCAGCTTCATCTTACCGAATTTTCTTAAACCAGTTTTATACAACCGGGCCAAACAAAGTTTTGAGCTACTGACACAAAGAAGCTTAAATGCAAAATATACTCAGACAAAATATATTATCGACATCGCACTACCCAATCACCAACGGTCCATGGTCATCGCTCACATATTTTAAACATAAAATACATTATTCAGGCATAAATGCATCATAACCGATGCAGAATCTTCAAACAAGCAAGTCCACTTCAAGGCGTCAAGCTCCACAGGATGAAGATTTATCCCTCACAAATGACTTCACTCTGCGGACGCCATTACCCTTGGCCACAATCAGTGTCCCCTTCACAAACGCCACACATCAACACACACACACACACACACACAGAACATACAACCAGTCAGGTTCGATAGATATCGGTGCAGTGCCCCCACACAACTCCATTGAAACACACACTTTCATCGAGCGTGTCAGATAGCGCCCCGTTGTATAGTCTACGACACATCACAGCGAAGCGATCCGCAGACGTCAGGCAAACGGGGACGTCTATGCGACTCGACGTCTAAGCAGTCGATCCCATCTGCGTCTTAATTGAACAGTGTGTATTGCGTTAGACCTGGCAGGCGCAGTACGAGCGAACGCCACACAGAGGAATACACCGTGATAAAATATATCGCCGGGCGAACATTCTGTGGCAAGTTATGACATCAGGTTGTTGAGTTTTGATATCCTACGATTAGCTTTGACATATCATTGTACCTACCATAATTGGTTGACGGTAGTCAATTCTTCTGGCTTTAGAAAGGGAAACCTAGAGAAGTCGAATATTATAAGTTCGCTACATATACCGCTAAAAAGGCATGGTGGTGGTGGTGTCAGGGCAATAAAATAGTATGACCACTAATATCCAAGTGGATATTGCAAATGGCTAGGGAGCTATCAGATGATAAATATCCCGGCATCGCATATAAACATGCAATCGGCATCAATCGGTATCACATGACCCGCTTATCGTCCGTGGACGATATAAAATGTTTCTAGATTTTAACTCGACCACAAAGAGCACCTACCGTAACTACAGGCGACGCTCGTCCAGCTTCCTCAGGTTACCGTCGCTCACTCCGTCTGCTGAGCGCCGTCTAACATCAGGTCCAGTCAGCTTAGATTAACTACGCTCGCTCCCGAGCGTACGATTTCACTGTGTATCAATACACGGTACGTTCCATCACTCACAGCCCACCACTCTTGGCGCCGCAGCTCGCCCAGTCTACCTCCGCGCTAGGACATGAACACGACGAAGATGAGGAAGAAGAATATGAGCACGCCGAACACCTTGATCATGAGCCAGCGGTTGTTGGTCACCGACTGAAAGTATTTCAGGATCTCCGTGTGGGCAGCCTCGACGTTCATAGACGTGTCTTCGACGTTAGCATCGATCCTGCGATGGAGGAAAATGATTACCAGAGTAGCCAGAGTTGATTGTTGAATTGTTAATTTTCGGGACCTATGAGGACCGCAGGGCTCTCAAGAACTCGTCTCAAAAGCTGACAGAACGTTGGAATCGAACCGGACGGCACTGATTTATCAATCGTTTACAACATCGGTCGGAAACAGGTAGCTTGCATGCCTTCAAAAGCATCGATGATCCACGTACTTACTTACCCCCCCCCCCCCCCCCCCCCCCAATGCGACTGGGATGATCATCAGTGGTGTGGGTGGTGGGTAGCTATAGTTAGGAATTAGGATAGAACACGAATATGGAATTTCCAGGAGTGCAGAAAAGCCGAGTTTCGCCGAGCTCATGGCTAGTGCATAGCCAGTAACCACAAAGCTCTAAATGTACATAATGATGCCAGTCGGATTCCAGGAATAATCGGTACGAAAAAAAAAGCTAATGCAGTGCAGTTAAAACAGCAAGAACGGAAATGAAAGAAAGAAATGCAGCTGTAAGACGGCCTCGTAAATAATAGGAACGCTTTCACATAGCAATTCATAGGTGGCGCTGCGCTCTCATTAACCCGCGCACCGACGGGGGTCTGCGCCAACTTCGCACCGACGGGGGGGGGGGGGGGGCGGATGACCGCCCCCCCCTGAGATCTCGAGAACGAAGCAAGATAGCGACAAGCGGTAAACGGCATCGGATACGCACGGCCAAGATCTACAATTTTTATTAAGGTCATTTTCAGGTCAGGTCAAAGATGACGTCACAGGGATCGAAAAAGTCAAAATGGCGGCGCTAGATATGGAGAGAGTTTTTCTCGAATAACTTTCGAATTAGTCAAGATAGGAACAAACTAAGGGCATTATCGTGATCCTCTCGTCAATCCGCATCGAATGATATATATGGTGACCTCGAAAGGTCAAGGTCAAAGGTTGACCTCAGGTCACGTGACCTCGAGGTCATCATGTATATCATTCGATGCGTCTTGACGAGCTGAACACAATGAAGCCATCCACGCGTCTGTATCTTGTTCCTGTACGGAGTTATTGGCCAAAAACCTTTGGTGACCTTTGATGACGTCACATGACCTCACAGCTGCCCAACAGCAAAACAGACCTCAAGGTAGTGAAGGTTGATCGTATATGAAGTCATGTATGGTATATGGGGCCATTCCGACCCGTTTTAGTGGTAAAAACAGGGAGTTGATTTTTCCCCCATTGACTTATAATGGGGAGGTCGCGAAATTGACCTGACCTTAGGTCACCGATATCAAAATTCCGAGATATACAAATTGTAGCTACTAATGACCTAATACTATCCTGCGACTTTCAAAGGCCTCCGACATCTACTGTAGCTCTGGCACGGTGACAAAGTTGCAAAAAAGTGACTTGAGGTTGGGTCATTCAAAGTGACCTGGTGACCTGACCTTAAAAGGTAGGAGGTTCAAACTTGCACACCATGTGTAAAATTGATGAGGTTATAGTCATACAAAATTTCGCGGCGCTACGCGCCGCGGTTTTCCCGCTATTCGCGAAAAACATCAGGGGGGCGGATATCCGCCCCCCCCCGTCGGTGCGCGGGTTAATCCCAACCGAACCAGGGCAAGTCAATGCCAACCCATGGCATGATCGACAAGCCCATCAGGAAACTGGGTAGCCGACCAGTCATTGTTCGTAACCGGCGTCAGAGCCGTCACTGTCATTGGAGCCGCTAATGGAACGGCGCATTTGGAGAGAGACGTTGGTGAAAGGAATCAAGGTAGAGGGAACAGTGCATTTAACGAGAAATCGGTGGAAGGTTCAAGCTACTGCAGCTTGACAGAGGCAGGAAAAAAACACCCAATCAGTCACTGTGTTAAGAAATTCAACCATAGAGCGCCAATGATCCTGTGAACCCCCAGGCAGGCGGGTGCATTACAGGTGTAATAATACCCTTGCCTCAATCACGCCAATGCTACTGCAAAAATAAGAATATTTATGACAATGATGAAACACTATTTTTCACGGCATGGGAATAATTTGGATTCTGGAGATCCATGAATCGGTGCTAGAAAACGGTCCATAAATTCTCAGCATCCAAGCTGCTCCAAGAAGCCTGTCTGCACCTTATGGCCTAACTGGTTGGGTTTATCTCGACCAACTTCTGGACCAAATAGGCAATCAATAAGTAAGCCTGAGTCTGACTGCACGGCCTGGCAGGAAGGTTTCTCCCGACTGACCTCTGGACCATTTCCTCCTGTTCTTTGACCATGTGCGCCAGCTGCTGGAAGATGGCGCCCAGCTCCACCACCGTCGACTCGATGTTCTTCATGGTCTCCGAGCGCGCCTGGTAGTGCGTGTCCTGGAATCACATGACAGGGTCAGACTAGGGTGTTCTGAAATCGGATAACGTATCAGCGGGCGCCCTGGGCTCTGCAGTCCTATAACGCCTTTGAAGGGTGCCCTAGTGAAAGACTCGCAAGTGGATAACGGATACAATTAGTGACTTTCGATTCAGTAGCGGGCTAAATGAATGCGTGGCTATATCGTTAGCAATTCAAGTCAAATGCTATTTTCAACAAAAATGGAAACAAGAGGGAGTTTTATAATTGGCTTACGTCCCGACGATAATTACAGGGTGGGGCAGCATAATCGGGAATGCTTTTTGGGCTCTGATCATGAGTAGGCATGGCATTATTTTTATAAATTATATTATGGCAATGAAACGCCCAAAAGTTGTGCATCATCTGACATGACTACATCCATGAGCATGCAACTTCCTGGAAAAGAGCAGCAAAATAGTTCGACGGTGCTCCAAGTGCTTTGCGCGCGCCCATAGACACTAATGTTAAACAAGTAAAACAAGAACATTTTGTTTAAAACCCTGCAATTCCACGTAAAGGTTGCTGGGCAGGTCAACGTGTTATCACGGACGATAAGGATTGTGTGGGGATACTTAGGACAACAGGTTAACGTAATCGTCGTAAAATAACTCTTAGCAGAGGACATACAAGATGACTCACTTGAATATAAGGAAGAAGCACTTGAGCATATTAAAAAGAAACAATGTTCAAAACTTCAGCGACAAAAAATCTTATCACCGACTGGAATACGATAAAAAAGAATGGCATGCCATATAGGGGATTGTATCGAGAATATTCCAGCGGTCATGCAAAGTAAACATCCTGTTGGGGTGATGGACCTATGGGTGGTCTTCAAGGGAGGTGCACGTGGTGCACCCTACTTCATCGAGCCCGGATAAAATGAGCACCTCTGGTAAATACAACCGCACTCTGGCAGACTCACGTGGAGCCGTCGGAAGAGAGGATCACTGACGGTCCAAATCACGTCTTACGAGGACTCTGTCCGTGCTGGTACTGCAGTGGGGACGACATGTTATTGTGTAGGGCACCTCCACCTGAGATGAACCAAAAACTTCTGGTCCTTCAACTCCGCCGATTTAAATCCGACCAAATTCTTTACATGGAGCGTTTTTTGGTAGAAGTTTAATGAACAACTTATCATTAGTAAAAACAGTCTTCAGTGCAAGGTACGAAGCTGATGGGCGATCATGGACAAGCAGGAGGTTGCACGTGCATGCGCGTGCTTTTGGACCCGCCTTGAGAAGGTCATCGACGCCGAGGGCGGTCAAATAGGATGAGGGATAGGTAAAAGGTGACCGATTGATAGGATGTTGCTAAAATAGTGCTTGGAGCTATATTTTTAGATTCATGACCAAATAATCCCGTTTGATATTTATTCCCGATTATGCTGCCCCACCCTGTATTTCAATAAAGAACAGCCTTTTGATTTCCTTCCTCACTCTCATGGAAATAACTTCTCTGACCCTCACTGTGACACTGTTTATCCTCACCTATAAACGATAGCATTTATCTCGCTCTCGCCCTTCTAGCTCTAGGTCCTAGCTAGATCACTGGACCCACAAACCAGACTCACCTCCTGTTCTGCTGCTGTCAGCACCTAAAACCATCACACACCCCTACCCTACCCTGGCTCACCTCTCCCACAAACCACTTACTTCCTGTTCAATTAGCATCATCTGCTGCTGTCAGCACCTAAACTCATCGCACACCCATACCCTACCATGGCCCACCCCTCCCCAAAACCACTCACCTCCTGTTCAATAAGCATCATCTGCTGCTGCTGCGCGGCGGCCCCCGCCCCCGCTCCGGCCGCCGGCCGCCTCTCCCGAACACCATCCATGTCCAGGGCGACGTCCGCTCGCGCCGCGCTGGCAGCCTCGTCGGCCAGCAGCACAGAGCCCTGGTGGAAGCCCTCGGTGGCCGAGGGAGGCAGGTTGGACGATACGCCGCCCCGAGAGAACTGGTCCCGGCGAGACTTCTGCTGACGCAGGTTCTGAGAGAGGGGACGGGGAGGGCAGGGGTTAGTCAGAACGGACGTGGTTGATGCGATATTGTGCAGAGGATGTAGAATGTAGGTGTTTGGGCGGTCAAGTGCGTAGCGGGCTAAGCCGTACCGCCCTAAGCAAATACGAAAAATGAATGCTTGAATGCTATATGCTCCTAAAAATGCACATAAGCCGACAATTGTTTTAGACTCATCGCTATGGTTGCAGTCAGAAGTTTACATTCCAATTAGATACCACGTCTTAGCAGACTCAGTCTCCCCTCCTCCCCTCCCCTCCCTAACACACACACCAGCGGTTCCCGCCACTTCTCACCTCAGTCCTAACGTCGAGCACCTGTTTGAACTGTGACGACATGTTGGCCAACTTCTGCTGCAGCGTCACCACCACGTTGTTGGAGAAGTTGTGCACGTTGCCGCCGCCCGCCTCGGTGCCGCGCTGCCGGCTCAGCTGCTGCAGCTGCAGGATCTGCTTGTTGAGGCTACCCATGTCGTGTTTGATGATTTGAGTCAGTTCCTCGATCTCCAGAGGCCGGTCGTCGAAGATGGACTTGCGTTTGGCCACTGCGAGAAGTGGAAGGTGGAGTTAATTCTACACCTCATACAGTGGCGGACGGCGAAACGTCAATATCATGATGTTTTATATGGGATCTAGTCAAACAAGCGTGCAGATAATATGCACGTCAGATCATACATTAATATATTTATGCTTAACACCAAAGAAACTAAACCGTAAGAGAAAATCAAGATCATGTGCTGTTATAAAATGGCAAAATATGACAGTTCACATATGCAATTCATTCAGCCATTCATTCATCAACACGTCCTATGTCCTATATAGCGAACCAGCCTTTGTCCAATCCATATGAAATCAATTTTTAACTATTATGAATCATTTGATACATATATTGACATCTTCTTAATTTAGGACGGTTCCCCACTGCCCACTTACAATGTGTCAGCTTCTCCAGCTTGGCGTACGTGTTGGAGATGTCCTTTCCGATCAGTTTGGCGATCCGCATGAACTCTGCGTACCTCTGCACGGCGCGCGGCCGCGGGGACGGAGGCGCCTGCGCCAGACCTCCATTGAGCTGGCGACTCTGCAGCGAGCGGAGCACAGCCGAAAACTCCCCGGTCCGGTCTTTGAAGGCCATCGCGAGTGGATGTCTGGCAGAGGAGAGAGGAGAGGATGGGTGGAGAGAGTAGGGGAGGTGGAGGTTAAAAATAGGGAGAAGAGTGGCTCACGGATGCAGAGACTGGGTGGCTCCAGGCGAGTTGACAGGCCCCTGAGTGATGACTGTAGATTATGATTTTAAATACGTAGCTGAGCTGGACCTCTTTCACCTGTAAGCAGAGGAGAGATGGCTTTGAGGGAGGTGCACAAAATGATGCCTAAAGCAAGGCAAGCTTAAAACCATTATAATGCATTGTGGCATATTATGAATTATACCAAACAATGAAAATGCCAGCTCATTATAGCTCATCAGTAGTTTAGCATAATAAATGAAATGAAGAAAAACTGGCAGTGGTCATGCATTGCAAAGTGGTCATTTTGTAATGTGAAGCAATTTAATGTAATGTGTAGCATTTTGTCATGTAAATATTGTTCTAAGAGGTGGGTAGCATATCAGTGCCCACTGCCCAGGGATGATTAGTACATAAACTTGAAATGGGAGGCATAAAATCACCAGCCTGTCTGATATCATATCATTAGGCACTAGGCAGTGGCCTGTCAGTGCTCTGATAACCGAATCATTTGAGCAGTGACTGCACAAATTTGGACTGTTATCATTGAAGGACATTTCGCCAGAGCAGATCTCACACAACACAACATTGAACAATATTTAATGAGGGCTCTTTTAATCACTCCAGACTGTATATTCACCCAGTTTTAATGATCCACTGCAAAGGGCAATCCATGTTAGTCTGACATTTGGTCAGTCTGACATGAATAAGACAGTGTTAGTTGTTAGTTCTCTAAGTGTTAGTGGCAAGCTCTGACAGTTAAAAACTGTGGAGTGGAATAGCCTCACAAGTCACATCAAAAGTTGGTCATCTTGGTTTGGTCGCAGCTATCCAAAGCAAACTGATTGCATAATGCATACAGCATATGTCAAGAGATATCATACAGCTGATACCTAGTACCTACCTACTGTATAAAGTTATTTTGTATTTAGATGTCAAAGCCACTTTAATTGTTAAAACTGATCTGATTATGAGCTTAAGCAAAACTCAATATACTGTTATGCAGTTGGAATGGAATGGAATAATGAAAAATGAAGCAATGGCTGGTGCTTACAAAATGAAATAGTTACTTAATATAAGTTGCATTTGTGCCTGCAGTTGCAGGTGCTAATTTCACTTTATTTGGTGTCTACCTTGTTTCATTATCACACAACCTTACTGGAAAACTTTCTGCTATATGGGTTCTGATGACTAATCATTTCCTTTACCCTCCGTCTTTTCAAAAGATAGGTAGGTAATTGAACACCTCAGCATTGCAGCATTGCCAATAAGTTTCAGGTTAACTGACCCAAGGCCAATTTTACTAACAGAACAACCACTGGCTTCCAACAATTTAATATTATTAAGTCTCCCCCAGGCCCCAAATGAAACATGGGGTCTGGAAAAAAGATGATGTGTAATGTCATGAAAACATACCAGTTGGACTTAGTACCTATTATGAATGCTTATCAGTGATCAGCATCTATTTCTTCAGCATGGATCAGGATGGCAAAATTTGGGGTGCCATTAGGCAGAAATTAGCTTCGGCCAGAGATTTGGCTGTTGCCTGTTGGTAACACTGTTCTCTGGTTCAGATTGGTTTACCCACAGGATCCGTCAAATACCCTTTGGCAGACTGAGACAGCAACAACAGCATTAGAACTGAGCCCCCTTATTTAAAAAAAGCCTTTCCTTAGGTTTATGAATTGTTTAAGCATTCGATGAAAGCTAACAGTTATTTCTTTTTTGAGCAGACCTGACACTGAGGCATCCCATATGTTGACCCACAATGGCCATGTTGCACACACTTATTGTGGCTACTCGAGGGTAATAGAAGAGTGCCTGGCACTTCATATTTCTTAATATAGTGTGGTGAAAAAGGAAAAACAAAAGCATACCACTGTAATTGTGAAAAATGCAGAGAATAAATCAACAAAACACTTTCACTTTCCCAAGGAATCGCATAACTCGCGCCACATTCGGCGCAAATACACCAACTCATAGCGCTACCATAGGGCTGTTCACGGACCCTGTGTGCGGTCGGACCGCACACAGCCTCCAAGCTCCGCCCACTGCGTCCCTACGTCAGCCTTGCGTCACCGCACACAGCGACCGCTGTGGCCGGTCGGGACTGGCCACAGCGGACCGTCCACCGCACGCAGCCGTGACGTCAGAGCCGCCTACCCATCCCCTACCCCCACGCCTGCTGGACGTACCGCACACAGCGCACGCAGCAGTGTGCGGTGCCCGTGAACACCCCTCATATAAAGCAAATCTGCTACCATTTCAAGCTTTTATTTCAGTTTTTTCTTTCGCGACTCGCTTCAACACAATACATGAACGTTTTTACGTCTATACCTTGTGTCAGATCATTTACATTGCACATAGCCTTACGTCAGATAGACCTTGACAGAATCCATCTACCCAAACCGTTAAATGAAGTGAACTATCGAAATGAGAAATGAAATATTCCTTTATTATCTATTTACATCATAAGCCATTAGATGTTCACCATCATGTCCCGCGTCAGGGTGTTTACTGTTAAGTGCGTTCGGACGTGCCGTTTTCGCGTGGAATTTCCACGCCTGGGAATTCCTCACAAAAACGGCCGTTCGCGCAAGCCCGTTTCGTGGGATCCCGCGCGATTCGTCACGTTTCGCGATGCCCGAACGCCTGTTGCTGTTCCCGTAAGGAATTCCTCAGCGCGGAAATTCCACATCCACGCGAAAAGCGGCATCCCGAAGGCACGGGCAAGTGACTATACCTATACCTACGCGCAGCCGATAGCAACAAGACTATACCTAAAGTATCTCCCCTTGAACCCTTTTAAGTCGAAAAAACTAAGAAATTAATTTCTTCGTCTACCGGTCAATTGGCTCGGTATCGTCCATTCCATTTTTCATGGACCCCCTGCTTAGCTACAGTCACTCGAATTATAACGCTCTTACGGCCATTTATTTACTCATCAATAACACAAACGGTGAACACGAGCTGAATTAAAAGTGCAGGGCACGACAGGCTCGGACACAGTTCGGTCGGTGAAGGCGGCGGCGGCAGCACCGCACCCGGCCAGCGCGCGAGGCGCCACAAAACCCACCACACCCAGCTCCGGCACAACTAAACTAGACTAGCGTCATGCAGGCGCCTCCGCAGGCCGCTGCAGTTCCCAGACGAGCCCCCCAGACGGCGCTGGCGGCTCCGTGGGAACTGTACTCAGCTCGCAGCGTACAGCGCCGGTCTAACCAGCGCCTTACAAACACCGCGACGTCGTTTACGAACATTCGTGTGTTTACGCCAAAACGAGGCGGTTCCGCCAAAACATAACCGAGAATCGGTCTCACGTGCAGGTACTTGTACGGGCTTCTCAAAGCCATGTACATTTCGCGAAATCCAGCCGGATGGGCACAGAAAAGACGTAATCTTCCCAGGCCCACTGCTGCGAATATTTACCAGTGACAAACCATACCTCTAACACATAGTGAGAACAAACGTCTGTTAAGAAACCATCCATATACACAGATCATACATCAGCTGATGCAGCGCAGACTTTACCACACACATCATCACAAACAAAAGCAAAAGCTTGGAATGTTTTCGGTCAACACTCACACAAACGAACCACCGATCACGGGTGAATATTTGGCCTCCTGAACTTCGCCGGCACATTGCAGCGACCCTAGCGCCACCTGCAAAACATTGCCACCAACAGCAGCGCCATCTCTGGCAAAATAAATAAAACACTCAATGGCGAGCACAGCATCACAATCCAACACATCCTCTCACGCTGGGCGCGCTCCGTCGATGGCATCCTCAGTCACAGCGCGCCGCTAGATCTCGGTCCCCTCAGAGGACTCGGGGATCTGCCGCATGTGCTCGATGGGCAGCGAGGCGGGCCCACCGCCGTTGATGGCCACAGGCGCCGAGCGCGGTCCGGCCAGCTGGTAAAACACTCCGTCCCGATCGGCATCCCGGTCGGCCTCCTCAGAATCCGAGCTCTCCGAGCCGCCGTGACTGGCGCCGCTGGCGGAGGGCGGAGAGCGTGACACACCGCGCCCGCCGAGTCGCAGCGAATCGAGAGAGTCGCCGGCCTCGTCCGGCTCTGCCGACGAGCCGCGACCCGACGACTCCAGGTCGAGCACCCAGCTGATGGAGTCGCTCTTCTCGACGATGGCGGTGACTTGGGGCGGGGAGCCGTCGTCCGGTTCCGAGCGGCGGGAGCGCCGCCGCACCGGGTCGCTCTTCAGCGGTGAGCGCGGGCTCACTCTGCGAGACAGACGGATACGGAGTCAGTGACATGTGGTTCAAGTCCACGCAGTTTTAACACATGGACGATAAGAGCTAATCGCAGCCACTGGGTAAACATGAACACCAGGAAGCAATCAGCAGTACTTCCTGAGTGAAAGCAAATAAATAGGTAGCTTATCCAGCCTTCATTATCCATCGATGGGAAAAACATAATTTCTTATTCAAATAGCATCATAGCATCACTCGGTTAAAGTCAGTTAAAGGCTATAACCAAAATTAATACAAACAGCCAACCACACCATGCGCGTAGCCTATTTCAAATTCAGCTCGTTTCGTCTTGTCCCGTTCTGTATTTTGATCACCGTCATGCTCCAGACACAACTCCCAACCCCCAGAGGTCTCGGGCCGGCACCGGTGTAGCACGCTGTGCCAGGCTATGCTGCGCGTTGGACGGACAGTCACACCATCCAGCGATGCAGTGCCATGCTCTCATTACCTGGTGATGTGAGGTGACTCGCTGTACGCACGCGCAATGAACGTCGGCGTGCGCGCGGACCGGAAACTGGCAGAGCGAGAGAGCACGCCTGGGGAGAGAGGGCGGCGCCGGCGGCAGAGCTGTCAGCGCGCGCAGCGAGAGCGGCCAGCCATGCCCCAGCCGAGGCCAGCGAGGTAGGACGACCAGCACGACACAACACTGTACACTAACTCGGGCCCCGCTATAGGTGTGGTGTGGCAACGAAAACCCCCAAACGGAACAAAATGCCCATACAGTTTATGGGAAAAATAATAAGCGAAAGACAAAAATACACGGTTTAGCTGATGCGGTTCGCACAGTTGACGGAAGGTGACAATTGGTTTCAACTATCTCGGTGTCCATTTTTGGATATGTGATCTTTAGAACAACTCTTATTGAACAAGGACGACATTACAGCTCACAGCGCTAAGCAAGCTCTTGCCAATACAGGAAGCCACTTAAACTCTGTACAAGGATGCTACGAGTCAATGGATTTGTGCCTTAAACGCTGTGCAATATCCAACACTATGCCACCTACCGCTCACTGGAAGCGTCCAAGCATGCGACGCCATCCGAAGCCCCCAGCACTGCCCTCGCCACCCCTCCCATGCACCAGTCACCCTGGTGACCCACTGTGACCCCGTGTGACCTGTGACCCGCGGTCTCACCTGGGGTGCTCTGCTGCATCAGCTCAGACTGGCTGTGGTTGCGCAGCTTGTACTGCAGCTGCTCGTTCTCCATCGAGAGCCGCTTGTTGGCCTTGGACTCCCTGTCCTGGTACTCCTGCAGTCGGCGGTTCTCCTCCGACAGTTGCCTAGGGAGACACATCAGACGGTTAGTGACAGTGGAAGAGGATGGATCAGTGCTCTTCGCTCGCGCTCGTATCCGTTGGAAGCACAATAGGTCGATTCGATTCAAATGGAAAATCGAAAAAGAAACTCAGAAAGCTCCACTGACGCCGACTTCAGAGGCTCACTGTCTGGTTTCGAGAGAATAAGAGAGCCCAACTGCCAACACCTTTCAAGATCATGCGATATCGACAGCAACTAGCAAATAAACACTCCCGTTCCTTTCCTCGCCACAAATCGACCAACATCATCTCCCTATTGGTTAACCCACCCCTCCTCACCACTGCACCCTCCTTCACTCTGCGTAACCCCAAAACACTGACCTGTGGACGAGCTCGCGCTGCCGCAGCTGTGCCTCGAGGTCCTCGGCCTTGGCCCGGTGTTTGTCACAGCGCTCCTCCAGCCGCGGCACCTTCTCCCTCAGGCGCGCCAGCTCCTGCTCATCCTGACGCAGCTTGGCGATCTCCTCACTCTTCAGTTCCAGCA
This sequence comes from Amphibalanus amphitrite, assembly GCF_019059575.1. Taxonomy (NCBI): domain Eukaryota; kingdom Metazoa; phylum Arthropoda; class Thecostraca; order Balanomorpha; family Balanidae; genus Amphibalanus; species Amphibalanus amphitrite. Next base: position 447,355 of record NW_024881913.1, on the reverse strand, counting down.
CCGCGTTCAGCGACTTGATGTCCTCCTCCTGCTTCTTAATCCGAGCGGATAGAACCTGCGGAAGAACGCCAGGGATAGTGAGACGAGGAAATTGTTGTTGTAGCAGCCTGGCTGAGCATGACAACCAATTTAGCAAAATAAAAATAAGAGAGAAAAAATACAAAAGCAGGAAATGAGCAGATGAAAATTTGGAAAGTAGCATTTTGTGAAGTGCCAAGAGATGGTTGGCCAGCGGTCCGCACCTGTATTTTGGTGTTGGAGCTCTGCCCGATGGCGGCCTTGAGCTCGCACTCCCGGCGACTGAGCTCGCTGTTGGCCTCCTCCAGCTGGGAGATCTGCTGTCGCAGCTGGTCAGCCTCGGCCTGCGAGCGGCGCTGGCTCTCTGCCAGCTCGCGCTCCCACTGAGCCGTCACCGAGGCCAGCGTCTCCTGGTGCTGCCGGCTCAGCTCGCGCACGTCCTGGTCGCGCGCCTCCTGCTGCCGCACCAGGTCCTGTTCGAGCAGCTGGCGCTCCTGGTGCCAGGCCGAACGCACCTCCTCCAGTTTCTGTTTGCCGGAGTCGAGCTCCTCCTGGTGGGTGGCGTTGAGCGCGCGCAGTTCGGCGCCAACCTCCTCCTCGCGCTGGAGTCGCGCCCGCTCGCGGTCCTCGATACTCTCCTCGAGCCGCCGCTGGGTGGCAGCAGCCTCGTCTGAAAAAGGTGTCGCCAACAGCGTCAAAACCGTGCTCGAAGGTATTCAGCCGAGGCTCGGTACCTCAGTTTAACTATGGTGTATCCCAGCAGCGATTGCATAAAACGATAATTTGTCGTATAATGAAATACTGGATTAGGAAGAGCCTCTTTCAACTGAATACTTATCATATCAGACCACCCTGGGATGCTTTCAAAACCACGAAGACGACGTGCAATGTGCAATGTGCATAGCAAATGAGGCCTGTCTGGCAAATGACATATGAACCCCAAACAAATCGTCTCTATCGATGACCTGCACATAGGCCATGTGGGATGGTTCCTAGACGTAAATACAAACTGTGAGACTAATGACTGCTTCTGCCATTGACTTATCATTAAATTAATAAACAAACGACACAAGAGGTCATGAAAGTGCGACGTAAAACGCCCAGCTGATTGAAACTGGGAATGGTTCGGTAGCTATAAAATATTTTACAAAAAAAAAAGAAGAGAAGAAACGAAGCAAAGTGGTGCAGCTATAAATCATTTGGAATCTGTCACTTCTTACACGACTCGTTCTCCACCCTTCAGGCGAGACGATATCTATCATCCCAGGCCACACTCTTGCTTACTCATCCCCCCAGCATCACTAAATACCCATGCATCCATTTCTCTCCCCTCATGAGCCTCACCGAGCGCCAGTTGCAGTTCCGTGGCCCGGGACTGGAGAGCCTTCACCTCGTCAGTCAGCTGGAACGGGTTGTACTGCAACAGACCAGCGAGCACACGTCAACATACAGGTCAGGAACAGGGCACCGGTCAGTCAGCTGGAACGGGTTGTACTGCAACAGACCAGCGGGTAGACGTCAACATACAGGTCGGGTAAACGTTAACAGATCAACGGGTAAACGTTAACAGACAGGTCGGAGAAAGGGCACAGGTCAACCAACAGACAGGCTGGGGAGAGGGCATATACAGGTCAGTCAGCTGGAACGGGTTGTAGGTACTGAAACAGACCACCGGGTGAACGTCAACAGACAGACCAGGGAAAGGGTACGGGTCAATATACGGGGAGGGGGGGGGGGGGCATGGAAATACACGGAGACGGCAGAGGTCCTATACCCTTTCCACCACCGCTGACAGTATTGGAAAGGGTATAGGTCAATGCACGGTTATCAGTCAGACGGCCCAACCGGTCATTGGCACGGCAAGGGAAGAGATACCGTAACGGTAAGCATAAACAATCTGATAACACTAGCGAAATGACATTCGATACATCAAATTTAAGAGCTACTTAATAAGGAATACAGCAATCGTAAAGCAAGGATCTTTTATTGCTTATGTACATATTATATGGTTATGGTACACAACCAGAACTTGAACACCCTTCAGGCTCTCATGAAATTACAATACAAAGTCCGGTACGAGACCAGCATCATTGTCCGTGTACCGTCACGACGTCACAATGTCACCGTCACAGCACCGTCCGTCACACAGTCGGCACCAAGTGGCAGACGGAACACTAACAAACAGCGCTAACAGCGGCGACAACAGACCCGCTCAACGGACGTCACACTGGGTCCGCCGTCACCCCGCTCGGATCGGACGGCCCTGAGCTGACCGTCCATCAGCGCTCGCCTCCGACAGAGATCGACACAACCAAACAACCACGGCGACACAGTATCGCTCAGACGGAACGGAGATAGACGCAACAACAGAGACGTCCCGGAGACAAGACAAAACAAGACAAACTACAACACAAAGCAGCTCGTATACCACCGAGCCGCATCGGAACACATCTATCGCTTAGACTCGTAGGTATACACACCTCAAAACCGGACATTCCATCCGCAGCTACATCCCCGAAAGATCTTATGCTTTTTTTCAAATGATAAAATCGAACTAAGGATCAGATTTAAGTCCTCCATGTGTACCGTTCTGCGTAGTGATAGGATGAGGAGCCTCCACCACACCCGCACGTCTGGTTGCGGTCGTTTAGAGCGGCTTAACGGGCCCTCCCGACCGCCTTGTGCGATTGTCCTGTGATAGCGGCGCGGACAGCGGACAGCGGACAATTGACTGACAGCGGACAGCCGGCAGTGGTGACAGTTGACGTGGCTGAATTTGGGGACGTCATTGGCTGTGGGTTGGCCATGTGTTTGACTGTATGGTTAGACCGTAGCTGCATTTCGGACTAACGTCCAACATGGACATGACCGGTCCCGAGTTGGACAACGTTCAACTTCTGGTCCGTGGTTGGTCCGTGTTTGGTCCGGTGCCCGGTCCGGGCCGGTCTGGGGTGGTCCGATGCCGGTCCAGGCAGATTGTCTGATCGTCCAGAACTGGCCCGACTCCGGACTGGAGTCAGATCCGGTGATACCATCTCACATGCAGCGGTGACTCGACGGGACCGACTCGGCTAGTGAGGCCACTCGAGTGGAGTTTCGACAGACGCGACACGGCCGATTCCATGGCCCGTCTCAGCGGGATCTCTGCAGACACATGTCTCTAGAACCCTAAACTCGTCTCTCGGCAGAGACATGTCTCCGACAAAGCATTCGGTTCGAGTTGTATCGCCTGCTCGCCTCTTTTCTCTCCGTAGCAACAGACACAGACAACTTCTAGTTGTCCGCACATTGAGACAGGAAACTCCGTTCCCTGCAATCACCATGCCCGACTTCCCGCTCAGACAGCTCTGTCACATATCATGCGATTACATAATAATCACGACTACTATCTCTCGTCGGGTCACGAAACACTCACGACAATCACAACCGTGAGCCCGTGACCTCACCGGTCACCGACGACTGACCAGCACCCTGTCGGTGTGGGAGCGCTGGCACCAGCACGGGTCAGCGTTACCAGCACCAGTCGCTGGCCGGTACCTTAGTACACTGGCCGTCCCAGCTGGATGAGGGGTTAACTGACCGGCCGTGGGATCAGCCACGCCGGCCGGCCCGCGTTTCAGGGGTCAACGGCGGGGTCAAACACCGGTTACCAAGCCTATGTCGGACGTTACGGTGCGAAAGTATGCTGATAAGCGGGCGAACGTTATAATTTTACTAGAGGACGTCAGCGAATGCTCGTTTAGGTCCGCACGCAATGGATGACAGTCTGAACTTTTTGGATGAACAATAGATGACAGCACTGACGCTTGGGCGACATACACCAAAAAAAAAAAAAGAGCCAGACATTTTTTTAACCCACTAAGCACATCAATAAAACAGTGAACTCACTCTCCTAAGTTCTAAACCATGTTTGAAAACCCATACACCACAATATTCAAACGCTGCCTTATCTATCCGACATCTTTTGTTCCCAAGCATTCTCGTCATCTCCTATTATACACAACCCAGCCAAATTACCCTAATTCAATCATTTCTCATCACACATCAAACGTTCCCGATTTGGAGGCGATGCCAGCAGGAGGCAGGACGTGCGTCTGAAAGCGCCGCGTCGCGCCGTGGCGCCGGCGGTGGCCCGTATTTGGCGCAGCGGTGGCGAGCTATGGCGCACGAGGTCACGCTCCTGAAGCGCCGACCGTTTTGGCGTGGGACGCCGGTGCGGAGACGCGGAACCAGAGGCCGGTCTGCCGCAGAGGTGGTGATCCTCGTGGTGGGATGGGAGTAGCATTGGGAGGAAGATGAAATAGAGTGGTATTGGGAGGAAGATGGCATGAGAGTGACATTGGGTAATGGGTGGTAGGTGGAATTGGGAGTGTCATTGGATTGCAGAGGGGATGGGAATGACATTGGGAGGCAGACGGAATGGGAATGACATTGGGTGGAAGAGGAAGGCTCGCACTAAACGTTTCCTAGCCTGGGAGTGATGCGCTGCTGCAGGGATGAGGCAACGTAACTATTGAAAACGAAAAAAATGAAAGCACGACACGACAATAGATAAAACGAAACAAGACAACACGTTCCGGTTGCACAACAAAGATGACAGATAAGAACAGCGCACAATAAGTTACCGACCTAATTAGGGAGGACACCCGAGGGGCCTAGACACGCTTTCAGGACCTAGTAGAAAGCAAAGTGAATACATCATATTCTACGACTAAAATGACTGCAATCCCATGAAGCTCAGATTTTGCAATATAAAATGTAGCCGCATCATGTGGATTATCCTGGATAATTCCTTCATATATCCGGGGAAGTTCACCCACAAATGCATGTTGATCCCCCCAAAGTGAATCGGATTCCGCGATAGCCTTCGCTTCTTCTTATTTAACTAGCGAACATTGGATATCTTTCTACAAGAAAAGAGGAGAGATGTCCGACGCTGAGGACTTGAATTATCCGGAATATGCCACCCGGAAAGAACCGTTAGACGTCAGACCCCACGGCCCGCCCGGACCGCAGCAATCGGAGAAGAAGTCTTTACAGCGACACGTCGACAGGCGCACTCGAGACGTCTGTGGCGCTCCAGACATACGTGGCGCTCTCAAAGCTAAGGTGCCGGTCGGACGAAGATTCCATCGGATACATGTGTCGAGCGGAGCCCGGAGTCACGAAACGGAGAAAACGTACGGTGAGGATAACTTTCCCTCCCGTTTATTTCCAAGTATTTGATGAATCGTCCCATGGATACGATGGCGCCGCTGGTTATCGGTCGGATTTTACACGCGAGACGGCCTGGTGTTACTCTGACGGCTGAACGACACTGGACACGTGGACACTGGACAAAGCTTAAATCACCGTAGCCCACAGCCCACACACAAACACACAAATACCGCCACAAGTTCACTCTACCGCATCCCACCACACGCTCAGACCGCACTCTGCTTACCTCGTTGGAGAGGTAGTTGACCATGACCATGGCGGCGTCGAAGCAGCGTGACGCGTGCTGCAGGTCACCCCGGGCGGCGGCCAAGTCACGCTGGTGACCCGCCAGCTGATCCTCCAGCTGGTTGACCTGAACCTCATGGCGAGCGGCCGCCGCTGCTGCCGCTGCCGCCGCCGCCGGCCCCACCTTGATGGGCACCGGTTTGGCATCTGTAAGAGAAAGAGGGAGAGAGTTAGAGGGGCGAATGATACGGTGGTTTATTTCAGAGAAGAGACGAAGACAGAACAATGCGGAGATTGAGTGGATGTCAAAGACGTTGCGCTACAATGTCTGCAGAAGTTTTGAGATCTAAAGCCAGGTGTCAGGCAGATGTGTGGTGCTAAGTCGTGAGACGCTAAGCTGAAGTTATTCCTCAGAAGAGGCGATAAGGCGGCTATTAATCAGCGACTTACAAAGGCCGCATTAGCACAGTGCAGTCCATAATGTCCCACCGCATCTCCTGCTAGACAATCGAGTAAATGGAAAACAATTCAACCAATTAACGAACATCTCAGACTTGTGATAGAGTAGACGTCTAGCTATGTACATTGTACATACAGCTCATTAGGATCTGAGAATACCTATCCTATCGACCGGTGTTGCACAAATTCATTGATTAGCACTGAGTGATAAGGTACTAGCCGTCGCAACGGATTGAATACAACAAAAAGAAACGAACAATACTCGTTCCGACCGCTGATACTGTCTCTTACCCGAACTGTTAGTCTTTATATATGCAGTAAAAAAGAAAGAATCAGACCTGTCGCTCGTTTCTCTGGGTTTCGTCCCAAATCTACCGTCAGAGTTGTTTCTCTCCCTCGCTTTGGCTTCCTGTGTCGTCTGTGACGTCAGAGAGCGGTGGGGGGGGGGGGAGGAGACCGATCGACTGCCAAGCCCTCAGCTGAGAGGTTCACGCATACCAACGGGAGAAGGGAAGGGAAGGGAAGAGAAGCCAGCTGAACTTCGACCTCGACCACTCAGCACCAGCTCCTCTCCACAAAGCTTATCGGTCTTCACCCTTCCCGAAATTGGTCGGGATGGTGAGAGGTGGATGGCAAGAAGAGAGAGAATCGATTGATGAGTCAGAAGTTGACTCAGCCTCTAAAAAGACTCCGTTCGTCAGAGCATAAAGCATGTTGGGAAACTCTTGTCACTGCTAGGCGCGAGCGATCGCCGATCTTACATTCACGGGTGGCCAAAGACGGTTTATTTAGACTCGGTTTGTGCTTGTTTACGAGGAGAAAACAATACAAACATGCTTGCCTCCTTCGGCCAGAGACGAAACATGTCTTCTTCCACGTTCCGCCTAGCTCACTTGCAAGCGAGCCGAACCATTTATATGTGTTTCATTCATGACGTCCATCAAATCCTTCAGCAAGGTAACATAAATAAATCGAAAAAGACGCGATCATCGATGAATCAAGTGTCACCCTGAACGCATCAACGCCCAAAAGTAAAAACCAGGGTAATCAAACTGTAGCATCATTTCCTTTGCAAACTTCCCGTGAGATCAAGGAAATGATGTCGACTAAGTTGAGGATATTTTGATACCCTCTCCTCTGATTACCTAAAGGCGGCACGGTTGGCAAGGATGCCAGTCCTACGAGGTTTCCTCGGGAAGAGTTGAATCATTCTAGAAAACCGTGAGCCCATAAGTAAAATCAGGTTATTGGGTTTTCCACACATTTGATTATCATCATTCAGCATATGCTCTCACCAGTATAACGCCTTTTGGGGCGACTAACGTAGCGAGCGAGAGGGTGGGCCTTGCACGTGCGAAATTGCGAGGGGATACCTCCAACTGACTTGTGCACGGCACCCTACTAACTGGTCTCTAGCGATGTGCCAAATTTGGGCACAATCGGCCCAGCCGTTCACGAGATCTGGAAGCGGCACCCTGCACGTGCGCACGTGCAAAATGGGTCCCAACTGACTTGTGCACGGCACCCTACTAACCGGTCCCTAACCGTGTACCAAATTTGAGCGCAATCGGTCAAGCCGTTCCCGAGATCTGGAAACGACCCCTGCACGTGCGCACGTGCAGCAGCACCCCAACTCTGGCACATGTATATGCAGTGCCTAGTGGGTGCCTACCTACATGCCAATTTTCAGCGCAATCGGCCAAGTAGTTACCGAGATATTGCAACAATTACAAAACGGACACCTCTTCGTTTTGCACGTGGCACGTGCATAAGGGGTCACCCACATGCATCAGGAATAGTCCAATACTTGGTAGAAGGAATGAAGCTACCCTACAAAAATTACCGCGTGTAAATCGGTCAAGTAGTTGCTGAGATATAAGCCTCGCAAAAGCGTGACCACGGCCGGCCGGCCGGCCGGCCGCTCATACTCAGAAATTTCCGTTAATCTAAGGAAAGACTACGCTCGCTTCGCTCGCTCCGTAATCATACGCCTTAATTTTCGCCTTATCTCAACATTCGTACAGCCGAAACGCCGGTTTCTCGCTCTGGAAACCCAAACAGAGCCCGGTATCCATTTCACGAATACTCTCTGGGTCGGCCAGGGCGGCGGCGGCCCAGCACTGCCCCAATATCCGACCGTCCGCCCCAATTCCCTCTGTCAGCGCCGTGGAATTCAGAGGTCTCCGAGCGCCAGCCCGGCCCATCAGGTGCCAGGAGCTCTCAGCACCCACCCAGACTGTTTGTCCTAACCGGAGCACCGGGTGGGCCGGCCACCGACCACCCAGAGATACTCGGTCGGAATTAATTACAAACATCACACACACTGATTCACGTGATTATTCACGGCGGTGAAATACAGGGACTGAGATTACCCGGCGGCTCAACTGGTAACGCTGGGCCGTTTAGGAGCCAATTCTTATTGGCAAGAGTCAAACATTCCGACCCAAGCCCCGTGCATACCAGTGTGTTTCCTCGCTAACGGGATATGTCAGGCAACAATAGTCGCTAACAATCGTGCCTTTCTCATGCAGTGACGCGCCTCTACGTTTGGCTGTTAGCCCAAACAAACGAGTGGGTTGGAATACAAAATGAGCGAAACTTACCACCGACATCTACTGGCTTGCCCCAGCACTGGAAAATGTCGGAGATGGAGGGAAACATGCAGAAAAGCCCGCCGTCAGACATGATGGTAGTTTTCGAACCACTACTCGTGTCACCACGGGTCACGTCTGGCCACGTATCACGTGCGGTCACGGCCAGTCACTTGCCGCGGGCGAAAACAGCCCGCCACGCGTCACCACTCGTGGCGGCCGTGCGTGACGGCTGTGACAGGCGTGACAGCCGGTCCGTCGGCCGTCACACGCGGCGACAACCGTCGGGCCCGGTCCGGTTCGGTCCGACCCGACCCACGCCGGTCTCCAGTGGGCTCTTCACAACTCGCCGCGTGGGCTATCACGGGAGCTTCTTCCGCGCTAATCTCCGCCCTCTCACTCTCTCACCAAGTTCGCGCGTGGGCCGTCAGCGCACTCTACGCGCTCACTCCACCCAACTCTCACTGCTGGAGACACTCGATCACTCCTCCACGCTCGACGCTCGCCACTTCCGACACTAACGCCTGCGACGCGACGCGTCCGCGCTGCCCCCATGCGCACACCTTCCTGTAGTGACTGAGATGGCGCGGGGGGCGGCCGGCACCGGCGGCGCCGCCGCGTCCCTGGCACACAGAAGGCCACGGCTACGCAGCCTGATGCTATCGTTCTATGACGGAAAACGGCGCGCGAGGGGCCCTGTCGTCCATACCAATTCGGCAGATGACCTTTGTCTGAACGCCGCGGACGGGGGGGGGGCCTGCAGGGGGGGGTGCTCGGAGGTAGGTGAGCGACGTGACGGGTCCTGGTGACCTTGCGCCTTCCATACAGGAACCGGGGGTCCGTCAGGTGGGTGCCGACGTCCCGAGACGGTCAGCATGTCATCTCACGCAGATCAGTATCAATGCTGACCGGGAGACTCCGGAAGCGAGTCAGGGCGACTCGCGCGACGCTGGCTACCTCTACACAACTCAAAGACGACTCAGAAGCAACTCAAAAGCAGCTCGGAAGTTGTCAAGAACCTGTCATCACGCACCAACACACCCGCTTCGCCGATCAACGATAAGCTACAACGAGCCGATTCATCACCCCATACACGTTTTTCTGGGTGATGCTGTCCCCCAAACACCTCGCTATTCGCTCAGGCTGGATCTCCAGCCCCACATAGCGACAAGTGCGTGCAATTGAGCATGATTTAGGCTTCCGGGACTAGCCGGCTGCTGGGCGCCGGGCTGTGTATTATGCAGGATGTGCAGCGCCAGAATACGAATGATGATGATATGCGGCCATGCAAGCAAGGAGCCAACTTGCCGGACACACTAATCCAGTGGATTTACCAGATGGTGGATAAACAAAGGGGACGGCTAGATCGCTGGACGTCGATCCGTTTTTCAGCGAATTGCGAGCACACGCAGGAAGGAAAATGTGGCATGGGAAAGGATAGGATTGGAAAGACAACAGATAGCGAATCAAGGTATGACATCAAGAACAACCTGCAGGAAAATCTTTTGGAAAGGATGGCCGTAGGAAAGGGAAGGAACGCGAGGGAAGGAAGAAGAGACGCGCGGGAACCGAACAAGAGGGATTATCGGAAGGGGACGAGGACTAGCGAACGGAAGGGAGAAGGAACGGCCTGTGAACGGATTAGTCCGACCTTCACCCAGCCCGTCCGAAGCAGACGGGTTGGACACGATTAACAGCAGGGAGCGGCACACGGCACAAACAGTCGCTGCTCTGTTTGTGTGTGTTGGGGCGCGGCGCCTGTCCGACGGGGTTAATGAATTTGGCGTCTGCTGCCACCATCAGGCGCGCAGCCGACGGCGTCTCGCCGCTGGCGACGAACGGGCCGGGGTCACGCCCACAAACGAGACGACGAGCACATAACAGCGCAGGGAGCGTCCTGAAAAAGGGACCAGGGAGCTGCGCGCCATCATTCCGAGCGGTACCGTTGGGTCAATTTGTCCCCGCGCACCGACCCAAGACGGCCGTATCTCCCGACACGCCTCCGTTGAAAAATGACAGCACAACTCGCGTCAAGGACCACACGCGAGTGTAACGCACGGCTCCCCATGGTGTCATCCCGTGTGGTCTCACTGAGAAGCCACAGATACCGCAGACATGTCTCTCGCTGTATTAGCTGCTCTTTGCTATGATCATAATAAATACCTTACATCGCACAGTCAGCTCAGCGGCGCCGAGCGTCAAAAATCACCATCCAGACATAACAGTAGAACAAGCGTCAGGCCGGCTTTTCCTTGAACTGTTGTGGTCACAGACGCTTTTACGTCGCGGCTATCAAGAAAGCCGACGTGATTCACAATGCATCGTTAACGGCTTCTGAGGGAACGCCGCCACCGGCTTCGTTTGAGAGACAATTCTTGGATCTCTCGAGATGTGATGGATGCAGGAGAGGGGCAACAAAGCCACACCCCAGACAATTCCACGCCATGTGAGATGCAGGTCACGATCAGTCATAAATTTAAAACACAGTGGTTCATCAAATGATGGGTAATTACCTGTTAAGGGTTAGCTTCGTTTGGCCCTGACTCAGGCCTTCGAGAAGACGAGGTCATGTGAGCTATAATTTATTACAATAACAAATGGACTTAGCATCTAGCAGAAACCGATCAAAGTCCCTCTCTCTGACGATCCAAACTGTAAGCTAGAATCGCTCTGGTCACTGTTTACCTGGGATAAAAAAACGTAGATTAATCATTGCCGCTTTGTACCGCCCGCCTCGTCGCACCGCCGCTGCACTCGATGCCGACTTCACTCTTTTAGAGCAGCAGTATCAGCATGCTCTGATTCATTGCCCAGAGTGTGACGTAGTGCTTGCCGGAGATTTAAACTGTGACTGGCTTGCGGCTGGACCCTCGAAGCGAGCTCTCAGCGACTTTGTATCGAAATATTCTATGTTTCACCACATCAACGAACCGACATTCTCATCCGGCTCTGCCATAGACGTCATCATCACTAACCGAGAGATCGTAGCTCGAAGGGGAACTCGTTTTTGCCATTTTAGCCCTCACCTTTTTACTCGTGTTCTGATCAGTGTCCCTCGTTTTCGTCTCAAGCCACGTGTCGTGCAATGTCGTTCTTTTAAACGCTTCAACATGCAGTCTTTTGATGCGGATTTACTTGCTGTCGACTGGTCCTGCGTCTTTGCAGCCTCAAACATTTCTGATGCATGGTCTCATTTTATTCGTCTTTTCGCCCCCATTGTTCAGCGTCACGCCCCTGTCCGAACTGTGAAACTGCGCAACCCCTCCGCTCCCCCCATCTCGGACGACACGCGTCAGCTTCTGGCTGACCGCGCCCGAGCGCTGCGCCTGTGGGGTCACGGGTCTGATGGGTACCGGGAGGCGAACCGTGTGGCCCGCGCTGCCTTCAGAGCGGACAAGCGGCGCCATATCGGACACCGCGTGTCTCAGCAGGGACGTGGGTCTGTCTGGCGCTGCGCGGCTGACACCTTGGGCAGTAAAAAGACAGCGTGCACGATACCACCTACCATCTCCGCCGAACAGATGAACGAATTTTTTGTCCATGTCGGCCCACGCGTTGCCGCCGAGCTCGCCGCGCAGGGTCCGCCCCCCTCACTTCCCCCGCGACTGCCCAGGGTGGGAGCCTGCGCCTTCCGGCTACATCCAATCACGCTCAGCACCCTGCATGCCATCATCAGCTCCATGAACAACTCCCCGTCCCGCGGATCTGACGGACTTTGCATTCGAACCATCAAGCTATCCTTCAACGCCATCAGTCACGTCCTCCTCCATATCGTCAACCTCTCCCTCATCTCCAATATATTCCCGGAATCCTGGAAGCATTCCCTCGTCCATCCCATCCACAAGTCCGGTGATCCTGCCGATCCTTCCAACTACCGTCCTATTTCTATCATCCCAGTCCTTGCCAAAATAGTGGAGCGGGCAGTTCAGCGCCAACTCTACTACTACCTTTCCTCCAACCATCTCCTCTCCCCAACCCAACATGGCTTCCGTCCGCAGCACTCTACCGAGACCGCCCTCACGTGCGTCACCGACAGCATCCTTGCTGCTACAGATTCTGGGCTTCTCTCCATTCTTTGTCTCATTGACCTTAGCAAGTGTTTCGATGTTATCAGTCATGCTAAATTGCTCGAAAAACTCCAGCTGCTGGGCGTCGACACATCCTGGTTTCAAAATTATCTCTCCGGTCATTCGCAGAGTGTAAGCCTCACTTCCTCTGATGGCCGCGTCAAAATCTCACCTCCTCTACCCATCAACCAGGGCGTTTTTCAAGGTTCTAGCCTCGGCCCTGTCCTCTTCTGCGCGTTTGCCAACGACCTGAGCTTGTACGTCTCCGATGGACTGGTTATCCAGTACGCCGACGACACCCAGGTCTTGGTTTCCGGCCCTAAATCTGCTCTTCCAGCGCTTGCATCGCGTATGGAAAGCACCCTTTCCTCTCTTGGAAACTACTTCCTTGCGAACGGCTTAAAGGTTAACGTAAACAAATTCGAACTCATCACTTTTGGTTCTAGACAAAATTTGCGCAACCTCCCGACGATCAAAATCAGATACCAGGACACGTGCCTGACGCCCAGCACTGAGGTCAAAAATCTTGGTGTGGTCTTCGACCAGCACCTGTCATGGGACGCGCACGTGAGGGCTGTCTCGCGTAGATGCTGCGGTATCCTCGCAACACTATCCCACCTCCGCCACTTCCTTCCTCCTGACACCCTTCCCGAGATAGTCACCGCCCTGGCCGTCTCGCACATCCGCTATTGCCTCTCTGTCTACGGCAGCGGCAGCGCTGGCAACCTCGCAACCATCCAGAAGCTGCTCAACTTTGCGGCTCGCGTGATCGCGGGAAAACGAAAGTTTGACCGCGTGTCAGCTGTGCGAGACAGGCTGGGGTGGCTCGACTCGTCTCAACTCTTCCAATACCAATCCCTCTGCCTCCTTGACAAAGTCCTCTCCTCTAGCCAGCCCGAATGCATTGCCCGTCAGGTCTGCCTCAACCGGGACCATCATGGTCATGTCCGGCACACCAGACAGGACGATCTCCTGCACGTGCCACCCATCCGTTCGGAGGCGGGCCGGCGACGGTTTGTATACCGCTCGCCCCACCTCATGAACGATCTGCCCATGTCGGTGCGGAACCAGCGAGGTCCGCGGTTCAGGCGAGCCCTGAAGGCCCACCTACTCTCGAGACGAGACACGTGATGAACGCGTTTTTTATCATGATGCCGTGCAGGTGGTGTTTTTTTTTTTTATCCTGAGCTATATGTATATTTTAGGTTGTGTAACATCGTGAGTGTGTATTTTACCCTGCATGTTATGATCCGATTTTATTGACGTGAAGGCCATAATAGCCACTTGTCTTGTGGATGGCTCTTTAATAAACTACTACTACTACTACTACTAGCATTTTACTTTGAGACGCAGACGCGGAAGTAAGACACACCAAATGGTAAGAGGGAAGTGACGAGTTCATTCACATCCGGTAGAAAGGTGATTCGTGAACACCGCAAACCCAGACGGGTTAATGGCAATTTACCAGTCCATTATACCACCATCCATCATTAAAGGTCACATTAGTTCACAAAACCCATTTCCATATTTTCTATCCAGGTCAAATGATTTTCTGGACCGCCCACACATCGTTCCGTCCCATCCACGTCCTGAAACGGCTCACAAATACCACCAATCCGTACCATCACTTCCTGCCATGTCTCGCCACATCTCGCTACAGTTCACCACATCTCGCTACATTCTGCCAAGGCCCAGTTGAACTCTGGCTCGGGTCAGCCGGCCGGTCACAGCCAACTGTCCACAGAACGAGCGGCGGTCAGCCGAGGTCCGTTATACCGCAGACTGTTTTAGCCGCGGCGCGGCGCGGCGCCGGGCAGCGGTCAGACGTCGGAAAGCGGTGGAGGGCGGCCCGGTCTGACGGTAGGCTCTCTGCCCCAGAGACCTGACATTAGACTCTCTACCCCAGCCAGACAGCAGAGTCTCTGCCCGAGAGACCGGACAGCAGACTCTCTACCTCGAAGGCATTGCGGCACAAGCTTTGCTTCAGAGACCTGACAGCAAACCTTCTGCCTCAGTAGTCTGGCAGCACTCTCTGCTTCAGAAAATTGCTACCTCAGTCACACTCACAGCAGCACAGAGCGATTCCAGAGCGCCGCTGGCCGTCCATTAATTCCTGTCCAGCAGTGCGGTGGAAGGGTCGGCGACTCAGAACTGGTCCTGCATCTAAATAAACGGGCTGTGCTGACTCCCGGCAGGGCTGCCGCAGCCTGAAGCTGCACTGCTTGGTGGCTGCTATGGGCGAGATAGCATGTAACGCGACGGCAGGATGGATTAGTGGCATGTAGAGGACAGACTGGGGTGTGTATTGTGTACGAATATGAGCGGAACATGCTATGGCAAGCAGAAGCATCCCGTGCGCCGTGCGGCGCCTGTCCTTCGACCCAGCCCGGTAATCGCATCAGTCTCCGACGAGCGCAGTCCGTCGGCCGGCCGGGGCTGTCTGGCATCGATGACGACTGCCCGGTGACGGTGACGACTGTCTGGTGACTATCTGGCAGTGACGACTGTCTAGCGCCGGTGACGACTGTCTGGTCAGCGGCTGGTGACAGGAACCACGCCGCCCCTGACCGGCGCGCCCAGACCCGGCTGGGAACGCTACGTCGGGAACGTCAGAGCGGTACAAATAACGACGGAGGCGGCGGCTTCAGACGGCAGGTCGAGCGCCCCGACACGCTGAGAACGAGCTGGTTGGTGGTTTTTGTCTGTCGGCTCGCCTCGTCTGTGTGTATGTCCGTCTGCGTGCCTGTCTGTCTGACTGTTACCATACCGCCGCGCCGCACCACACCCGGTCGCCACCCGCCATGGGTCGCGCTGGGTCACACCCGGTCGTCACCCGCCGTGGGTCGCGCTGAGTCACACCCGGTCGCCACTCGCGGTGGGTCGCGATGGGTCACACCCGTCGCCCGTCGCGCGCGACGCGTCGACAGGTGTTCCTCCGACGGCCGGGTTTGGCACCGGGTCACCCGCCGTCGGCCGACCTCCTCCTCCCCTCCCTCTGCGTCCGCCGACAGCGAGTTGGCGCCCACCCCCGCCGGATCGCGGTCCGTTTCACACTCCCAAACCACTGCCAGCTGCATCGGAGAGGTTCCACCGGCGTGCAGCTTTCAGAGGTGCGTTGAGAGGAGGGTGGACCACACTCACTACCCACACGTTATGGGGCGGTGTGACAGGACGCTTCTGTATCTTAACCCGGCAGTTGCTGGGGTATTTCGCCACCCACCGTTTGCTGGGGGGGGGGGGGGCGTTAAACGCCCCCAGCCGATAACTCGAGAACCAATAGGCGCAGCGAAACGCACGAGGCGGCAAACGAAAGAACGCGACGAGACGCTTCAGATGAGTACTTTAAAGTTGAATTTTGAGGTCACAGGTGGGGTCAAGGTCAGGTCAAACACCTGAAATCGGGCTTTCAGTAGCATGGACTTCAGGACTTCGCAATTGGCGCCTCTCGTCATAAACTCTGTCAAAACGGTGCACAATCCATCATATAAGGCCTACAAGAGTGTCAGCTCCATGTAGAGGTCAGTCAAGCATAGGTCAGGGTCAAGGTCAGGTCAACCGGGTAGGCAAATATCCCCGAAAATCAAAACTGATATTCGCAGCCTTTGACACATGTTTTATGGGTAATTTGGGGCGTAGAACACGATGGTGACATTCATTTTATCATATGTGTACGTGTTTGGCTCAAAAAGTTAAATTTAAAAAATGCATGTATCATGGTGGTGAAGTAGTCACGAGTAATTGCCGAGATTCAGTTCAAGATTTTGGAAAATGCGGAACGATAATCAATAATCGAAGAGAGCCATTTGATTGTTCATGGTATTGGCAGTCTAATGGCGCTTACTGAATATTTCTGAAATATTCTGAAGTCTGTATGTCTATTCTGTGATTTTATATAATTTTTTGAACATATGCCGTTTTTGGTCGAAAACTCAGAAATCATGACGTCACTAAAACCTCGATATCTCAAAAATTTTCCGATCGATTTTTTTGAAACTTTGTCACAATAAACTTCAATCAATTCTCTACAGGTACTTAAAATTTGGCGCGCCTGCGGCGCCCCATTTTTATGCTATGGCCCGGCGAAAAAAGTGGGGGCGTTTAACGCCCCCCCCCCCAGCAACTCGCGGGTTAAGGGGCGGACCACTGCGGCGCCGATCGGGCGGAGGGCAGGAGAAGGGCGGTCGGGGGCGGATGGTCAACTACACAAGGTCCCGCGGGCCACGGCCGGTCGGTGATTGAGACTAGCCATCGGTGGGTGGGGAGAGAGCCCACACAGCGGATAAACACTCCATCACACCGGCCAGATGGCTCGACAATGGCCGCAGGACGGCCGGGCCGCGGCCAGAATGGAGCATTATCAGTGGCTCTGAGCCCACTTCCGTAACCGCAGGTTGTTTGAAAAGACAAACACTATTCGTTAGAATTGTGTTTTTCTATTGAAAAACAACCGTATACAGCAGAGGCCATCGGTGCGCGATTGAAATGGAGGCAGAATTATTGGGGGAGCCAATGAAATATAAAATATACCGTTCAGACAGTAATCATCGCCAGAAAACAAATCAATTCCTAAGGGCATCAGCACCGACATCACCATATCATAAATTATTTTGAAAAAAAATCAATATGAAGCGCACGAGAAGAGCACTAATACCTACGGGGAAGAACGTAACAGATGACATTTTAAAAAGCTTCCCAGACCAACACAACACCAGAAATACCCTGAAACGAATGTAAGAAACAATTATGCATTCACATACTCCCACGTCCCGAGGTATCGTGTCGTCTTATCTACATAGGTTGTAATCCTTAGATACAATATCGTGTTTGTGTAAGGTCTTATTACGAAAACGTTTCTTTGCCAACATCACACTGCCAGTTCCGGCTCAGACAAGCGAGATAATCTGTCAGTAAATCCTGCCAGTCTGACATTTCACGATCTAAACCGGCTGTTTTCTTGACCAGTGACAAAAACGTGGACTGCAAATGAGCTACTGCAGCAATAAACGACAGGGACTGCAGAGGCTTAAACTGGCACCATGTGAAAAGGCAGCATACTTAAAATCGTATATCGATAAAATCACAGTGCATTGGCACTAGCTGCTTTTCCTGATAATATACCGAGCCACAGAAGACGTTGAATAATTCAACCAAATACACATTTTATCTATCCATCGATGTCTGATGAGAGGTGAAGACGTTGAACATTCGGATAATCTTGAATTCTGGCAAGCACCTGTCGAAAGACTGACAGCGAACGATCGGCTAAATATTCATTAAGCATTGGACAGCGCCCCACGATTAGTGACCATTCTGATCAGCTATTCCTGTGCGATTTTATGCAGCAGGCAGACTTTATAATGGAACGATCGTCAGCTGCTGAGAATCCAATCTACTCATCTGTTCTGCCAAGAACTTAGCAACTGGATCCTAGGAGTGTTCCAGCTCTCAGAACTGTAAGGGCGAACCTGAAAAGGTCGTTTGCTGAATTTATTTCCACTGGACTTCTGCACAGAATTGCAGTTCTTGTAATGGAGGTCATAATGGCTTACTGGACATGGGAAGATGACAGACTTTCGGACGTTCTATTGTGACTGAAAAGGTCTAAATGACGGACATTTCGACATTCATGTGGATTTGCCAGCAGTACAGCTACCGTCAAACCGAGCTCGGCCTACTCTCATGTCGGATAACACATCCACCTACGTGACCTCTGGCTCTAGCCTATTGTAGTGCGGCGCCCCACAGCGAGAGACTATCCTGTTCCCCGCCGGTACCATCCACCATCCACGCCACCGGCTACCAAACAGTCCCGACGTACGGAATGCTACCGTCCGCACTCCGCGCCCGGGCAGGGCTGGGAAAATGCTGAATCTGCTACATACCAGATATTACGAGAAACTCTTTACTGGCTACATTGCCACAAATGTTTCTCACATCATTTCTGCTAGAAAAAATGATTTTACAAGTAATCAAAATTCTGGACATAGCTTTCCACTTTCATATTCTATCTATTCTCAAATTGAGCTTTGAATGTTTTTATTTAGTTGGTTGCACAAACAAAAACAGATACAGTGTCTTGCTTATGCCCCCTGTGTGTGTTCTTTTTCTTATTTTCTACTCTTTGTAGGTACTCACTACTCAGGTTTAGAAAAAGCATACAAATATCAAAATAAGGTGCTGTAGGGCTTTCTCAGGGCAAGTCCCAGCACCACCTGAGAGCACCAGAGAGCTCCAGTGAGCCCTAGAATTTTCCTTTCAGCATTCCAGCAACTTCAGGATTCAGATGGTATCAGCCTACTCAGGCAGAAAGTATTTGAAAGAAATCAGGTTGATTTGGCTGCTCAGTCTGGTCAACAATTTACAATCAATGTGCATGCCGAACCCGCTGTACAAAAGTTGCCAGTTGCCACCAATCAAGGTTTAGAGTTAATACAATAATTGAACATGTAAAGAAGTAAATAAAAAATTCTTTTCTGGGCGTTACTTGATCAATATTTCAATTAGATCTCACCTTCTGCGCAAATTCGATCATAGGTATCTCCCTATATCTTCACACATCTTGCTTTGCGTGCTGGGCGGCTACCTTGCTCTTTAACTGTGTACTGCACGCTGCTTTAGGGACAGTTGTCATTGCAACACTTGAAATTAGGCCTGGAATATCCCACTTTCCTAAAATAGAGGCAAAATAAAAGCTAAAATAGCTGAAATAATTCAAAAACACCCAGAAACACTCATCAAACTCAACTGAACTATCCACGCGAAACGACAACTAGAATTGTCTCTAATGCGCCAGAAACAATGCATCAACAATATACACAAACAGCAATGACGTAATTTGCATATTTTTGACAAGATTTCTTAATAAAGCTTACAAAAATACATTAAAAACTGATTAAAATTGTGTATGACGTCATCAAAAAGGATTAAAGACGTTGCAGGACACCGTATCACAAAAGATGGCTTTTTAGAGATGCAATGGGCAGAATGAGTTGATTCTTTTCGTATTTTTATTGATCATTGAACAATGCCCTTTTAAAAACAATTTGTTTTGTTTCGTAAATATGTCATTTGAATATTTCACAAATAATGAAACTCCTTTTTGCAATATTCATAAGAAAGATAGCGCATAAAAAGGCGTAACAGATACCTTTTGTTACACGACTCAGAGTATGAAGAATTAGTGATGCTACAATGGAAACTGCTACAAAGAGCCGCCAGATTCGTTATAAAATGGAGCACAAAGCTAACGTTTTGAACTTGTGTTAGTCTTACAGATGTTTTGTTCTTATTCGCCGACGAGATCACTGGCTGGTGGTACCTCTATTTTAAAAATGTGCGAATTTTGATGTTTTTATTGTATTTTTCTTTATGATGTACGGAAGAGAGAAATGTTGATTTTGCTACAATTGATGGAACAATAAAGCGATATCTGCTACCTACTGGGGTATGAAAGTATGAGAGATTTCCCAGCCCTGCGCCCGGGGCACTGTCCGGACCCACTTTGACGGGCCACCCAGCCCAAATACCCGGCTGTCCAGACCCACTTTGTCGACCGTCCAATTCCACTTAACGTAGGGGAGAGTGGGGCACATTCGTGCATGGGGCACATTCGTTTTCAGCAGTTTATGGGAACACGAGTGACTGCACGAGCTCAAGGTAAATTATGGAAATATGTCTATCATTGCCGCCCTTCGTTCACCGTAGAAGACAACACTGTACCTGCTGTCATGCTTGATAAAAACGCAAATTTGTAATATTCGTGAGCTTTCCAAACTTTTCTCATATCATCCATTTTCGTGATCCTGACTCGGAAATGTGGTTCAGCTTTTCAAAATTGGGGGTGAAGAAGCCCACTCTATTCACGGAACTGCTGCAAACTTGTTTGTTGAAAAAGTGTCATTTTTTCAAAAAGAAATTTTGAAATATATTACTAATAACGTTGTGGGGCAGGTTCGTGTACGCACTGCCTGGGGGCACATTCGTGCATATTTTTTTTTTAGTTTTTGCGATTTATGACTTTATCTGTAGTAGGTTTCTCTAATGACGCTCGCCTGACTCAGTCTCGACTGCTTGCGACGTCGTGACGAGCAATTCACGCGAACTTGGCGAGGTCACGGAGGCCGGCAGTTGGCACATTCTTGTTGGCCAGCCCATTCTTTCTACATTTGTTGTGCAATGCATTCTTGTCGAAAGGAATCAAGTGAAATGACCCCCTGCCAATTTCCTTTGGTAAATTTCTGGTAATGCCCGGTAATTTCTCGAATTTTGCCGGGTGAACGGAAGTGCCCCATCTCTTGAACGAATGTGCCCCATAGGTGGGGCAGTTTCGTGCAAATGTTCAGAGTTAATAAAAGTCATTTTTTCTAATGGAAGCAATAATTTTATAGGATAACTTTTAAAGAGGAAAACTATCTGCAATAGTTCCTTTCCATACTACAATCAACAATTTTGCCATTGCACTAACCAAAGAACAGATATATGGGTTTATCCATTTTTTGCACGAATGTGCCCCACTCTCCCCTATAGCTTCTACAGCTTCGTGGCCGCGTCTAGTATCCTCAGTCGGACTGCATCGTCACGATCCATCATCACGGAGCAGTATCGCCCACGCCGTGTCGGCGACATAGCTCCAACAGAGTGCCTCGGACCTGTCTGCACTCCCTAACCGCCCGTCCACCACCTGGTGCCATGAGACGGGGGTCGAACAGCGATCGAGCGAGACTGGGAGGTATCATCCAGCTGAGGCATAGCCAGCAGCTGTGTGCTGTGCGTTCGTGCGTGTTGTGCGTTTGTGCGTGCTGTGTAGGTCCGGGTGTGCCTTTCACAGCTGATAGGGGAGACTGATGGTATTTGTAATGTTCAATCGCGCAAAGCGCAAATGCCTGAGCACAGAGAATTCAGCACAGTAGCGACTGCCGCCGCCGTGTGTTGTGCGACTGCGGCGAATTCTGCGGTGGATTGGTCCGGGATCATAAATAAACGGGGACACATACAGCCAGCCATCTGGTGCTGGTCGGTGACGATACCGGCGGTTACAGGGTCCAGCGGGAAAATATACAAAACAGGACAAGTTCAAATAGACATGACACGCAGCTTTTTAAAGTAATGAAGAAGTAAGCTTACGTCACTGACGTAATGAAGGTCCACTCCTCAGCCTTGTCCTCAGCATAAAAAAAAATCATAAGACGTCAACAGGAGGCATAAAAACGTCTAGGACACAGTCGAGTTTTTGGCTTTCCAGAAACCGACATTTGTAGAGCTTCTCGTGAAAAGTCTGCGCTATCGCGACTGCCTAGGAAGCCATTCCAACGAGCTTCCTACTGCGCCTGTCCCCATTCCAGACGTTACGTCTCTTTCTAAGGGCACCACACCGCCTGTTTCGACTTTCGGCAATCTGCAGCACTAACAACCACCACGGACCCTGGACAGAAACAAACACAGAAACGTCTGCAACTGAGCTTAAACGTTGAACAAATGATTTTCGCTTCTTTTGCATTTCTAACAAATCTTAGGACTTCGATTTATCAACGGCATTAAACTGGCTATGGCAGGAACTGCACAGGAAAATAAATAAAGAGTTTGATGCTTGTGATGCAATGAAGCTTAATATTTTCCTTGGTTGTTTACCCGTTTTACTGCGACGTCGTCGCCAAGCTAAAACTGTGCCATTTTTGACCAGCTTCGTGTGGGAACAAGACGTACCCACGGCCCAATAAATCACAAACCCGACCTAATCACTGCCAACTTCCATTGAACAATGCATGAAAAACGACCAAATTACCACTTATCACTAGCCCCTATCTCACCAAACAGTCACGACTCGTTCACGATCCGATCACTTTCATCGGTCGCCGTTGCCACCTTCCCTGAGCTCGGTGTTCTACATTTGAGTTCGACAGCTCACAGCTGGCAGCTCGCGTCGCCACAATATGGCCCATTTCTGACACGAACCGGACGGGCCGGGCCCTGCCAGCCACCTGGCGACGGGCGACAGAGGGGTGGGCGCCCTGTACCGGGAACGCTACTGTCGGGGCCCAGCAAATTAGACGCAATTGCAGGGAACCACTGCCGGCGCGGCGGCGGCAGCGGTGGCGATGGTAGGGACTAGGGGAGACTGTTGGTAAGCAATGGTCTTGCTCGTCAGACCTTTGCAAGTCACCAATTACCGGGGACAGTCCCACAGTTCAAGCACTAAGTACCTGAGACAGAGAAGGGGGACAGCATGCTTCCATTGCGCGCACCAGGCTACAAACCGCAAATGTCAGCGCGGTGCCGGATGTATCCAGCCGCAGAAATCTGCCGGAGGGGAGCCGAAAATGGTACCTACAGCTCTACGAATCAACGCCAAACCGCAGTCATGACAAAATCGGTCGGAGGTACTGCTCAGAACGCCTACACCGTCCAAATTCGTCGCAGAAGATAGCGAGGCTACAACGCTGAATGAAATGTTAAATTCAGCATAGCGTGCCGATTCCAGATAGCCCGCTTCGCCGAAAATGCCGTAACCAGCATATCGTCATTCACAGCTTGAAACGACTACATTTGACGTCATGGTGGATTAACTGACGGGGGGATTCAGACAATTACCATGACTAGTATACGGGAAATTTTCCATCCCTTCAACACCTGCATACCTAAATGTCCAACTTCAAGCAACTACAGGCTACGCTAGGTACACAATACACATAGCGCATGAGAATGGCAAAATTGTGCATTTATAAAATGTTGGTTTTATGCTGCCAAATCCCACATAGGTCCACCTAGGACAAACCTACTTTTGGCGTTTTTGGCGGCGTTGGCGTCTGTGACGTTGAAGAAGATGGTCTGCTCTTCAATCCATCGGTCCTGCTTGGGCAGGCTGCTATACTTCTTCTTCTTGCTCTTGCCAAAGCAGGCCAACATGGTGGCGTGTGTCTCGCCTCTCCGCCGGTTCGACGGCAGGCGTCACAGTTCGTCACAGGTCGTCACAGTCGGCCGTCACAGCGGTCACGCCGCGTCACGGCGCGGCGCTGTCTCAGCACTGGCGACGCTCGGCGCTCGCGGCCCGAAGTGACGCTCGCCCGTCCGCCGGCTGGCCGGTCCGTCCAGTCACGTGACCCTGTCTGTCGGGCGGCGCCGAGGTCACGTGGGTGCTCCGCGTCGGCGTCGGCTGGCCCGCCGTCGAGGGTGCGTCGGGGACCTTTCACCCGGGGGCAGTGTGCGGCCGGTGGGTTGAGGAGTCCCCCCTGCCACCCCCCCCCCTTATCCGTCACCTCCCACCTCCCGTCTATGCTGCTATTGAGCACAGGCAGTCGTGCCCGCTGTGGCCATGAGCCGCCCGTAAAGTAAGACAATTAAGACGCCCCCGAGACGGTTACGGCGCAGCAGCGGCGCGTTTCAGAGGTCGATGGCAGGTAATATAGAGGAGACTGGAGTTGCAGGACGATATGGGTGCTGATTGTGGGAGAAAAAGGCGCAGTAAAAGCTGAAGGTTCCGAGCCCCACCCATTGTTTACTTTTTCTACTTTGGTTTGCTTGCACTGGTGTGTTGTACAGAATTTAAAGGTGCTTCGCTACCGGTAACTTACAGCACACTGGTCTAGTTTCCAGTCACAACACATTGCGTAACACGCATAATGAACATCCAATTGCCCTTTCCTCAATCACCACACGAGTAGCAACTTCCTCATCAAAGTGACGCCGCATTCCCGGCACGTTTCCGCACTCACAGCTGAATGTGTGGCAGTGTGGGCAGTCAGCCCACCCGCCAGTCACGAGGACCTTGGATCCCAGATCGGTGGGGCGTGGGCCGCCGCTCTTAGGCGTGTGCGTGGGTCGAGTGACGGACGATCAGCCCTTGGCCATTCACCGCCGCTCGCCCCCGCCCGCAGGGAGCGCCGGGTCACCTGGCGTCTGACCTGTGACCCCGACACGCCCTCAGGCGCCGCCGGTGGCCCGTGAGGTTACTGGCCTCTGACGCAACTGGGCAAGGGCGCCGTATTGCTGCCAGTGTTTTCAGTTTGTTGCCCAGATTGTGGGCATTGTAAGCAGACATTGCGAGTCGCTTGAAGTTGGCTCACTCTGGCCGAACAAATCAACACCCGTCTTATCTACGAAAAGCAGCAACGCTTACCACAGAGGGTGCATTCATTGTTCCAATTATCTCTCGTTCCCCAATGTTCCCCACGCTAAGAGCGGCATTGTTAGCCATATTCCACCCACCAACAGCCGAAACCCACGTCATCTCAACTCCGCCACCGCCACCGCAGCCACCACCAGTCAGTCAACATCCCCAGACCTCAGCAGCAGCCCCGCACACATCTCCTGACAAAGCCGCATAGTGCGGCCGCGATATAACGGAACCCGACGGCCACTGTCCGCAAACCGGCCTGCGGATAAAGCCGCCGCGATGACGGCGGCGGCGACGGCGGCGGCGGCGGCGGCGGCGGCGGCGGCGGAGGCGAGGCGGCCCAGCGCGTAACGATAGTGCCGCCAGCGGAGTCCAAACAAAGTCCTCTGGCGAGATAGTCACCGTCGCGACGAAGAACTGCTGGCATAGACGCGGCTAACCAGTCCATCATCGCAAAGATATTCGGGGTGAGGTCAGGACTCAAAGAGGACATCAGAAGTGCTAGTTATCACCGGAGAAGATCGCCAGCGATGACGCCACATCAGTTGGACATCAACGACGTCCAAACATCATCTGATAGGACATGGCGAGAGACATGGTGACCTCAGAGGAAGCGTTGCTGACGAAATCTGCGTTGTCCGACACAAGATTTAAGCCGTGCAAGCAGCGGAAACATAAACATCTATCTCATCCATCGGTCTACCTAAATCAGAAAATCGCCGCAGCCCTCACTCAGACGAAGGGATTTCCGACAGAACTAACTCCATCCTCCACATCCTCTAAGCAGCGCCGGCGCCACAGTTACAAAGTCGCTACAGAACGTCCGTGTCAGCGCTATCAGACACGACAGCGAAAAAGGCTGCTAACAGCGCGTCAGACACCGTCGACACAGGTGTGGTGTGCGGCGCATTTGTCTGCCCCTCGCCAACAGCCACACCTGTTAGCGACGGGATGCCGTGGCAGGGCCTGCGTCCACATCTGTGCACCTCCTGTGGTGCACAGTGTGCAATGTGCACTTAACAGCGCACTGCGCACTTAGCGTCGGAGGGACTATGACCGGTGGCTAAAAGGGGTGAAAATTGTTCTAGCACAGATGGTTTTTGATTGCCAGCTATGATCAAAAGCCATATGACAGCTGCGAACTGAGACAGACGTTAAATTTAACCAGCACAATTTATCACAGGGTGTTTGCATACATCATTGCAAGATCATCGACCGATTAATTTTGGACGACGTTTAGAGCTCACGAGAAACAAATTGATGCTAAACGACTTCCGACTGTCGTTTGGCGCTCTTTTGGCCCAGTTGGGGTCGTCCGCTTATGTCACTGCGGTCGCTGACATAAGCACACCGACCACCGCTGGCATCAGTTCAGCTGACGTTAGCAACTAATGACGTCACACCAAAGACCGATTGGACTTCTGCGGTCTCTTGGGGAATCAATCTCTCCCCCCCCCCCCAGCTGAGGTTGTAAGCACGTTCAACTTCTGACCTCACCGCTAGTAGCTCATGTCCCCTCTCTGGCGGACGGCCACACCAAACATCCTTTTGACCGGCTTGGCAGTCGCACGACCGTACGTCCTGTCTAACCCCTGTCCAGCTGCTTCCCCTGGGTCCGACAGATCTCTCCCCTCCCCTCTCCCCTCCAGTGGGGGCCAGTGACCTGGCGGGCCGGCCCACCACAGCTGGTGGGCGACAGAGCTACTATCAGACCCTCAACTGACGGACGATCCGCATGGCTGGGCCGCTCATGACGGGAGAGGGGATGTCTTTAGACGTTTAAATTATACTACAGTCCGTCCCTGTCCAGGTTCATCCTTTAGGGGAAAGTAAAATAGCCAATTACAACTATGTGATCATAACAATCCCTCTGACTTTAAACATGACATTGGATACTAGTGCATCATCTCTGGTTGGTTTGAAGAGAAGCAGCAGTCGCTGGGACGCAGGACCAGCGAGCTTACCAGAGTGACAGCCGAGGTCACCAGGGTAAGACTCTGGGGAGGGAGACAGCCGGGAAGTCGACACACGGCCGACACTTTTTATCGCGCTCCTGCGGATGATCTCGTGTGAAGGACAGCAGGGCAGGCTCAAAGAGAATATAGACTAGAATTCACATAAAGATCCAGCACAGGATTGCACTCGAAATATGACAGCCACGCCGTCGCAGAGACGATGTGACATTCCAACGAGAGAGGATTGCAGCTGCACTGTCAATTCAAGTCTATCTTTTTTAATCGAATACACCAATAGGTACACGAATACACCGCATCCCAAAGGAAACACAAAATGCGAACTAGGCCACCCTCGGGTGCGTTCCGACTCAGGAACTCATTTCTGACGGAGTCCAGGTGACTCGAACTCTCCCCCCCTCCCCCAGCTGTCTGCGTGTGCGAGTGAGTGTGGGCGGCTGGCAGTCTCCGCGGCAGCAAAAGTCCCACTAATGAACAGCCCGCCTGACACGCCAATACAAACAGGAACGACGCACACTGCCGCGCCGAAGCCGACGATCCACCGACGACCCTAATCAGCTGCTCACCGCGACCGCTGAACGCAGCTCAGCTCGAAGAACGATGATGTCACGACGCTTAGATCTTTGGCAAGTCTGTGCGATAATTCAACAGAGTTGGCGACCTGCCTGTTCCAAAATCTGACCGAGTTGAAAACTGCGAGATCAAGTTTCCAGGTTATGGGTTTAGTCTGCTAGACTGCCACTGTTTGACCTCGCTGTTCCCGATAAAACTTCTTATGTTACCCCTCTAGACGTGGCATAACGACGGTAAAAATTGTCAAATCAAGGCCAGAGCCCGGCGGCTTTCGTCTGTTGTACGGTCGAGTCATGACGAGAGAGTAGAGAGCAAGAGGAAGAGGGAGAGAGGGAGAGAGGGAGAGAGGGAGAGAGGAAGAGAGGGAGAAAGATAGGGAGGGACACGCGAAATCGCAGTCAACCTCGGACAGCGCGCAAAAACGCCACGACACGCGGAAACCCCGCGACACCGCCCGTGACATAATGAGGACATGAACTGTCGCGAGGACCGCAAGCGCAGCGGCCCCTGCCTCCTCCCCTCCCCCACAGGGCTGAGCCGACCCTCGGCTACCTGTTGCATGACAGCGACCGCGGTGAAGCGACGCCAGCGCCCCTGGCGGCCGGGTCAGGCAGCTGCCGTCAGGTCAGCCGAGTTCACAGCCGCGCCGGCTCGTGAGGAACCGGTTGAGTCGCTGCAGCGGCCGCCGGCGGCGCCGTCCACAGCCATAGCACCCTGATCATCACGAGACCAGTGCTGACAGCCAAGGTCAAATCCCAGCAACAAACACTGAGTTACCGTCAGATCAGCTCGAGAACAATCGCCGACCCTGAGCGCCATGACGACCGCTGACCGTCGAGAGGGTGCCCGAGCCCATGGCGACTACATTCAATGCATGCTGATTGCAGAGAAGTGCATCGATACAGGATCCAGAGTAGTGGAGTCGTCACGACCCGTGGCTTCGCGAGCTGAGCGCGACGAATCGGGAACTCTCCGCCATGGGTCAGCCCATGTCGTCACGTGTTTCAAGAGCCACGTGTTACCACGGCGTCGGCCACGTGTCAGACACGACACGCGTCACGTGCAGGTCAAGCACGGAAAATATTAACTCGACCGGTTCAATGCGGAAAACCGGCTCTCATTCACGAGTTTGCACAGACACATTGTTCTAGACACAGTCGGCAAAATCCGTCAACTGATATAAGACTAGAAATCAGTTAACGAAAGTTGTCTGTGTTCACGAACCACATCCGAAAGACAGCATTGATCAAGCCAGCAACCACCCCCACCGGTCAACCTGAGGCCCATGACCTCATATCTGGCGACCAGCGAGTTGTCGGAATCCTGCTGCGGAGTTAACCGCAATCCAAGCAGACGCCGATGACCATTCGACAGCCCATCGACACGGGAAAGCTGACCGCTACTTCTGCAGCCGTACAAGTTACCGACAGAGGCACCGACAGGCTCCCCGGCCCAGGTCACCGCATCAGCCCGTCGGGTCAGCAGACGGCGCGCGCCAAAACGGCCTCTCGCGCCACAATTCTTCGACCGTCGAGAGAAAGCCGGCCGACCGACCGGTCACAGCAGTGCCGGCGCACGCGGCGAAAATGGCGCTCATTAGTGCACTCACGGCGCGCCGGCGGCGGTCGCGGCGCGGCGGCGGCGTGGGCGGCGCACCGCCTCCCCCTCCCGCCCGCCGCTGCACGCGTCAGGAATGTCTTCCCCACACGCGGCTGCACGCGCTGCTATGTGGACTGAACGTCCGTCAAAACACGAATACGGACCCGTGTGGGCCGTACTACGGGCGTGGACGGGCCTAGCCAGGTTTGTGTCCATCTCAGTGGGCGGGCCGGTTCCAAATAGGAGCCGCCCAGATACACACACCAGCTGTGATACGGACGCGTCCGTTACATTTGATGCCCTCAGAGAGATGAGAGTAGAAACGAAAAATTCCGAGCCAACAGGTGGAACGAATTCTCTAAGCAGATGGGCGGTCGCTTTCGGACCTGACCGGGAGCAGTTTAGAGCAGTTGCCTCTCCAGATCCACTCTGCACGTAATCCCTGCTTCCCAGGACCCTCCCAGGGCGGGTCACCAAATTCGGCGGTCCAAGGCCACGGAGGGGCGACCGTCTGCCCCCTCCGTGGTCACGGAACCCGAGATCGATGGCTGTCGGTCACGGCAGCTAACTCCCGAACGGGTTACCAGCCGTCTGATGTTTGACTGTCCACTGTCCATGTTCAGCCAACCCTGACTCAATTCATGGTGATTGGTAGAACAAGGGGATATTCTCTGACGACCCTTCCCATACCTAATGGCCGTCTGGAGTTAATAAAATGTCAGTTTCAGTCTTTCCTGCGATCCCCTGCTACCAGGAAAGGACATGTCTACAGTTCAGACAACGACCACCTGCTGAGTAACATCCCCCTCTCTTTTCCAAGGAGCACCTGACGAAATAATGACCTCTCCACGGCACGTTTCATCCCCCTTTCCTCCAGCATTTCGCAGAGAACCAGCTAACCCCATCAGACCAAGCCAAGTCAAGACGAACGAAGCAGAGATAAACCGAGAGTCGAGCCAAAGCGGGATGCAGCCCGGGAAATGCCAGAGCACGAGGGGCCTCATCGAGCCAATCGGCCCCGCCAGCTACCAGTGAATTCATCAGCCCGACTCGGGTCCCCATTAATGGCCCATTACGGCCAGTGTCGCCGTCCGTCGGCGGCGGTGTCAGGCCCATTACAGCACATGTTAGCGGTCCGTTTTTGTCCATCTCTGCAGGCTTGATGGGAGGCGGATAGCGCCGTGTGGCTCTGGTAAAAACCGCCACCAAGCAGGTCAGATGGTCCGACCGTGGCGGCAGCACCCAGCCAACATAGGGCAGTGGCATATAGCATAGCGGTGACCCCTGCAGAGAGAACTCATTCGTAGATCACAGATGGTCATATTATCGAAACCCCGCAAATGATAAATGTTCGAGATTTTACTACGGTTTTCCCCAATTACAGATAATTTACTTAACAATTATCCCCAAAGGGCGAACTGTGGCATGGCTCTCGTAGCTACTCAATAAAACCAACAACCATCATTTTTTGCCTGGAGGATATTCAATAAAGCCAACAATCATCATTTTTATCCCGGACACCCAATTTATCACGCTATTTATTCGAAGCTCGTGACACTTGACCGAGTGGAGTCGGAACTGTCAGCCCTCCACTTCATCACTCAGTGTGCGTACGGTAGGCCGGCGCAGCTACCATAGTGGCACGCGTGGGTGACAATGCGTCTCTGAGGATTCCACCCAGCTGTCAGCAACCCCCCCCCCGGGGCAGTGTCGCCCCCCCCCCTTCCTCCCCCCGGCAGCACCGTCTCCAGTGCAGTGCTGGCACGGACACAGACAGGTGCATACATCTGGCACCCAGTGGCATGTCCGCTCACCACAGTGGCCCAGAAACGGCCCACCTGTCTTGATTGGGCGCTTGTGGGGTTGAATTTAGGCGAAAAGTGGCACGGTGAATTTACAGGCGTGGGGTTAAACCGAGGCGCAAAGACCGCGGTCTCTGGAAGAATTGTATGACCCCTGCCGCCTCGAATCGTTTTGGCTTGACCCGACGCTGACCCCGCCATGACCTTTGACCTGACGCGTTCCGCGGCACACCTTCGTCGCCGCTCTCGTGTGAAGTCACGACGCATAAAACGAAGCACAAACGAAGCGACAAAGGTGTGATCGGAATCAGTGCCAGAATAACAGCAGTGCCTCGATGACGTGGCCCGGATATCGAACATCACAATACATGTCCTAAGTTTAATTAATGAGCGAAATATTCTAACACCGTTCCAAAAATTAATGAACAATGGGGACCACGCTGCGAATGTAAGTCACGAGAAACCATTAATCGCGGTCGAAAGCAGCTAGTGGAGTGGGGCAGCCCGGTTGCACCATGTAAAAAGTCCCGTTTGCTTAGACAACAAAACCTGTTGACTTTTCTCTCCGCCCAAGTAATTTTGCACTAATCGGACATCTCGATTCATTGTTTGCCCACACAACACAGCAGGATACAAATAAATGAAGTCAGTATTTACCATGTCGCGGCACATTCACAATCCGTTGTCGTTTGTTCGGTGGGGTAACGGATCCCAGCATCAAACCTACTGAGTCGGATCGTCCATTTGAAAGTTAATCGCCTTTCGAAGGGACGGAGGTCGACGGGTATCATTCTGGCCGCCTGCAGCACCCAATCTCAGTCGCTGCTGCGTCAACAAAACCGGTCCCGAACGGTCAGCCAGCGAATAATCGGTCCAGGCGAGCCGTCCTAACCACGGCGAAACCTTATACACCGCGCGACAGGCCTCACAGCAACCTGGAACGGGCCGCCAGCGGGCCCAGGCGGCCAAAGCCAACCGCAGAAGCCCCGGGCGGCTGGGACAGTCCGAGCCGGGGTACCGTGCAGCACTTTCTACTGGCATAGTGTGGACGGGAGACCCCGGACCCGCCACTGAACGGGGTGTCTTCCGGAGACACCGGTGCCAGTTCCTGTCGGTGGTGACTTTCCTCGCGCTCACGGGCGGTGAGACGTCACCGCCGCACCGACCCGCTGACCTCTGCTGACTTCAGGTGACCTCCGGTGACCTCCGTGACCCGGAGATCTCTGATGACCTCAGAGGTGCGTCTGTCGACGAGCGGCGAGAACCGGAGAACCTAAAGAATCGGAGAGGCCAACGGAGCCCGAAAAACCGGCAACATTCACAAGGCGTCACTCACGACCTCTCCGTATCTCCCAAACGTCTCTCTCGGCCACGCAGTCCCACCAACAATAGTTCCTCCAGTAGACGCTCCTACACGGCGCAGATTCCACGGAGGCGGCGGTGCGGGACCGTTTGGACGGACAGCAGCCGCGCCCGCTGACCCAGATCGACGTCTCTGTGAACGAACATGGACCGCCGGGGAGGTCGAAATCGCCGGCCGGGCCCCCATCACGCCTACCGACTCACGGCTCATCGGCGGCGTTTTCACGGAGTCACGAACAAAGGCAGCAGCCCAATCACCCATTCAGAGCGATCAGGAGATAGGCGTCAAGTGCTTTCACCTTTCGCGCTTGCTGCTCTCATCAAAGCCGATCGGTAAAAAAGTCCTCACAACGAGAGAAAAGGCGTGAGTGGTGGATGTCCACGGTCCAGTAGGAAATCAGCGGAGCGCCCCGGGCACCGAACCATGTGAGTCAACGGCAAATGACCCGGGGCAGTGTCGAGTGAAGCCGTGAGAGGCAGTGTGAAAGTCCATAAAGCCGCCTGCCCGGGCGGCCGCCACCGTCTGTCTGTCCCCGGCTGCTTGGACCGGCTCAAAGGACGGAGAGAGAGAGGGAGAGGTGTCGCGATACGGTTCACGCGCCGGGGAACGGATGACGGATGATTTCAGATGACGCCAGCCGACACCGGATGACGCCACCGCCGGCGGATGACGGCATGTCCGAGCGATGACTGGACAAGTCGCGGATTTTGGAGATTATGTCCAAATGGGCTCAGCTCAGCACTAATGCTTCAAACCGGATTGTCGCCGTTCATTACTGAGCAGCGAAACGCACAAAATTGAGGAAAGCAGCTTCTGCTCGTCATGGACGCCAGACATATGGTAGCCAATGTCACAGTAGCTGCGTGACGGGTAAACGCATTACCCCGCGTTTTCCGGTGACCCCCCCCCCCCCCCCCACCACTGACCGGAAACCCAGGAGGCGTCTTTTACCTGCCACACCTGCCGCACGGGGGGGGGGGAGGTCTTATCGTTGGGGACAGGATGGAAGTGAAGGGAGGGTCGCGCCGGTCCCCAGCTGGACACAGGGGCGACACTGGCAGTGAAGGGACATGTGAGTCTGTCGGACGGCTACCTGGCAGGATAACGTTTTAAATTAAATTAAAAAAACGTGGCGGTTAGGACGAATATGGATATTAGAGAATAAGGACACAGAAGGACGCATTCGAATAATATTTTGGCTTTCAGACGCTACAAGGATTTTCCCAAGAGAATCGAAATCAAGGACAAGACGCCTAGCTTTAGAGATAAAATACAGGCCACTTGAAATTAAAGTAGAGTCACTGATGGGAGCAGCCAGTGACTTTCAGGCCACCTGAAACTACCACGAATCTACTCACTGGACCACCCAGTCGCCTGGGGACCACCCTGCTGCGTCCCGCCTACACCGGTCGGCGGGCTCATGTTCCCGCCTCTGTCCCCGCCTATACCCATGTCCACCGCCTACCGAGCCCGCCTACCGCGCTAGGATATCACACTTCACCGCTACACCTCTCAGGTAACACAGGTGGCATAAGTAGGAGAGCCGGCAACGCAATGGTCACCGGCCGTGACATGACCTGACACCGTGTGATGTCATGTGACACGGCGTGACACGATGTGACACCACGTGATGTCATGTGACACCATGAGTGATGTCACATGACGCTACGTGACGCCAGGTGAGCCAGGCTGATGTATCATGACGCAGCGATTATAGGAGACGCTATACAGCACGCTGGAAAGTGCCTCACTCCGCCGCTATTGTAACATTGCAGCCCGACTCAAGTCTTGACACCTTACAGACGGAGTCAAGTCACGTGTACGTGGCCGGACATACCATTCACAATTCGGGGTAACCCGCGGATGGATCCGGTAAGTTGAATTCATTGGAACCCACAGTGAGAGCCGGTATTCCGACTAGCGCCTGCATTGTCTCGATCAGGTCAAACCGAGGCACCGACCCCCACCGGCCGACCGAGCAGGTCGGGCCGCGCCGGGTCGGGCCGAGCCGAGTCGGGCCGGTGTTACCTGTTTTTGCCAATCAGTCGCCCCATTCATCGTCACTGCTCGGAGGGTAAGGAGGCTCGCGTCGGCGCCACCGCTCTTCCGGCGGGGCGAGGGTGTGAGCGGGGAGAGGGTAGACCCATCGGCCGACCCGGGGCACG
This sequence comes from Amphibalanus amphitrite, assembly GCF_019059575.1. NCBI lineage: Eukaryota > Metazoa > Arthropoda > Thecostraca > Balanomorpha > Balanidae > Amphibalanus > Amphibalanus amphitrite. The sequence continues at coordinate 413,194 of NW_024881913.1, read as the reverse complement.
GTAATTTCAGCCAGGTTACGCTTTGATGAGGGGGAGAGGGGAAAGGGACAGATGGAACGCACATGCCGGTGCGCGGATTTGTGAAATGGTGAACACAGGAGAGGAGCGGTGAGAATGCAGGAGGAAAACCGTCTCAGGGAGCATCTTCCTACGAATTTACACGATGCACCGCTATGGCATATGTTAGCATTGACAACAAATGAAGAGAGTTGCATTGTGGGCGAGAATACTGCTTGTTTAATGTCGTTTTCCGGGAGAAAAAACACACCCGGGAAGAAAGATGATATCTCAATTACGATCGTCATTTTTAAATCCGTTAGAAGACGATAGTGCATGACAGATTTGCACAAAACTACATAAAAAAACAAATACACAGTCTAACCGCCCCAAGCGTCCCACTTCCCAGTGTAGTGCCACTCAACCTGACCCAGGGAAGGGAGAGGGACCCTCAGGGACCAGGGCATCCGACGCACGTCACCAGCACCACGCGGAGCACCCACTGTAGCTGACCTCGGTCGCCGCACCAGCACCACCCGCCGGCACAACACGTCCGCACCAACACACTGTCCGCACAGCACCAGAGCCGGTGCCGGCGGCGGGCGCCGCAGCGCCCCTGGCGGCCAGGTGGCGAACTAGGCCCGCTGCGGGGTGACCGCCCGGCTGACCGCGGCGGGCGGGCGGTTCAGCTTCATCCCGCCGTCACCTCACCGCAGATGACGGCGACGCCGCCGAAGAATGGCGTCATCAGCGGATTGGCGTCATCAGACGGCGACTATCTGTGGTCGACAGATACCAGCAGATGTGGCCGGTATCAGACCCGAACCGTGGGAGTGACCCATACTGTACGTCTGATTCTGTGACGCGGCGTGTCTCTGTAATTATATCAGGCCTGTATTTCACCCATGTGGTGGACGGTAGTAGTTGTCATGTCACCTAGTCACCAGGCTGTTTTTATCCTGGTGAGATGATGTCACCCTCTGGCTACTTCTCCAAGCCGTCTTACGTTTTCAATTTATACGCGGAGGGCATTTGAAGGGTGAAAGAGATTAGAAGTAAGCATGACTAAATCCCATCAACAAGGCGGTTTACACCGTGTTTTAGCTGCCACAAGCAGCACTCAGCAGCCAAAGGGGCAGGGCTGAGCCATCGTAACTTCACTTCACACACACTCCAATCCTTCTAAGAAGCAGCAGCACAACGTAAGCTCAGATTATTCGGGTGCAGAGATTGAAGCACCCACTACACAGACGTCATTCGCCTAAAAAGGCCTATTCAAAACAGCAACTGCCTGCCATGCATCCGGGGAGCTCCAGCCATCCTAACGAGCCTAAAACATTAAAAACGGCTGCCGCCAGGAAAGTGGCAGTAGTCTGCCGTGAACCTTTCAGTTAGCAGGTAAACCAGACAACAAAAAGGCACTAAGCCGTCTGATGGTCGCACGCGATAGCACACGAAACACAATTGCAATTGTTAAGGCAAATACTCGCCAAATAATCAGTCTATGACTGTTAAAACAACCAATAGGTTTCATCAACATTTCGAAGCATTGCATTGCTGATTTGAAAGTCAAACCTAAAAGCATACACAAGTTACACGCAGGAAATTCGAAACTCCTTTCTATTTGTGATGTCTTATCGGTATCCTATCGCGGGATGAACAAGATAATGTTATTGTGGAGCCAGATCCCTTATCTTTGTGCGGTCATTACCAAACAGTTCGCTGATAAGCGCACAAGTTGCCACAGTGCGGCCAAAAATAGCCGCAACCATTCCGCACAATGGACAGCCAAAACGGTGAACTGAGTGATTGACACCAAATAGAAAGTACCGAGCACAGGGGCATTGATAAAATTTGCACAAATATATCAGATCACTGATCAGATAGTGTGATTTTTTTCCAAACGAACATCCCGCGCACGTTTATATTACCTTTAGCTTGGGCCGTTGTAAAACCTGGTACACCCAGTTCCTCTAAACATTTTAAATTTGATTGGGCACAAAGAGTGAAAACCACAACGTTTACGTTTTACTAAATAAATTTATCTCCCTTAGTTCAGCTCCTGCTCCTGCTCCCAATGCAAAAACGAATAGGACGCTCATCTGACAAACCCTATGGCATAAATGTGACATTTCTCCCTGATGCCTTTGATGCAGCTACCCTGCCTTTCCACGGACCCCCTGCTATCAAGTTCCGGCCGTAAATGAGAGGACAAGTCAACAACAGCGGAGGGAACCCTCCATCTGACCAACAAACATGATATCCCGGCCTAACCTGACAGTGAATGACCATCGCCCGTCACGAATGGCACTTTATGGATGTCGTGATTTCCGTTTCTAGCATACGGGTACTGTATGATGAAAAACACTGCAATCGACATCCGTCGCTAACCTTATACGAACGATTCGAGGAGTGGTCAACGACCGATACCGGGACCGCGCAATTCATTGCAAACTGGTTTTTCATTTGTCAAATGCGTGGCGTGTCTCGCTCATTCGGTACCGGATGTATATTGAAGCTGATCCGCTAATCGAATGATGCAAATATTTATACCGATACGCATATTGCGCAATGCACATATGTGCAATATACTATGCTGATCAAGTAAAACGTATGAATGACCTGTTGCACAAGCTCTGTTTAGAGGTCGGTACTGATTAGTGATAAGTAGCGCATTGTGCAACGGAACAATTACTAAGTCCAGACCAATTTCCAGATCACCAAGTTACAACATTCTTACGAATATTCCTTACAACATATTTTGTTTTTGTAATGGTAGAGAATGTACTTTGCATTTGCAAAACGATGCCCCGCACGATGTAGCAGCACCAGGCTCCTGTGTGACGTGCAAGGTGTGTGACTGGAGGGAAGGAGCCGCAACACCCAGCGCCACCTACTCTAACATGTTATGATCTCCTGCCACTAGGTGGCAGGAGTGTCGCGCGTTAGCCCGCGATCGTAGCCTAGCTGATCAGCCATTGTCCCGAGTGTCACTCAGCAGATCAACAATGGACCATGTAAGAGCATCTCACTCGTGAGTATATGATCTTTTCTTGGACGATGTAGCTTAAAAATAAGAAGGTAAGCATCTTTCGAAAGATAGGGAGCGAGAGAAAACGCTGCGCCGCACTTTGTACCATAAAACCGAGGCTATCACTTCGACTAGCCGTAATGCTAAATTCCATACGGTTACAGCCAACGTTAACATCACTAAAAAGTGAAACGACGCCATCCTTCACGAGACATCTTGCATCCAATCGGCACATCTTACGCTCATTAGCCGTTTCACGACGGCCATCTGTTGGGAGGGGGGGGGGGGAGAACGAACGGGGCAGGTGCGTCAAATTGAGCGTGAAATGGCCCAGTCAGTTGGTGAAAGTGCCTCGGTAATTGAATGACATGACGGTCGCTCCGGACGAGGTGCATCAGATAACGCGCTCGCAGACGTGACTGGCGGTCTCTTGCTGTGCTCGCTGAAGGTGGGGCACGGAGGGATGATTGAACTAGGGGCGGTGCCGATATTGACAGGTCAGGTTCAACTCCCCTCTCGGCAGTCGAAGCAATCTTCTGAGAAACTGCGACCAGTGACACACCTCGCTGACGATTTAAGACACGGGGGTTCATTTCGTCGGTGTTTGATGGCTCTAGCCACTTTTTCATGTCACAGTCAAGTGAGTCATGTCAAACGAACAATGAGAGACACGACGACGGCCAGCGCCGACACTCTCAACCAGTCTCTCACGGGATCGTGTCTCAACAGACAGCACACCGCCCTCCATCGTGTCTATTGTCTAACATATGGCATCGTCACACCCTCCTTTTAGCGCCCCACTACCTCAGCGGCACTCACAGCACTTCGGTCGCCGCTATAAACCGGAGTGACTTCAGAAGCGCACGCCGTCGTCCTGTCTTTCGTGACCTGTTGATCGTACGTCGTGACTGGTCACTCGTGATGTGACCCTGGTCTGTTACACCGGTGGTGACACTGTGTTTAACGATACTACACATGGGGCATGACAGGACTGGACTAGCAGACCAGGCCAGACTAGACCAGACCCGGCTAGGCCAGGCCAGACCAGACTATCAGACAATCTAGACTAAACCAGACCGGACAAGGTCTTGTCATACAGAACTAGCCAGTCAGACAGGAAGACGACGTAAATGAAAGTTCACTACAGGCTATCGACAGATCAATTTTACCACAGCGGATATCTTGAAAATCGTAACGAAAGTCACCTGACGGGCGGAAGTTCTACGATCTGTAAATGCGCAAATACTACGCGGATCACGATTATAATAGGAATTCTGATCTTGAATTATTTACGACGGGATAGTAGCGCATGAATAGGACGTAATCGGCCCAATCGCGGCCCATAAACGGGTTTTATCCCAGCATCTTTTGGAAAGATCATGATTTCCGAGCTGGCAAAGAGTACGTTCAGAAACGAACCGGTCCATTTTCACTCGTGTGAGAACAAAATATGCCGGTATCTGAGTTCACTGCAACCAATTCGTCTAACTTCCTCCGTTCTGAGATCTCAAAAATAGCTGAGACAGCTAATTCGAACAACAATTAATCACGACATGGGCGTTACGCTGTACCAGAGATTCCTACGAGCCGTGTAGGCTGAGTTCTGTGCAGCCCGAGCGGAAATTCAATTTGAAATCGCTGGCCACGGGAACTGCCAGCCACGACGCCAGTATTACAAACACTATCAGTCCAGTCATACAACGATTAGAGTACCCAGTGTCCATTGTCAAGAGGCATTGCATTGACGCCTTTCATCTTTCTCACACCATCGTTCGTCTGGGCCATTCAAATCACCTTTAACGATACATGTAAGCCATCGATGCAGCTCAATCAAATACACCCCACCTGTCCATGGGCCCATCCACACCTCGATCATCATCGCTCAGCTTCACGGGTGGACCGGGTGACCCGTGTCTAACCCCGCGGGAGCGGCTCAGTCACCTGTCGGGGAGCTGGAACTACGCCGAGGGGAGAGAGGGAAAGGGAGGAGAGAGAGCGAGAGAGAGAGAGAGAGAGAGAGAGAGAGAGAGAGAGGGAGAGAGGCCAATTTGTATGCAGACGGTGGAAGACATTAGTGATGAGCCGAGCATCAATATGGAATGATATTCCCTTCTAATCAATCCAGCAAAACGGAGATACGCTTGTGCCCTGTGAGACGCTGACAAGGTCAAGAACTATAAGCCAAGAGCATATGAAAAATATATTCTTCTTATACCTCTGCTTATCTGAAATACTCCACTGGAAGGACTTGGAGATGCTATCTGACAAATAGGAATGTCAGGGTCACATAGACACCCTGCCAATATCGGGGCGATAAGGGAGGACCTGTCAGCGGCCAGAGGGCCATGAGGACGCTATTCCCTCAGTGGGTCAGTCGGTGTGAAGGGGGGGGGGAGGGTATAGGGCCAGGGTCGGACCGTGCGTGAGACCTTGAGAAGACGCTCCGTGGCATATAATGGCATCCCACCAGTCCGAAGTCAGCACGTCTAACGGTCAATCCAATTAGTGAAGGGGATAGCGCCTGGGGTCAGAGGTCAGTGCCCTGAGGCGCGCGGGGTCAGGTCAAGAGGACCAGGGGAACAGGTTATCAATCGTCCAATCAGTGTTTGGAGAAGAAATCATTTATCATCGACTTGGGGGTAGCATGGGCTGACTGATCCGACCACCGGCAATTCTATACCAGTAAGCTGCCGACAGTCGAAGAACGGATTACGGAAGGCGCCACAAAACGAGTACACTTGTAGCTACTGGAAACCTGAAGTACCCAGCTATCTATAGAAAAAAGACGTTCAAGAGGAACAGACAGCCACTTGACCCACCAAAAAAAAAGAGAAGACAAATGCGTTGGCAAAAAAAAAAATGTTTACGATAAGGAATCGAACAATACCTAACGACAAGGAATAGAAAAGGTCGACAAATCCACGCATAGGTCCGAAACAGCAAGAGTGCTGAGCACTGAGCAGCTGTAAGGGTAAGTGGAAACGCGCAGTACAACAGGAACCAGTCAAGGCCAGCTTGGTATTGAGGCGCAATGCACAGTAATGCTGCCGAGCACCCGTATCAAATCAATACTTCCCTTCAGACGAACGCTAGCCAGCATGAGACCAACGGCCCGTGGATCAGTTACATTAGACTGAGGCAGACTCGATGCCAAACGACGTTTTAACAAATTTGAAAAAACGACAGCAAAATCAGCGGAATAGCCTAACTCATGAGACGCACCGGAGCTTGATGACCTGTCAATCCGGGCCGGTGCCCACGAGAGCTTCTATCCCTTCCAGCTCTTGTCCCAGCATCCCACTCAGTCACCACACCGCCCAGAGCGCGATGAGCCATCGGGCGATGCCCAGACATGACGTCATCAATAGACGAGTGACGCGTTTCGCCATAAGACGAATGGCTCGCTCAGTTCGGGAGCGATGGATGGCCTATCCCCAGATCCAGACAGCTTCATACAGAGGCCGTTGCGTTAAACGTAAACGATTTATGGAACTTGACGGAAGTTGCGGCAGCGAACGACGAAAGCTATAGCCCGAGTAGAAAATACAATAAAATCGAAAAGGAATGCTGGAAGCTTGCTTTCATTTAACGTACCTACTTGATTGACATAAACGCCATAAATACCTTTGAAATACAGTAAGATCTTCACAATGCTTGGGAGCAACCGAATTCGTGACAGAAAACATTCCCTAAAAGCGAAACTTCAATTGTTAAACATGCCGTAGTTGTCGATTGCCATTGCCCAAATCCCCGGCCTACCTGTCGTTCCAATGCACGGAGACGTGCTCCTCCAGATGAAAGCCGTGCCGCCGAGTCGTACGCGTTTCCATAGCAACGCGGCCAGCATCGCAGCCAACACAGGCACAACGAACATGACTGGTTTGACGATACTCGGCTTTGGTCAGCCTGGGTCAGCCGAGGTCAAACAAGGTCTGCTTGAACCGCCAAGTCAGGTCCTGATCAGACAAGTCTGACGTCCATGCCTGCGTGGATTCAGACTTCACTAACGCATAAACGCAGCGTGAAAGCCACAATATTTCGTTCACTGTTTTCACTGTCGAATGATTTCACTATTCTTCCGAATCTCAGTCGGATGTAGGCTGTCTCACAAGCTGTCTCGTCACCACTCCAATCGAAATTCCGACGTCTCAGCAGCACTGCAGTCACACCCGATCTCAGGCACAATCCTGTCCCGGCGTCATGCGCCGTCCATTCGGCTCTCGCTCACCACCAGCACTGCCTTCGGCACCTCACGTCCTCTGCAAACCCCCGCCGCTTTCACGCTCGGTCAGAGGTCGTGTCGTGCAGCTGGGAGCAGGACCGGCGCCGTCTTTACACCTGTGCACACACCGCGAGACCTTCCCACGTCGGCTCAGAGCTCACACTGAGTCCACGCGGTACAAGCGAGGACATCCACCACCATAGCCGCTGGCGAGTCCCCCACTTCCTCAAACCCTCCTCAAAAGGCGAGCTGTTCTATCTGCTCCCCATCGCAGCCACGTTCTGAATGCGACCGACGCGGCGGCGTGTCTCCCTCAGCGACCCCGGGGGTGTCGGGCCCGCCCAAGACCCACCACAACACAAGTCGAGTTCGCCCACGTCCAGCGGTGCCCCGGAGAGGCGGCCGTACTGGGGACCCGCTCCGCTGCCTACCCACGCGGCAAGTGGGAGTCTGACTGATTTACGCAGAGGCTGAGAGCCACGCAGGCTCAGTCGATCGGCGACAGAATTAGCGGGCGGAGATGGGAGGGGTGGGATCGGTGGTGGTGTGACGCCCAGAGAATTCATAAGGTTAGCATAAGTGAGAGTCGGTAATGAAGTGTAGCAGAGAGGAGGGACGATCACGCGTTCCCTTTCACTGGGTAGTGGAGCAGGCCGTTGAATGACGAGGGCGGATGGACAGACCCAGCGGCAAATATTCAAGGACTGACCTCCGGAGGAAGACAAACATTCATCAAGACTCATCAGCCGTCGATTAAAACCGGAAATTGATCGCATCCTACGCATCTTTTGACACGTTTGACATGGCTGTAATCAAACAATAATGGGGAAGTGATATTGACAAGTTACAACCTTGGCTCTACTCCTACGAGCGAAGGTAATAAATGCATGTTCTCTGATTTTGTATCTTTCTATAAATATTCAAGCATCGGGCAAGCCTTACCGACTTTGAGCCATCAATCTTGTATCTTCTTCCCATTAATGACGACAAATTTATCAAAGCATGTCTCGTAAAGCACAATTAACGCATTATTTGTGCCAGGGTGAAACCTCTTACTGATAGCATTTCCGAAAAGAAAAAATAATCCAATTTCATTACATCCAAAAGGATCATTTTTTTCCGCTGATAACTGCACAAATCACAAAATAGCATCGCTACTGCACACGGCATATCCCGTTTTTGGCCGAGGCAAGTCGTGTGAAACCGTCTATCTGCGCTGTTCATCGAAAATCAACTGATCCACACGGTGCCGTAGCGGATTTTGCACACAATACGGGAAATTCCACAGCGTTCATCGACCCTGCAAAGTTGTGCCAAGTAAAATGTCGCCGATCGCCAGAAGCGTTTAGAGATAACGCAATGCATTTAATCAGGGAAGTTTCAACATGTACCAAAGCTCCAAACTTAATCAGAATGAATCCGGGATTTGACATAAATATGTTCTTCATTGCCTTCTCTGCATTCAATGGTAACGTGAGCAAAATTTTAGACAGAACATCTGTTCAAAATAATTTCGATCAAAAATCTAAAACATGGATATCCACTTAAATCTGGCATTTCCGTGCGTTCTGCCATACATTCCTGTCGGCGATTGCGTCGTTCTGAACCCCACCAGCCTCAGCCGCACCGTATACGGCAGAGAAGCGTGCGCGCACGTCAGGATCGCGGCTCCACCGCGGTCGGTTGGCTCACCGGACGGCCCACGCTCAACGCAACGCCTGTTTGCCAACCGACCGGCGAAACCCGACTCGCGAGTCAATAGCGCGACGCTTTATAAAACGCCAAACGTCACAGCGGCCGCCTTTTTAGCGGCGATCGAGCCACTCTGCACACTTGACGTGCGACAAACATAGGACGAGTGCGCCGCCCACTGTCCTCCTCGCTCCTCCGGACGGGGCACTGTCGATCGAGAGTGAAACTTCAGACTGACAAACCGACCTGGCCCGCCGCTGAGCCGCGGTGACCGATGGATGCGCTCCGTCCGCCTCCAATGGGCCGCGAAAGTACCGCACAGCCGGGGGTGCTCCACCGGAACAATACGGGTGATTGGGGCGGTGGGCAGAGCCACAGAGCGATTGGGCGGACCGCAGAGGTTAGAGGAGTTTGGGGCGGGAAGGTAGGGAAACAAATGGTTTGGAGAGCACGGTCAGAGAAAAGAGAAAAATAAGGGAGCCTCTGCGTTTGACTTGGAAAATATCGAATAATTATGTTCGATTAGGGCCGGAAACACAATGTTTAGGCCTTAGTTGCTCGAAATGGAAAATTTTACTTACGCATGGCGTAATTAAGCCATGCCATACCCAGCACCTACCAACGACGCGGAAAAAATGAGATAACCACAATATTAAAATTGTGAACTGAGCCCTCCCAGTGCCTCTTCAAAAAAAAGCATACGCTCAACAATGCAACCTCCCGCTTGAGGAGACACGCCAAGCTATACGGACCACTCTCACCGCTCACCAAAATCCAGCGCCACCACCACCAGCTCCATGGTCAAATCACCGCAGTAAACTGACCCCCGACCCGCCTCCGCCTCCCAACTGAACTGACACACAACACAGGTCCGATCCTGTCGTAACTGTCGACAACCGACAAACCGATTCAAATTTCAACCGTCGACCGCTGGTTCTGGTCCTGTGGGAGGTGCCTGCCCGCTGTTTGGCGCTGGGTTCGTGATGGGATGTCACGGCAGTGCGTGTTCCAGCATGTCGCCGATGGTCTTACGGCCGTGAGATAAATACGGCCAATGTATTGGGGCGTCTGGCTTTGCTGAGCTTCACTGGACTGGTTGGAGACATTGAATTTATCAAGCGGTAAAGATTGTTGGGTAGTTCAGAGAAGACCTGTTGGGACTTGGGCTACCACTATCGAAAACAATACCTACCTACCAAACCACGAGTCTCATGAGAAGCCATGGGGGCTTGGGGAAGGGGAGGGGCTGAAAACGAGGTATTTGCACACCTAACTACCAGGATTCAACTTCCCATATAAACCTTTCCAAAGGATCAGCTTACAATCAAATGGAGAACTTGACTCCAGCCTGAGGTCACCTTTGACTTATGCTCTTTGACCTTGACCGGCGGTCAGCCGCCACCCGGAAATTAATAACCACCTACGTCACCCCTCCCTCCTAGCGTTGAAAACATACGACGCACCGCAGCCCGGGTTGCAACACTAGCTGGCGACGCAGTCCGCAGCTTTGCCGGCCCCGAGCGTCAATTCCCAGCTGGCAGGTCACAGGCGCTGGCCGGCCGACCTTCCAGTCACCACCAGCAGGGTGGTTAGGGTGGCCACCTGGCGGTCGGGACAGCTAACTACCGAGTTCCTCAATCCGCCGCTAGGTGTCCAGCAGCGCCGTGCGGCAGGCGGTGGGGAGGGGTGGAGAGGGGTGGGGAGGTTCGAGCGAGTAGCGAGCCAAGCCTCATCATATGCGGCCGTTGTCGGCAGCCGTATTACTATTCGGCCCACACCTCAGGGAAGGTCACGCACCACATGAAATGGTGCGCCGTGCCGAGAGCATGGTCACACACACTCTCACTGAGTGAGACACACTCGGAGCGAGTGTCATTCACTCAGTGACACTCGGCAAAGCTGTGTCATCACACCGTCCCGTGCTTCTATCCTCAGGATACTGAAATCCTTCTCCACGCCGCAACCCCCCTCCGGGCTGGACAGGCAACTTTATCTCATGCGGGCTGCTCCCTTGGAGCGGCACCGCTGCTCCCGAGGGAGCGCACCCCGTAGCCGGGTGCAGTGAGTGTCTTGGGGCTGGGTGGCCTGTCCTCTGGACGGGCTCAGCCCCGGCGACTCACTAGGGTGCCTGCCCAGACCAATGTCTCCCCCTATATCCTATCATCCTCCCGGCTCTGAAATGGTCTTAATGGACCGAAAGGGCCTAACCCAACAAAACAAAAAACAAACAAAGCTGTGTCATGATAACTGACGAGTGTCATATACATAGCCACATCCGACGGGCGGAACCATATAATGAATCTCTGCCACATGAAATTAGAGTACGAATAATTGGCCTCAAGGGCACGCAAGGACACAACGCGCAACCCCGGCAATTGTGCATCATCATGCTCTCACTTCTGCGTTGTGGAACACGAAGTTCGCCTGCCTTCAAGGCTCGTTGGAGGGCGGTCGATTTGCATACTATCACGAGTAGCGCCCGAGGGTGTGAGGTGGGCTCGCCGGCCAACCTTGCACCGAGAGCATGCTGTTACCACGCGCTGGGCCTCGGTGCATCAGACTCGGCATCATTTGCATTCACTCTCGCTCGCGCATCATAAACGTCCGCGGCGTGGCGATGGAAGCCATATCTGAGCTCCGTGGCTATACTTTCTGGCAGCATTTGAGAGGGCACAAGAAACGCCCCACGAGATGATCGGCTTATACGAAATAACGCAGTTGTTGCATGCACCTCAACAGAAAGATTGTTATCAAAGCCTATAAGCATACCCAATGTTCCCATTTTTGTGCTGATTGCTTGAAGTATGTGCCTACTTACACTGAAATCGCGGCGCGTCCTTGACGGCACGTAGTGTGTGGGCTCAGGCACGTATATGTGGGCAAACAGAGGCCATTTTATCACACATTCGTCGCGTGAAACGTTCGTCACTTCCTCGCTTCACGCCGGCTCGCCACACAATCGGCCGTATCAAATCGGCTGGCGCGGCGCCGCCCCCTGCAGACGACTGCATACTGTGCCGCAGTGACCGCAGCCGCCGCTGCCCCTGTCAGCGCTGAGGCATGCTGTGCCGCAATACTCACTCAAACCACGGAGGCCGCGCGGCCGTAACCAGCTTCCATTCATGGCTGCGGTTGCACGGGCGATCCGTCCGCGACATTGCAAGGTAGCCCGATAAAGATCAGAGGAATGTTGGCGTGCATTGCACGCGTGCACGGGTCCGCCTCTCTGCGGGTACTCACCACTCGGAAGGCCAGGGGCCGGATCTTGAAGTGCTAGGTACTCACCTGAAACAAGGGATGCATTTATTAGAAACCGGAGTCCGCGGACAAACGCTCATAGGGCCAGATTCAACAGCACAAAAGAACAAACACTTCCTTTTACCTACATTGTCCACATACAAATACTCTGCAGATACGACACAACAATGGTCCCATCCATCTCGTAAACCCTTCCTTCCTGTAAACCAGATTGAGTAAATAGTGCGTATTGCATAATAACGAGCCACTCCATTCACAGGTGTGTGTCGCAGGTCGGGGGGGGGGGGGACACACCGCACCACGACCCATCACGTGGTGTGTGGACCCGCCGCCTGTGTAAACGCTCCACACCGAGGCCCGGATTATGGAAATTCGCAGGTGGTAGCCGATGACAAGTGAGCCAGTTCGATTCGGGCGGTCGGCAGCGGTCTCTCAATCATGCATGCCGCCGTCTGAATATAGACACCGGGGCGGATGCTGATCCGGTGCTGGCACATGTTCAAACGAACTTGCATATTTGCTCAGGAAATGGCCGCGTGTTATCCCAACACACATGGACAAATGTTCGGAAAGAAATAACCGGAAATGCGACGGCAGCGTTCCGATGAGAGGAGAGAAAAACGAGGAAGAGTAAAAAAAAAATTGTAAGGATTAGTTAGTAACCATTACCCTCAAATGCTTTTTTCAATCGTCCAGAAGCTCTCTGAATCTATCCGTTTATTTTAATGTGTGAATGATTCACTTGCTAATTCAGTCCTGAGTTTTCATTTTCCCAGAGTCCAGCTGCGCAGTTCAGTAACCTTATCTAACAAACGCGTGAATCAACCGATCCAAATCGGTTGGATAATATTGACTGCTCTCGATAAACAATCTCGGCAGCTTCTGTCTGTTGGTCGTTGGCACCGAGCCAGACGCCATGCGTTGCCACCAGGCCCCCAGGCGGTCTCGGGGCGTCTGTTATTTGCCGTCCGTGTAGAGGTCAAGGGGTCAGCAGTGGCGGCCCCGCGCCAGGCGGGGCGAGCATTTGGCAACATGGAACAGGTAGACAGGGAGTGCAGACACCAGTCTGCTGTCTAGCTACTGGCTAGACCGACCCGGTAAGATCAGCTCAGAAACTGCAATTTTGCGACATCCGCATAGTCTGGAAACTCGGGTGGATGCCGGCAGGGGGGGGGGGGGTCAAATTCCATTGTTGAGATGCATTCGTAAACCGATCGAACAGCCATCAACCAGGGATGTGGAGCCGGAGCCGGAGTCGGAGCCGGAGCCGCCGGAGCCGGCATATTTTGCCCGGAGCCGGAGCCGGAGCCGGAGCCGTGAAACAATATAGCCCGGAGCCGGAGCCGGAGCCGGAGCCGCCAAAAAAGGGGGCGACTCCGGCTCCTTTTTATTTTTTGAAGAGGAAAAAAATAATTGACCTAGTTCGGTTTGACAGTACAAGGCAGTAAAACATATGGTACTTACGTCATGGGCCATCAAGTGAATGAAAAAATCCGAATATCCCCAGTATCCCACAGTACGCAAACAACTTCCTGTTTGCTCTCCCCCCCCCCCCCACGTCTACTGCATCCCCAGAACATGAGGACCAGTCATAGCCCTTTGTTCTGCCAGTTCTCTCCGAGGTGCGTTTGCGCGGGGACGCGGTGAGCCGGTCATGGCAAAGAGTAACGCGTATAACCAATCCAATTTTTCTTCCACCCGTATTTAATTGATTGCGTAGGGGATGTACTGAGTCGGAGCCGGAGCCGCCGGAGCCGGAGCCGCCGGAGCCGGACCATTTTACTCGGAGCCGGAGCCGGAGCCGGAGCCGCCATAACATTTCACCCGGAGCCGGAGCCGGAGCCGGAGCCGATTTTTTTCTCCGGAGCCGGAGCCGGAGCCGGAGCCGTCTGAAATTTCCACGGCTCCGCATCCCTGCCATCAACCCATGAACAAGGATGCGTTCAGATGCATTGTGCCTCGTTGTCGTCGTGGCATAGCATAAATGTTTGGAAACTGGTTACTAATACCTATAGCTGCTGACGAAACGGACAACAACGGCCAATCATAGATTGGCTTCCCCTGCTCACTCACTCACTCACTCACCCGCTCACTTGCCGTGACCCAAAAGTCTGACCCGACCACCGCGCCCCCTCAGGTTCTCATCACCCATAATAAGCCCCACAAGGTCACCAAACGCAATTCTCCCACCGGGAGCTCACACATACAATTAGCGAATGTGCCCAAATGAGGCTTTTATAGCAGTGGCGATGGGTCCAAGGATTATATCGCACTCACTTTCAGCAGCGGGGGTTTCACACTCCGAAGGCACGCAGCGCCGGTACAAAACCGCGCCCATGACGACTCTGCTCTCCGGGTGATTGATGATCAATTTTTCTAGAATAATGTCTTGTGAGTGCGACGGACGTGCACTTAGATTAAATCGAGGCGACACCGGAGAACACGGTTGCGGAGTGAATACAAATTTCACAAACGTGTTGAAACACTCAACATTGATCGATCACAACACAAATTTGACACAAATAAAAAGACGGACAATTGAAAAAGGCCGCCGTATAAACTCCCGCTCGAGCTATGTCATTTTTCCAAACCACCGCGGGACTTACTCCGCCTGGCAGGAGTGACATGCCATCAAACGTCGAGCTCAAATCAAATGATGCGAAAGGTCGCCGGTCGCCCAATTGTTGATCAGTAAATTGCTCGAATCTGTCGGTGCCAGTCTGCCGCTGGCGCCACGTCGGCGCCAGGCCGCGTCGGGACTGTCCCATCCGCGCCGACCGCCGTGCACATCAGTTGGAGCGTGTCGCCCAAAGTGGTGCGGCGCCGCTGCTGCGACAATGTCGGCGCGGCGAGGCATTACGAATAGTGACGCGGGCACAGATGGGCACTAGGGCTCTCCGGGAGGAAAACGCCAAGTCATATCAACGTCCGTAAGGTTGTGTGAAGATGTTGAAAATATAGCGATGAAGATAGAAATATAATCGCAGACAGCAAACTGAAAGACCGTTCAATGATCATTATGACCGTAAACCGCTGCACTCATGAAGAGACCGCAGGGTGCCAAGCAAATTGAACGGTAAAGTTAATGCCACAAAAAATATAATTGCCATCCTACATTACAGGCTCTCTTTGGAACCTTTCAGCTAAAGGATGTCGATTTCCATCGTCAGTTGCCAAAGAAAGCCCTGACGACGGCCTCAATGACCGTAATTAGTCTAGCAGTGCCCTGCTGATTCCCCCGGGCCATCAGCAGCTGAAATGCCTCAGATGCCTCAATACGTCAGGACACAGCCGTAATTACAGCTTTGCCGACCGACAGGCTGCCTGCAGCCTGTCATCAGGCGTACGGCAGCTGCCCGTCCAAGGCTGACCGAGGTCACCCAGCGTTCGACCCAGCCGCTGTGCCCGCAGCTCTAGGTTAACTGCTCTCCCGTTGGCAAACAAACGAGTGTCTACATGACCCGGCCAGAGCTAGTGCCAATGGGTCATAAAGCCCAGCCCATGGGCTTTTTCACTGGCTGTTAGGTAGACCGGAGCTGCCGCAGCACGCTTGGGTGGCTGGCGGCAGCCCCGGTACCACTGGAAGTCTCTCCGAAGGCAGAGACGTTTTTATGTGTGAACCAGACACAAAAAGACTTGGTCGACTCCGGCGGATGGAGCTCGAGATGTGACGTGGTGAGATCCGTGTAAGAGCGTCAGAATTAGGAGATGAAACTTGAGAAAAATGTGTTATTCCTAGACGATCAGAGAGTGGCGGCTGGTGGCACGTGTCGGAACGCTAGCCATATGCGTGCGCCACAAGCTGTCAAACATCCGACGGCGGCCACCACAACAAGAAGTGATAGTCCGATGACATCGGAAACAAACTCATATCACGTAACAGCACTGACACGAAGTTCGATCGCTGAATCGTCGTTGGGATGTCCTGGAGGGAGTCGTTTCCCTCGGCATATCTAACTTGCCGCTCACGTCTAGAACTGTCGACTGTTCGCGATCCAGAGATGATAGTGTCTGTCGTCCAGGTCACGCGTCTAGATCTCGGGGAGCTGGTCGTGACGAAGTGGTATAAGCCTGACGCCACCAGCAGCTCTTCAGACGCCGGAGGGCGACACTTCAGAGCTGGCATTGACAGCAGTTTGAGAGTCGTGACAGTAGCAAAACTCTCAGAGCCCTAGAAGTGGCAAGTCTGCCTGAGGAGTGAGGAACACCGTGCAGACTCGAAAATTCTGCGTACGCATGGTTCACAGTCCAGGGCCAGGCGGGCCAAGACAATGAACGCAGTGTTCAGCCCTGCAAAGTTGCCCGTGTTGACGGGTTGTCTGTGACGCCGAGACGTGAATGATAGCAAAAGTCAACATGTCAACTGTAAAGAGCCCACTGTTGTAGGCAACCACTACCAACGACCAGTCTGGATTTCACCGTCATCTGTTGAGTTGACTGGTCACTTACTCAACCTGCATTATCTCAAGTTTGTTAAGATGACAGAAGTAACGGCTCCCGGGGAGAAACGCAGATGAAAGCCGGCAGACACAAGATAAACACTTGTGTAAGCCACCCGGCCCATGAGCGGCGTCCCCCTGTTTACGTTGCTAGCTGGTAGCTCTGTTAGTGGTCGTGCTCCCGGCGGATGGCTCGGTCGTTACCCCCAGTGACGTAGCAGTACCCGCTGACGTCCGATTCTCCAAGAGAGCAGCAGGTGCAGCGGCCGGCACCCCCGCGGGTGGCCGCGTTGCTCCACAGGGAGGTCACGACTGGCACTCGCTCTCGATGGGGAGAGCTGATGGCACGTGACGTTGCGCCACATATCGCCTCTGTGGCCATTGGGCCCGCCCTCGGGTAGGTCATGCCACGCCCCTGCTAGGCGTGTCTTCGCGAGAGCCCGACATCAAATACAGTCACGCCCTCTAAATTATCCAAAACCCCCGTTGTCCGCTGATCCCAATGCTGCCATTAATTCGCCATTAGCACGCATAGTGCCCCACAAATAAGCCGACAACACTCCGGACAGCGGTCCCCTAAACAGGTCACTCCACCACGCTGTAACCCACTCCGTCGCGACAGCATCGGCTTTCGCACGTTGCCGCTTTTGCACGGCTGTGGGCTAGAAAAACAACCGCCTGGGGGCACGTCACCAGGCCAGTGACGGCGTCCAGCTCTGGTTCCACGCGAGACCGGCCCGGGCCTGGGGACAGCCTCGAACAGAGACGCGCCCCAGCCAGGCTAGGGTCTAGCGGGGCCCAGGACATGACAAGATCGCAGCTGCGTCGGCCCAAGCAGCGTCGTGCCGACACGCGTCGGACGCTGGTCTATCCGTGAAACTACAGAGACGTGAGGAGGGTGAGAGTGTGGGCAGATAAGATCAGAGCGGGCCCGCGATAGGAGAGAGGCGAAAAAAACGGTCGGACCGCGGCTCAGGAGCGGTCCGAGGACCTCTCATCTCGAGTGGGTAGTCAGAGTAGAGCACGATGCGGTGAGGAGGGTGGGATGAGGGCGTGCCCCGCCCTCCGATGGTATGCGACGAATGTTAGATAATGGCGGGAGATGACAGTGACGCCTACCATTTGGGATCAGCGCTCAACTGTGATTCCTGCACTTGGGCTGTTTGTAAGAATTTCGCAATGGACAAAACAAGTTTCTCTTAAATGTTAAAAAGTACTTCATCATAAGATGAAAAATGAGTCTCTAAATGAATAACATAGACATAAAAACAGACTCTCTCCGTCCCTAGACTTCTATAAAAGTAAGAGCTAGCCTGTAACCCCCAACAATATAGCTCCTCATGACATAAAATCAGGTCAAAAACGGGTCTCAGCTCCGAAACGCATCACAGCTAAAACCACCGTTACAGTCGATGCACCTGACGACCACCGTGATGACATCTGCGGTCGTCACGCAGCTCCAGTGGGCGACATGGAGCGACCTCATCTGCCGTAACAGTGTCCGAGGATGCTCAGGATGGCGAACAACAGCCAGACGCCACGCGGCGGGCGAGACCGGTTCGGCGCGCACGGGACGATTAACGACGCACGGAGACGATAAACGGCGCACGGGCACGCACGGTGCGTCAGGTGGCCAACAGGCCAATTATCGAGCCATTCTGTAGCGGTGAAGAGCGTAATAGGGCGTCACACAGGCGGCGGTACATCGCTTCACACCACGTCCTATGTTGCTGCAGTAAACAAACACTGAGCAGCAGGTGTAAACGAACACTGATCAGCTGGCGAAAACGAACAGCCATCAACCGGCGGAAACGAACACCCATCGGCAGAGAGACGAGCAACAGATCTACCATGAACGCGGATGAGGGTTTCGCTAAACAACTGACTTCTGAGCGCTCGTTTGATTGTTTATATAGCTCAGGAATAGTTGTGGAAATAACTCAGCACGCTATCAATAGCATTGTGTATGCAAATGTAAAATAACACATACAGGGTTGGGCAGATAAATTGGGACAAAATACATATTTGCATTTAGAACGCCGTAGCTAAGAAAGCTGTAAGCATAGGCATTTCAAATTTGGATCACATACTGTTACACCAATTTTACACATTTATCACCAAATATGGTCACCGTGGTCCACCTGCATCAGTCCTTATCGGTGCCTGGACTGGCCGCACGCGCGGCGAGATCTCCCGTCTGAAATGGCTCGTAATTGTAGCCAACTGGCACTGCTGAGGCTCACCACAGTCACATGGGGACGTTCATTAGACTCAGCCGCAAAAACGCCCCAGCAACCAAAACTTGTGTGGGCTTAGGTTTAATGAGGAAGGGGGCATTTTCCCTTGGGTACAGTTTGCGGGATCCTCCGTTTCAGGAGATTTTGTATTTAATTTACTGTATGCCGGGGAGCTGACTCCTCGAAGACCATCACTCCATGCAGGATGTTGCCTTCTTCCATCTTGTTGATTCGAAGTGCCGGAATAATGGTTGGGTACCCTGTAATGGCGACCCCCCTCCCGATTCCGTAAAATGAGGGGGCCCCACGTGACCGTCAGAAGTAACCGAGTGGAATGCCATCACCGATGTCTGCTGCATGCTTTTTGGATCTAAGATCACGTCTTCTGGGCTAGTTGCGATGTTACATATGGTGTTTGCGGTTGTTCATATGTTCGGTTATGGGGATACCATCGTCGAAAAAGACCTGCACGTGCTTGCTCGCTTCTCCAAGCCCTTCAAGAGGAAACAATCTTTTTAACGTCACAGCTGCTTCAACATCTATGTTAACAGGTTGATATGCATCAATGCATAAGAGTACATGTTTGAGGTGCAGGTATATCGCTTTCTCATGGCGCGGCTACCTTCGTTGTAAGCTCGCGCCACTGTTTTCGCGAGGATCCTCTGATTTAACTGAATTTTGCCTTTTGGCCCCCCTGGAAAACCGGGGGAGCGGCCGGTGTCAATGCAATTGGTATGTAAGGATGAGTCAATATCATCTCTTCCTCCAACGTTTACGTCTGTTCGATACACACTACTTTCAGCCATTTGATGGAGCATAAGTAGAGTATTGGCATGCATGTGCGCGCGGACTAAGTTGATAGTGGCTTGCTTAAGCCCACGTTTTGTGACCAGCCGGCTCAAAATTACAACGCAACCTGCATTAAATGGAAAAGTATTCATTAGCCTATATTCATGTTCAAAAATTATCTTTATCATTCAAAAATTAGTTGTTTTAGAGGAAGTTGAAATTTGTCCCAATTTATCTGCCCAACCCTGTAAGCTTACCAGGTTTGGACACAGTTGCTACACGTATCTGAAATAACTATCAAAATGTCTTAAGACCAGGAAACTCATAAAACCGAGGGATTTTCAACAATTTAGAAACCCACAGCCGCTATCATCGCAAGCATCATGCACAGTGGCACAGGATTTAGAGAAAAGATTCCAGATTGGTTGGATATTGCAGCTGTGCAATTTATTTGCAGAATTGCAACAATTTGTTTTCAACGTTCCTGGACATTCTCTGCGAAATGTGTTGGTAACGGTGACTTTAGCATTGGCAATAACAAAATACGTGGATTAATCAGCTTCAAATCCTTTTGGCTGTTTTCGCGACCGACTAATTACAAGATGGATGAAAGTGTTGTGCATCCAGCGACTAGCAACAGCTTTGTGACGCATCCAAATGCAGCCAGCGTCGTAACACTCTGAAAGTGAAAGCAGAGCCAGCAGATACGATCGTCTCATCTACAGCATCTACATAAAAGAGCTGAAAACAATGGGAAGAACTATCGACGCGACATCGGTAGGCATCATAACGCGTGACATCAGAAAGTCCTGCTGTTGTCGAAACTCTGCGAAAGTAGCACGTGAGATTCCAGAGTTCTCGCGAATCAAGTATGAAACAAGGGTCCCTTCGACAGAGTTTGTCGGGGCGCGGTTACTGTCACGGTTGAAACATTGGTCGTGATAGAAAGCCCTGCCGTTCCGTGACACTAAGGGCAGAACGACACTGATGCGTTGGACATATCTAACACGCCTGATACGCTGTGGGAAAGACTCGACACCTCGCTTGAGGTGGCAAAGCCAAGGAAAACGTCACGGCACAGCCAAGACCCTTTTCACTTCGCCACTTGCTTTGCCAGATTCGTGAGAGCAAAAATGCTTCCGTAGGCTTTTAAGATCGTGATTAACTGGGCGCGGAATGACGCAGCTTTAACGCATTTAAAGCGAGGCAGCTATGCAGTGCTAGCAATGCCATTCATCTGCAAAGCTAGCATATTGCAGCGATTCACCTTTTAGCCAAATCGCTGGGTTCTGAGGCCGGCCTTTCAGCAAACGTGCAGTGAATGTAAGCAGGAATAACGAATGGCGACCGTTCAGACACTTGGCCCGAGCTGCGACACGGCGCAGATAACTCACGCAGTTTTACGCAGTGCACATTATGTCAGCGTTTCACGGTCATCACGTCCGTCAGCTAAAGGCGCCGTCACACGCTGTCAGGCCAGCGTCAATGGATGGCTCCGCTCTGAAAGCCACCCGGCTTGCGCGGGGTACCATAGCGACAGCACCGCGCCGCGCGGACCACACATTCCGCGTGCACGAATGTGCGTTTCCCGGCGACGTGGCTCGTCCCGCAAATCACAGGGTGCGCTAACTGGCTTCATTAACTCATCCCACATCCGTGCAAAGCAGTCACGATTGCCGACAGGGCTCTTTCATACCGCAGCACGCTAACAAGCTAACGTCGGCGGCTATTGAACTGTTGTGCAACGCGCGTCCATTGAAACAAGCCACTAACAATGACAGATTGGGCCAAGAAATCGCCTGAAAAACGAGAGTTTCTGCGGTCTCGTGGGGCGCGCCACAGTGCAGCGTCCGTGACCGATAGATGAGAGGCTGCGCCGCCCGGGAGGCAGGCTGGGCCAAGCAGGGCAGGGTCACGCAGCCACCGCTGCGGTTAGGGTCGGGGCAAGGGCGTGAAACGCGGCGCCGCTTCACCTGCCGTCAGAGTCGGCACACGAACGGAAACGTAACATCTAACTGCCGACATTAGTCAGGCTCGAGGACGCTAGCGTGAGGCGACGTACGCTGAGGTCGGAGAACCCGAGCACCCCAGCCCCGGACATCCACCCGACTTTCCACGGAGGGTTCACCCTGCCGGAAACGCTCTACGGCCTGACGACCGGCGCAGTCTGCGTGAAATGCAGCAAGGTGCGACGACCTGCCGCAGCTCGGCAACAGATGGCCGCTCCAAGGAGCTACGCTCGGTGGATGATACAGTGATGGCATGGCCGCTCTAAGGAGCTACAGTAGGTGGATGATACACTGGTGTCGAGCTAACGAATCCGCCTGTCATGCATCTGTGATCGAAGCAACGCCTATCATGGTCGGACAATGCCCTACCGCGGGATGGAATTACAGGAGCAAATTAAAATCCCGTTAAACGATGGTGTTTGTCAAAAGGCAATAACATTGTGCTCTAAACTGTATCAACATCTGAATTGTTGTATGGGGTTTTTGGCGGTTGTTTGCCTAGTCGATTACATGCAAGCCTGTGAACACACGTTCAAAGTCACCGTCAAAGAGCGCGACTATCGCGAACAAACATACGTCATCGGCGACGTCATATCCGTACCTTTATCGTCGAGCGACTCGAGGACCAGGAAGATGTCCGACCAGCGGTCCATGTTGTTGGAGCGCCACATTCGCGATGTCCAGCGATGTCTGGCCGGTCCCACAAACCTCCGCTAAGATGTCCCGCGGGATAAACAGTCCGTTTTTCACGGTTGTCCAGCCAAACTCCAGCTAAGCTGCCACTAAGCCGGGCACTAAACGCAGTTCACAAAGCTGCTTGACAGACCCAGGATTCAAGGTCCACGCCTAATCCACGAGAGAAGCTGAGATGCGTTTCCACTTCACTCAAAGGTCCTGTTGTACTGTTGGGCTTAGCTGTGTTTACACGACTTTTGATGGGGTCACGCTGCGTAAACTTATCCGTAAGAGCACATTTCACCTGGCGCCGTCTTCACGAAATTTGTCCAAGTCACAACGGCTTTTGCACGACCACAATGACACTCCAAACTGGAGCAGACAACTCACATGACGTCTTCCATTAGCGCGGCGACCACTTTCCCACTCGTCGGGAGGGCGTTCCCAGCGTCGCTCTCCTGCCCGAGGTCGGGTCAGCAAGTGTCGCGGCGCACCCAGAGGGCCACCTCCTCAGCAACGGGCGTCACACCGACTGCGTGTCCACCTCAGTGGAAAGTGACACGCGTCCAGCGTACCAATGCGTGTCACGCACTCTGGAGTCCAGTGCGTAACGCACACAGGCGCGTCACTGTTTGCGAACTTCTGTTCAGCGCGGTGAAAGGCCACTGTTTCTCCCCAATGCCACTCTTGTGGTGTTCACGGCCGGGTCAGTGGCGTCTACACAGGCCTCCCTGTTATAGTGGGCTCTTGGATGCCCTCGGAGTTACCTTCAGCTGCGCGCAGTCGGAGAGGTTACTATAGATTAGCCGCATTCGAGACCAAGGAGGCTGTAGCTGCATCGCTGAGAGCTATGATCCATACGTACTCCATGAATCCCCCACCCAAAGCAATTATCACACATTATTGGGACCCAAGAACAAAATGACCCAAAAGAAATATGAGCGTTTGTTCGTGCGTTTCAACTATATTCGGAAGTAATCAGCAATGTCTCTGAATAGTTAACAATCACGGCCTGAGCATCCCGCTGGGCGCTGCGCACTGATGGATTTAGAGCGCCAAAATCGGCATTAAATACCCGCCCAGCGGGTCTCTGGCTTCGCCACCAATCAACTGAGGTCATTACCTCCCAGGAGCCCTGTTCCGGTGGCAGACAATCCCCAAAGGCGAGCCCTACAGTTATCTCAGGGCACATCTGAAGCACCTACGCCCACGTCCAGAGAAATAGCCTCCGCATCCTGCCCTGCCGGCCACACGCTAACACGCCAGTGCCCGCAATTAGGGCCGTATTTGCATGAATTATTTATCAGCGTCGCCGTGTTTCGTAATTGATCGTGGAGTTCTGGGGCGGCACGACGTTCAGAGTCGTGACCTCCTGGCTGGTCGGCGCCACTGTTGTGTCACTGCGGGGCCCGGTTTGACCCGGGGCGTGTGAGAACGCGACCAGGGTTTGTCCGGCGGCGACCTGAGATAACAGACCGCTAAAAGTCTGACCTCAACGTGACAGGGGCAGTGAGAGGTTTCACATGAGCCAGAAATACGCCACGTCACGCAAAAGATTCAGCGAAAGGGAAAAAGTAATGCCCGCAAATGGCAAATAAATTCATGGCCAGCCTTGTCAAAAAGTGATGCTGCCCTGTGTGGTTAAGGATTTAGTGGCGTCTCACGTAAAAACTAAGGCGTAACGACCAAAAACCCCCAGACAGGTCTTTGCCTCTCACTTGGCGAAGGAGACGTAATTAATGGCCCGCAAATCCCGTTATAGTCCGGGATAATAACAGCATCTGTCTCTAACAATGGGGAGGGACTCCTTCAATTTGCTAAATTGTCGCACATAAACCGATAAGCCTCTGGAAAGCGCCACGAGTAAAAGTCAGCGACGATGAATAACCGAGGCCGTTAGTGTCGGCGAGCTTAGAGGAACGGACGTCTAATCGTGTAGCCATGACTCGCGGAATTGATCAACTACCTGAGACAGACGCGCGCTCGTTAGCATATACAGCGGCGATGGCAAATAATCAGCAAAGGATTCGTCACGAATACACCACTGGAGCAATGGCTAGTATTGCAAAATAAAGAAACGCTATGGAATGATTTTGTGTGAGGATTATCATAAAAACAGAGCAGAGGTGCCTTAATAAAAATGTAAAATATTCCGTAGCATTTCCATATAAATTTAGCCCGAGATAGCTAAAACCGATGACAATGTTTCAGTTTAAGAGAAACATCATCTAAAACAATCCATCTTATTTCGCAGATGGCTCAGCTTCTGAGGGCAGTTAAGCTGATGACTCCCAGTCTGTATGACCTTCCCTGGAGGTCGGTCAGCTCCGGCAGAGCCGCCGACCGACGCGACGGTAGAAGCCAGTCATCGACTAGCCCCAGGCACACAGCCAGACTTCTCGACGAACGCCTTGCTTGTGGGATCTGGCTACAAGTAGCGACTGGTTAAAAGCGTTCGATAAGCAAATGATAAAGACATGTTGCTTTTAAAACGATATGCAAGATAAAAATAAACCTAATCTGCTGAAACTTGTAATGATTCGTTCCGCTCTGCAAGATAATGACAAAGCTGCAAATCCTTTCAGCAATCAACTTTTTATGAGCCATTGTTTATCTTAAACACAGCATTGAAGATCTAAGGAAAGCCGGCACGTCATATTCACAAACGCATGTCAGTAGCTGCCCGACATCATCGGCGTCATCAATCGACAGAGGTTTGATGACGGCCTTCATTGACGACATGGGACCGCCATAAACTATGCCCGCTTCGTCGGGCGGATTTCGGCTGATCATTTCGCGGAGGCAACCAGAAAAGGACAAGATCCAGAACTGCGTCTGCAGCCCCCCCCCCCCCCATGGTCCGCAGCCAAAGTTTTGAGTCGGGTCACCACGGACCAGAAGCAAAGTTCTGAGCCGGTGACAGGAAATACGTCTCATCTACTCTGAGCGGCTGCTGAGACGGAAACGCTCACAGAAACGCCGCGCTACCAAGACTAAATCGCGAAAACGCTGGGATGTTTGCGAACGTCAAGAACGAGAGACGGCGACCTCTTCTCGACGTTTTCTGCCGAGGCTGGTCAGATTAGGCCGTCCATCCCCATGGCGTCACAATATTGTAAGCCGGTGAGCAGACGTTAGCATAATATGTAAGCGCACTAAGCTGTCGGGTGAAATATTCTGGCACTAATGCCGCACACCTCACTGAGAGAGGCGGATCAAAGAGATTAAGTTGTGAGGCGGACCAAAGGCAGGACGCCAGCCCGCGCATCCTGTGATTATTTATAAAGTAGAGAGATTTGAGCAGCGCTGCCAAAGATCACATCTGAACTGGCAATACAGGTTAAGCTCGGCCTACATGTGGTTCTGACTATATGCCAGCTTATCAAAGCGGAGCAGCAACACGCCATGGAACTAAGCAGCATGTAAGGTATGATGAGTTTCCCTTCCAGTTTCTACTTTCGTTGTCTACCATAAAAATACAGCATGACGATGCCTATGAAATCCATTAGAATGTGGCCTATGCACGCACTGAGCCTAACCAGAAGAGATAAATAAATGAGCAACTAACAGAACAGCAAAGGGGAAATAACTGATGGCACGGCGGTCAGCCAACGATGCTCGATGCTGGTACCAGTGCGATTCCCAGCAACCTGATCACAACGAAATCGACGATGGCCCTGAACGGGTGACCGAATTCAGACGCTTTCAGGGCAAATGGCAGAGGCACTCAGAACCATAATTGTTTTAGAATAATTTGGGTCATTACGTGGATGGCCTTGCTGATAGCCGTTACCACCACTGTCATGATATGACATTTCTATGAAAGATGGTGCGATAAATGACATTTCACTTTCCATATCAGTCCGTCACCATTATCTCAGCTCAAGAGGCAGCGTCCTGGCTGTCAGACCCAACTGCATCGTAACAGCTTCGTTTCCGCTCCGGCGCTAGTAAGTTACTCATAGAGTGGCTTCAGAAATACCGCATGATTGCAGCTCGGCGGGAGTCTGTCAGCCGGCTGGACAGCTGGATTACGAAAACAAACGGCCGCGGGCTGGCTTCGGCTCCCCTGAGTGAGTCGTGTCAGCCGCGGAGACGGGGTTAGCTCGGGCTGGCTGCAGAGGCCCGATGAGACGTGCATCCGTTCACACGGCTACTCAATAGCCGGGGCTCTACCAAATGGACGGGGCGAGAGAAGTGAATGGTCGGGTATTGCGCAAGTAATCGATAGTCTTAGCAGGTTTTGCGGGGATGTATCAATGGGTATCGCAGGACGCAAGCTGCACTGTGATGATGCTGATGACAGGGGCTGAGCCAGCTCCAAAAAACATCGTGAGAACTAACGCTGTATATGTTCACTGTCCTGACCAGACATTCCAAATGGTGGATAGAGGATATCTAGTCAGAACTTTTGAGTGCAAATCACTATCAAGTCTCCAAATGAAATACGTCATCCTCTTTTACTGCTCAAAGTAAAGCATGACCAATAAAACGTAGCGTCAATTATGCAAAACCCACGTAATGTCCCATGAAACTGCCGGCAAATCCTTCCCACATCGACCACCTGGCCATTCGTCCGTCTGACTTCCCCCGGCTATAGAGCTAAATCCGGAACTGAATAGCTAGGGAGGGGCCAGATAGCAACAACAGGGCACTTCAGCTCTTCTTTACGAGTGTCCGACAGATAATGCCTAGTAGTTAGTTCCAAAACAACACAATAAACTGTGTTTCGCAAGCACGGTCAGATGTTTTATGTAATTGCTGTTTAAAACCAGGCACCTTTATGAGTAGCCGACTCAATGTGCGCACATTGTACGCATTGTGCAACCTTTGGGGAACAACTCCTACGCGCACCAGCAGTGACGCAGCTCAGCCTCCCAGGTCTCTGTGTCCGTCCTCTGTAGAAAACAACTCCACGCACTGGAAGTCAACACTCATCACTCCTCAATCTTCACACTCCGTTTTATCCTCTCGATCAGACCAGGTCGAGCTTGGTCAGGTCAGGTCGGGTCTGATCAGACCAACACACACCACACCAGCGCACCACCTCGCGCCGCCCGCACGACCCTCCCCACCTCCGCGTGTCGACTGAGCGGGACGCTGGGTGGTGGCGGCGGCGGCGGAGTGGCTACGGTGGCGTCGAGCGGCGGAGGGGCCCTGCTCTCTAAGCGCATCCCGGTCCACCGGCTGCGTACGGGTGTTGTTAGATAGGAGAGACCGTAAAATTGAGGAAAGAATCGGAGCAAAAAGGACGACAGAGAAAGGCTCCATTTAAAATGTAGGTAAATTGAAAATGGAATTTGAGGACATTTGGAATAAATTAGCGATGCATCTCAGCAAATACATTTGCGATAAATAAGAATACAGACTGATCAGCCATAAAATGAAGGATATACTGAGCATGAAGAGAATTTCAGTATCAGCGTTTAAATACGGCACACAGAGGTCCATGTAGGTGACCTTAAGTCGGCATCATTGACATATTTTACTCAGATATATAGATGATCTCAAACTACAAACATTGCAGCTATCTACAGCATCGCCTTACTAAAAAGGAAGAATTTTACGACTCCACTGCTAGGCCAAGAGCCTATATGCTGTCAAACTGTATCGTTCCGCGTACGCTACGCGTAGGATAAGCTATCTAGGTTATAAACTATCCCGATTACGCTCAATTACAACCGCATGAATGACCGACCATTGTCAGATAATAAGGCGTTAGAGCTGCAAGATCAGATAGCCACAATATGTTACAACGTCTGTGCTTGTGAAATGCACTACGCTACGGAAACTACGCAGGTACTTGGATTAAAAAACACAAATTCATCGAAGACCATCCTTGGGTTTAGAAACATCTCTTATGCGCAATAAAAGCCATGTAGCGGTTAATTATACCGCAAGTAATCCCTCATCAAGTCATTATTGCCTAAATAGACACAAAATAATCTCCATTGCCATCCAACTTTCAAATTGTTTGAAACGCAACGATGTCTTCTGTCGTGGATAAAGGACGCTGACCAGACGGGCGCCCCTCCCTTTTACGACAGTCAGGCTCTCTTCCCGGTCTTGCAGGCACGTGGTGGCACGAAGGGGGAGGGGGACCGGATTAGGAGAGGAGGGGGGTGAAGGGTTACACCTGTCCGCGACCCCTGGTGTCGGCACACAGCCGGTGGGACACTGGGTCAGACTACCAGCGGATTCCAGTGGACAACTTCCAGTCCCCAGACATCGGTGAACAATTCGCGAGTGGCGCAGACGTCCTACAATAATCAATTAGCTCAATGAGAAGCCCTAAAAAAACAAAAAAACGTTAAACTCACGAATAATGTTCGCATAGCTTCCAGGCAACCCACGGACAAACTAAGGACAACCCACGAACAGTCTCCAGACAACCTGCAACATCAATCGACACTCTGCAAACAACTCGCGGACAACGCCGTACTCGTGACATCGACGGACAACCATCGGACATCGGTCGACACCAGCACGCACGACCAACACGGCAGACGTGCTTCACAGACGTGTCGCCGTGACGTCACAACAACCTTGTGACGTCACACAGTACGTGCCGTAAGGGGTTGGACCGGCGGACCACGGCTAGGTGACTAGCACACCTCACCTGACCACTGTGGGTGGGTGCAGGTATGAGCAGAAGGTGCAGCATTCCGTGCTGCTTACTAAAAGCTCGACAGAGCAGGTGCTGGAATCTAGCCCAGTGATGTCATAGCTACATACCAGAGTGAGGCCTGGGGACTGGGAGGTTAAGTGACATCAGAATACGTGAGGATAAAACGTGTAGCCGCATGTAAACCGAGCTTTGTCACATTGCAGCATACCAGCCAAGGCCATTGAGGAAGAAATTACTCTTGTTCTTTTATAGCAGGGGTCGGCAAATGGTGGGGCATGCCCCCTTTGGGGGTAATGGAGCCCTTTCGGTGGGGGTAATGAGGGATTCTGAGAAAACCTATCTTTTTAGAGTTAGTGGCTCCATTGCTGGAACCATCGTGACTGCTGCATCCCAGGGTTCAAAGATTAGCCCAGGTCAAAGGCACAGCACACATTGATTAGATAGTAGATACCAATTTTCACGTAGCTGCTCGCCTCACCATCTCACCGCGGCTCCGCTCCGTACCTACAGTCGTACAAAAGCAGCTGCAATTTTTAACCGTCGCCCGTCTGTTGGCGTTTCCACAGCCGCTAACGTAAGGGGGAGGAGTCGATCGGACCCCTGCGGCCTCTCGGACTCTGAAATGGAGCTGTGCATAAAAAAACGAGCGTATTACCCGTGACTATAGGAAGCCGCTGCTGCCCATTTTTAAGGTCCTTGGTCATTTCGTCTCATTCAGGAGGTCAAAGACTAGTGTCGAGAAAATCGGGACCCGCTATAACTTCTTGAAGTGAGATTTTATGGCTCAAGATGATCTCTAAAAAAGCTCATAAGCTAATGATCATTATTGGTCCAGACTCCAGAGGCCAGTTTTAATGACAGAAAAAATAGCCGCCTGCCGGAATTTTTCGCCTAAAGACCACTTCACATACCTACGGAGCGTAAACGGTAAAGCCCTATCCACTTACATGGTTATCGCGCTTACCCATCGCGCGATGAGTAAGATTACTCATCGCGTATGTGAAGCGGTTTTTAGGCAAAAACTCTGGCAGGCGGCTATTTTTCTGTTGGTAAAACTGGCCCCAGGTTTTCCCGGGAAGGTAAAGAAAAAATGATTGTCTCGAGGTTACAATTTGATCCTGATCCAACGGATTTTACTTGAGCTTTTAACGAAAAACCGCCCGCCGCCCCTATATGTACGAGGTTTTAATGAGATATATTAAATGCTTTGTGGAGGAAGAGTCATGTTTTAAATTTCATGCATCGGAAATACAGAAATACCCAGAGTTCCAGAAAGATATGGAATTTCAGTAAACTTGGTTGTGTCAGCAATGGGGTCTGGTAGGTGGGGGTAATGGCCCTGCCTGGCGCCTAAAAAGGGGGCACAACCCCGAATGACCTGCCGACCACTGTTTTATAGTGAAAGTTGGAAATGCCAGAGAATTAGAACAGGTCAGAATAACTAATCCGTTTAATGGAAGGGAAGACATTAAAACTGGCATTATTTGCGCATGGCATCATAAATGCATTCCAAAATGTCACCACCATGCATGACAATTTCACAGAAACCGACGCTAAATCCACTACAAATCCTCCAGACAAAATCGATTCTTTTACACGGCAATTTTAACCGCATTAGGACCAATCTAACCGTCACACCATGTCACCGTGCTGGGTGTCTGTGTCTGAACCGAGCTACAAATCACGCTTGGCTCGTTCACCAATCAAACCCCAGCTCCACCGGCAACAAGACAACTTTGCAATGTGCTCTGCAATGAGGTCACCTCGCGGGTAATGTGCACCGCAATCACCCGCAGTCATTATGCTCGGTTAGCGCCGCGTGTCGACCGTCAGGTATGACAGATGAAATTATCCGGTCACCACTGTGCCCAGTCAGCACGTTTTGAGCGTGTGACAGTGGCAGCCGCATACGCCGAACGGGCGTTTATTGCTTACTGGTGGAGCGGATGGTATGCATGTGATCTCTGAGTCAAGGACGGCGAGCACTTTGGGGTTGACGGACAGCGCCGGGTAGTGACTGATATTGACGGACGATGACGGCCCGTCAACGTCCGCCCGTCATCCGCAGTGTGTCTGCCACTCAGACTCGTCTCCATAATGCATGCAAGATCGTCCCGGCGGCGCCTCGTCAACACGGCCGGCGCCGCACAAAGACCGCTGTTTTCCAGTCAATTGATCTGCATTGCCGTCAGGGCCGTGTGCAGAGACACGACAAACAGTGTACCCGCCCAGGGTGACAGCAGCGGCGTCAACCGGTCCAATGTCGCACAGCAGAACGTCAAGACCAAATATGGGGCAGGCGGCGCACTACATTGACGACTGCGTGTAATGGCTATGTAGTGGTGATGGTAATGGTAGCCAAGCAATGGGGCATGTAAAATGCACATGAGGTATACATGTCAAGAAGACATGCAATTATAAGGTTTGTATTTCATCATATTGCAGAGAATTGACGTTTCTAGGCTTCAGTGGATTAGAGAGGAACAAAAAAGCGTTCCCGAGACTCACGCACAGATCTTCTTATTTAGTTTCATCACCATAATTTACCAGAATACGAGCTATACGGACGGCATAGTGAAACAACTGTGTAAGAACTATTTTGTGTACGGCTGAGGTTTATCTATGTAGCATCGTTTCTCTCTCGCTATACGATATCCATCATTTCCCCTCTGCTGCCAGCGCTTTCAGCTCTGTTCCTAACGGACAGGGGCGGGCCCATGTCACCCATGTCACCGTCCACGTCCCATATGGTCCAGACAGGGACCGCTGCCGGCGCTGCTAACTGCCACTTCAGACGGCGTCATCTGTCTGCCGCCTCTTCAGACATTCAACGGTCCACCTCCCAACAGCGAGAGACCCATCGCGTCATCCACACAACAGCACCAGTTCCTCGAAACACTTACCGAGCCGATGGACCATATCGGGGAGCATCTGATCGTTTGCTCTGGACTTCAGCAATCAGTGATACGTGCAACAGTCCATTCAGCCTGCACAATGCAGATGCAGAGGGTAAACTGCATCTCGTTCTGGGAACTCCCATGCCGGTTCATCCCATTCAGGCGGAGTCGCGCCGAAATGCTCTTTTTACGGCGTTAGCCTCATGCGACTGAACCCAAAAACCGCCAAAGTGTCATCCTCAAAACATCTTCCACCGCTGCGGGCCATAAAAAGCTCAGAGGCTCTCAGGCCACCGCGTGGTGGTGCGAAACATGACAGGGGGATGCAGCCTCCGTGCCACCGCAGTGCAAACCGCAGGGGTGACTAGAAGCGCGTCTCACAGCTCTGGGTTAGCCCGCAGGCGTGCTTGGCACTCCACGAGGTCAGAAGGCACTCCTGAGGGCTGGCACTCCTTAGGCCGTGACGGGGGTACCTACCTGCGCGAAACGCACTGCGATACGACCAGAGGCAAAACTCATTAACAACGGCCAGAGGCACGGGCACAGCCAGAGTGACCATTCATAGATTTTATCCGCGTTCAGGCTCAACTACGCCGCAGGCAAAATTTGAGGCCCGCTCTGATCATCAGCAGTCGCTCTCGCTTTCGAGCAAGCTGTATTGCTACACATATTTCAGGCTGCCCATTTGGTGAAACGGGAAAAATACACTCCTGTTCATTTATCATTTATACAAATTAAGCGTTCTTAATTTGTATAAATGTGTAAAGAATTTGATTTGTATAAAGAAATTAATTTGTATAAAGAAATATGTATAAAGAAATTAAGCGTTCTTAATATCAAGCCAAACAATGAGATTGGCTTAGCCACATCATTGCAGGATGAATGTGCGTCTATGTTCTCTTTTTCCTCTCTCTCTCTTAGTTTCCGTCTCGGTTCGGCTGTTTTGTCACACCCCGTTTTACCGCACCGCTGATCGACATCAAACAGCTCCAATAGACTCTGGAGCAGTGTTCCCACGCTAGGCACGCGCCAGACGCGTCGTGCGAGGCGGTGGAAAGCCGTTCCCGTCTCTCTCCGGACCGAGTTGGACGGGAGTGTCGCAAACCGACAGGGTTGGCGGCGGCGGCGGCGGTCGTCGTCTGAAGCTATATGGCCCCATGACCGGCGGTCTTATGGCTCGGAAATCCCACCTTGGCAGCTGTTCGAGCTCTGTCGAACGGCTGAATCGGGCAGCTAATGAGACCGCTGAGTGTGAATTGTGAGCACGATTCGCGCCGCTGAACTCTGAAGCTGAACGCCGAAGCACCCATCGGCAAAGGTTCTCGAACTGAGTTCGAAGTTCAGCTCCACCTGCACAGAAGCTCGGTCCAGACGGGCGTTCCGATAGTGTGTCTGTAATTAGCATATGTATCGATTACAGGCGAACATACGATTAATAATCATAAGTCAACTGCAATCAGATCTTGCGAAGGACAAGAGACCCGACGACTCTGAAGGACTCGGGCCTGTGAATGACCCCGATCAAAATATCATTCACCATTCTGTCTGCGTCTGTAATTCAAACAGACCCTGGGAACGGCGCACTTCCATTGCCAGCTCCACCCAGCCATTGCGGGCGCAGCTCGGCCGGGCGCCCTGACCCGGTTACGTGCCGGCGCCCGGGGCGTCCACCGGGCGCCCACCGACCCGCACGCCCCCTCCGACAACACTCCAGAGGTCGCCAGAGGGCCTCTGCCGTGGTCACAGCCGTAGCCGTGACGAGACGGCGACGCCCAACACGAGATTCTCTCGAAGCTGGGAGTGTCCTGCCTGTCTAGGCGGCGCCCACGCGTGGATACAATCAGAGTCATGTTTCCGCGTATGAACGCTGATTAGTTCCGCTCCTGGCGACAGGGTGGCAGGTGGAGCGGAGGGGCGGTCAAGGTCGGACCCGTGTCTCGTGCCGCGTCTCAGCATGACACCATGTCATCTGACACCGTGTCATCTGTCGTGGTCTGGTGTCAGAGACGCGCCGCGAGTGTCATCGCCGCGCCGCGGATGTCGCTGCCTGCCGCAGAACACCACGTCTCACCACGCACACCATTTGTCATGGTTAGCGCTGGGAGCAGCCCAAACAGCGTCAATCAAGCCATGACGACAGCGGGGCGGAATTGGACCTAATGAGGCCTAACATCTCCCACACAGTCCGACCAGCTCAGCGTCATCCAGTCGGCAAACATCAACTCGATGAATTAATGCTACCGCCGACGACCCATCCTGGGGCCGCGAGCGAAGATGAGGCCTGTTTTTGTCACGAGGGTCCCAAATAAAAACGCGTTAGTTCCCGGAGCGTTTTTTAGCGACTTCAACGCGTTGACAAAAACGGACGAAATCAATTGCGTTGAGTGCGTTCATCCGTCATTTGGCGCCGCTGGGACGTGCGCGTGACACGAGACACACTTTGACAAGACGAATCACTGTCATTGCCGTGTCAGAATGACCTCATCGCCCCAGGGTCTCTACGGAGAGCGCACGACGGACCTGTCTACCACAGAGCAATAAGGCGCGACGTAAACATCAGAGCGGTGGTGAGCTCACGGTTAATCTCACAGCGACTCGAGGACGTGAACACTTATCACCACCCAGATGATGAAGGGAGGCCCGGAAAGATGAGTCAGTCGGCTGAGTTGACGTTGGAAGGAGCGTAGACAAGTCATCAGAAAAGAATCTCCGACGCCGCTTATCAACATGGAGAGGCTGTGTGGTCGTTTCTTGGGACTAACTAAAGGAAGTGTTGAAACAACTGTAGCAGACTCAAATTCACGGCGTGAGTTCATGGGATATAATAGCCTGGCGTCAAGTGGGATGAAAGGGAGAAAGGGAAAGGAATGGCTTCGCCCAGCCAATGATCAACATAACAGAGGTCAGCTAAGGTCAGGCCAGTCACCACAGGCACCGAGAAGAAACAGCTGGGGTCAGGTCAGATTACATCGCACCTATCAAACTCGTCGTGAGCCCAGACAATACCAACTACACCACCGTAAACAAATTACCACCAGCAGGGGTCAACACGGGTCGTTCGGGTCATCCAAGTCACCCTGGGGGATCCCTGTCGGCGCAAGCCACCGAGGTTTTCTCATGAGAAGCCCTACAGGCCTCACGCCTTCCATGGAAACAAACCCCGGCTACGTCATGACCAAACCAGAACCGGCATCCATCTCTGAGGATAGTGAGAGTGGTTCAGGTTCGGGCGAGAAACGCACCGGTCGGTTAGAAAGTGACAGCCCGGCGTCGGTCGGGTACGAAGCGACCCCCCACAGCGCACAGCGTGGTCTTAAACGGTCAGCGCCGCGCTCGTCCAGACACTCGGGCGGTCTTATTGGCTCGTGGGAACAGCGTGAGAGATCTCATTAACATTTGATCCGCTGGTTATGAGGGTGGTTATGAGGGTGTTTATATTTAACCCGCGCCCCGTTGGGCTCTGCCGAGCAACGCGCCCCGTTGGGGGGGGGGGCATTTTGCCCCCCCCCCTAAGATCTCGAGAACCACGCAACCTAGCGACAAGCGGCAAACGGTGTTGGATAGCCCTATCAGGGAACTACCTTGTGACCCAATTTTATTGACCTAGGTCAAACCGATGACGTCACAGGTCAGGTCATAGGTCCAATTTTCACCGTTTACAGGCATTTCAAGAAATGCGTTGTAAAATCGAGTAAAATGCATTTCATTGAAAAACATCGATGGGGAAATGTTCTTCAAACACTTATTTTGCTATTTGAGGTCACTGATACCAGGTCAGGTCACAGAGGTCAGGTCAGTGGGGGGTCACAATATGAAAGTGTCGTGTGATACATGTTTTATGGTCCATTTTACATGACAAATGCGATTATGAGGGTCAGGCAGCCTTTGGGGCCAGCTTAGGTCACGTTTTGGTCAAGGTCAGGTCAAGGTCAGGTCAAGGTCAGGTCAAATTAGGTCAAATTTCAAAGTTGATATTTTTGCATAAAATGGGTATCGAATCGATGCAGCTCGTCACGGGGAGTTCAATGGTGGTCTTTGTTTTGCCGTACGTCGTCTAGAATCGCTAAAAAATTGAGTTCAAAAATTTGACGTCATCATTTTTGAACAGTTTTTTCGCTATAACTTGGCCAAAAAACGAGATATCGATCTGAAATTTGGTATGTATATAGAAGAGCGCAGGGACTATCACATATATTCCGTTTTTTTTTTTCGAAATTCGGATTTTTTTTCTAGTTTTTCTAAAAAAATCAATTTTTTGAATTTTTTGGGGTCAAAAACCCAAAATTTTGAAAATCAGAGATAGCAGTTTTGTAGCGCCGTTTTTTGTCTACTAGACCATATAAAGAACTTTGAAATTGCTTGTTAACTGTAGATTTGGTGAGCGTTTAAAGATTGCATGTTTTTTGCTCATTTTTGCTCGAACATGACCTCAGTTTGACCTCAATAACTCCTGACCTAAGGTGACCTAAGACTTGAAATTTTGTGTGAAGGTGTCAAATTGATGCCCAGGAAGGTACTGAAAATTTGGCGGCAGCGCCGCCGTTTTCTTGCTATTCAGGAAAAACCACAGGGGGGCCAAAATGCCCCCCCCCCAACGGGGCGAGGGAACTGACCGATCACAAGGACGGTTACTGAGGCAGATATGCTCTGTATCCTCCACGGCAAAGATACTGGGCAGGAAAGCGGGAGATCAAAGGACGTTGTATGTACTGCAAGGTCGGAATGTCAGAAGGATGACACGATGACTGACAGGCAGAATAACTGATAGATGACGGGGTAGGAACTGTTGACTGAGACTGACGAATGACCTACTGGCGTCAAGGTCAAAGAGCATAAAAAATCATTTGTAAGTTATTTTAACAATTATACTTATTATTAATTTCGTGAGATTAGATGGTGTTTTCACAGTCAAAATTAATCATACAGATTCACCGAATTTGTATCACTGCAAGAAAGATGCCTTAGCCTACTCAAGTGTTCATTCTTATCTAAGTCATTAATTTGGGGAGATTTAAAGAGTCTAGCTAACCTAGATCGTCGGAACTTCGAACTGCAGTCGATTTATAACGTTTCGGAAAAAAAAAAACTAAAAATTATGCGGTTGGATATTATCTGAAGTGATATCGTTCGGATCGATTTCCCATGCCACAGCCGAGTTTCGCAAGACGAGAAGATGAGCGATGGCCATCGACATACGATAAATTTGATCATGGCAAAATGACGGCGCATAATTATTATCGGCGCCAATATTTCAAAAGAGTTCAATGCCGATGATACCTATGATACGGCAGTGGAGACTTGCGAGTTTTATATCTTTGTTAGGATGTTTGAAAGATAGCTGGTGTATTATAAATATAGACGAAAAATATTGTTGCTGAGTTAATGCGAAGGATTCCAAAGCTGACGATACCATACCAACGTGCCAAGTTACGAAACGCGTATTTGGAATTTCCGACCTCGACGAGCGTCTGTGGTAGAAAACCACCACTTTGGTAGGGGAAACTACTGCTGTCTGCTACAATTTGCACTGCATGTCAAGCTATTGTAGCGACACCTATGCATATACATTTCCGACCTCGTCGAAAATCTCGCGGCGCTTCGCGCCGACCCGCGCCGCCCATTCATACTGGAGACCAAAAGAGATTATGAGTTCAGAGTTGTGACAAATACCTAAAGCAACCACCACGTATGATGATATACATTAACATAACAGTTAAAGGGACCCTCCCACCTTCAAAAAGTTAATGAATTGGCATGAAAGTGATGTCGCTCGGTTCAGAAAGAGCAAAAACGAATATCTACCAAATTTCATCGAAAAATATTCACCGGTTTTCAAGATATTAGACTTTTACTTTTGTTTACTTTTTGGGATCTCCGCTGTTCCTAGCGACTTTATTTGAAAGTGCGGCATTTGTTGCGCGCAAAGCAGCATATACCACCGCGTGCTACAAAACGTTTTAGTCAAACATTTAACGGACGTTCGAAAGCCTGATGACGTCATCAGATTCCCGTAATGGTTAAGAGATAGGGACCACGCTGGTCCCACCCTGCAAGTAAAGGGAAGAAATTTCTTGAACACCATAAAGCTGCGGGGGTTGCGACCAGGATATATGGTGGTTTCTGAGCCTGGCCGCAAACTTGGCTTTCTCAACTCAAAACTAATGTTAAGGTGGGAGGGTCCCTTTAACTACCAGATTGACGGCATGTGTCAACAATTATACCCTGATAGAAGACCGGAGGCTCTGGTTAACCGTGTAAAAATGAATAGGACTTCAGACGCGTACCGCGTAGGAATTCAGCCCAGTATCGTTCAACAGATAATGCATCGGCCTGAAAAAGTACGGTAACGATATACCTAATTTTGGGTTTTTAGTCGGCCGATCCGTCCCCCCTGTCGAAAATATGTGGCGACGCCCCTGGCACGTAGGACAAAAGCACGTATCGCAAATGTTCGTACAGTATAAAGTACGCATGGACAAAACTACGTCAAGGACAAAAGTACGCATGGCAAAAGTACGTACAGTATAAAGCACGAATGGATAAAAGTACGTCAAGGACAAAAGTAGGTACGTATCGACGTACTTTTGTCCTTGACGTACTTTATACATAGGTGCATTATTAAGTACGCATGGACAAAAGTACGTCAAGGACAAAAGCACATATCGTAAAACCGGTAAAAGTGCGTACAGCATAAAGTACGTATATGGACCAGAGTACGTCAAGGACAAAAGTACGTATCGCAAAAGCACGTCGAGTATAAAGTACGTATGGAATAAGTACGGATCAAGGACAGAAGATAGGCGTATCGCAGAGGTAGGTACGTACAGTACAAAGTACGTATACCTAGACAAAAGTACGTCAAAGACGAAAATACGCATCGAAAAGTACGTAAATTATGAAGTACGTATATCGCTAAGGTACGTAGTACGTACCCACTGGCCACTACCCTTGCTGACTTGCATAGATGTCGCATCGGTCGCAACTAAAGCGAGACATGCAGTGCAAACAGTAGCAGACAGCAGTAGTTTCCCCTACCAAAGTGGTGGTTTTCTACCACAGACGCTCGTCGAGGTCGGAAATTCCAAATACGCTTACGAAACGCATAAATCTTAAGCGATGTTAATCATGAAAGCAATTTGTCAGCGGAAGGCCGCCAAAGCTCCGGAAAGTCAACGAAACATCAAGGGCCGTCTGAGACCTCGAGAACATCCTAAAATAATCCCGTGTTAAGCCTGAGGTAATGTCCAATCACCCCGTCTGCCTGCGATGGTGAGTGCCGTGCTGCGTGCAAATAAGCCCAGGGCCAAGCGCAACACGCGTGGGCGCGGACAAATTTCCTTCGCCATCAAGGCAAATGTTATCGGAGAGACTAGGAACCACGAGCCCAGCCAAACCCGGGTGGAGGCACTTTGTAAAAGGACCACACATACTGGGGTCTTGTCTTTATAGCACAGGATCTTTCCCTGATTTAGTGGTGTGTCTTTGACATGAAGTTATCAATCTGGCTGAATTGCACTATGAAATTCGTCGTAATTACGTCCTCTGAGAGCCAGGGTCCATCAAAACCACATCACCTGCACCCTGCCAATAATCATATGGTTACATCCATGGATTGCGTATAAAATGTCATGTTTGCTTTTTGGAAGACAATCAATCGCCTTTCAACCTCAGGACTTGCTCGGTTCACCACGGGAAATGGAGCGCCCGCTAGTGTCACCTGGCGGATATACCCGCAACCAGCGTAGCACTGGTACAGCTGGCAGGTGGCGCGCAGATCGACCACGAGTTATCTCCACCGGCGCTGCAGGCCAGCCTTGGGGCACCATCCACTGCCCACACACTCAGCTCTAAATAGGGTAGCTGGGACTGACCTTTGGTAGATGCCTTGCTTTGTACTTTATTCTGAGATCTTCCACCGATGGGTGGTCTCGTCGAAGGTTTCGTCGTTTTCGTCCCTGGTGGAAAAAGAGTAACGGTGAGTATTCGGCCATCAAAATTACGACTCTCACAACGGTGAATCCTCCGGAGGTTTCCGACTGCCATGAGCATTGAGTAGTGGCCCAGTGCCAGTGTGACCCATTTTATCACGGTGATGACCCACTCGGAGCCATGATCGGGAACGGTGGTCGAGCCAGATCAAAAGTTAATCAGAAATCTGTCCAGACATTTTAACAATTTGACGTCACATTCGTGACATGTCAGGAAAGCCGTGAGGTTATCGAACGCGGGGAGACATTCTATCGAGTGACCACTGGCCGCGGTCGGTAGCATGTCCCTCCACGTTTGATATATTCTCTTCGTGGTCGAAATATTCGTACCCGTGCCTTGGTTATTCGCGATGTTGGTTTTGTTGGAGAGCGGGGCAGCGCGACGCGATGGCGCCTCCAGCGCCGCCCTGGTGGCCGTCGTCGAAACTGCCCTCGAAGCAGCGGACGGCTGCTTGCTGCCGCTACGAGATGTAGTGGGGGCGGAGCCTGCCGGCAAAAAACGACGAAAGTTATGCTTGAAAAAAGGCAAACCGCAAGAAAGTACATTGAACATTGTGTGAACGTTGTGCAGAGGCAAGACGTCGTAGCCCAATCGATAGGTAGGTAGGTATAGCTGATTTCAACTGATATGACCAATAAACAAAATATAAGCATAAAACATATAAACCTCAAAACCACTTTTCATCGAACATTAAGTAGACTATCGCCTC
Source organism: Amphibalanus amphitrite (assembly GCF_019059575.1). Taxonomy (NCBI): domain Eukaryota; kingdom Metazoa; phylum Arthropoda; class Thecostraca; order Balanomorpha; family Balanidae; genus Amphibalanus; species Amphibalanus amphitrite. The sequence goes on along the minus strand of NW_024881913.1, from coordinate 372,622 downwards.
ACTCCAGACGCGGCATCTGCGATGCCGGGCTCCGCATCGCGGGACCGCAGGTTGTTTGAGCAAGCACCTTTGTAAACGCAGCAAAAACGCCCGCCACCAAACGAGAGGATGAGCCTTGCACGTGCAGACCGCAGTCGGTGTGCTACCCTGCTGGGGGGAGGGGGCGTGTAACTCGGCTCCTCGGCCAATTAACGATACGGGAAAGCGGTGTTCGGAAGAGAGTAAAAAAAAAAAACAACGACGAAATCCACAAGTCACGTTTTTCGTCAGGTCAAAGATCATGTCACCAGAGGTCATTGAAGGCAAATACCGCGCCTTTTAGGGCGACAAAGGAAAGAGCGGGAGAGTGAGCCATGATAAGTGGTAAGAGTGGCTACAGACTTCAGACTTTATGCAGACTTAACATTGAGGTATTATATATGCAACTAAATGACACACATGGTGTTTGTTCTAACCTTCTCAACAGAAAGTGAACGTGTCAGGACAGCACCCCTTGGTGACCATTATACTCAAGGGGTGTAGGAACTGATTCCCCAGGGGCGAAGCGATAGAAGCAAAAACATGAGTCACTACTTCCCTCCTGTGTCTTCCCTCCTGCAGGAAAAAAAATATATGTGTGATGCCCAATGTGACTGATAACTGCATAGTGCATATTATAAAGCTGGAAATATTGTACAAAGTTGTGACAACACAAGCAAACTATGCATGTCACTGCTCTTGTTATTGCTATATGAGACCTCACAAGACACAAAAATATGCATGGTAAAAAAGGGGGCAACAATTCATTTCAAATGTAGCTTGTCAAAAAAAAAATGATCATGAATTTCACTACATCAAAAGTGAATGAAGTTAAGTGATAAACTCTGGAAAAAAAGATCAGCATAACCAGGGCTGCGGAGTCGGAGTCGGAGTCGGAGTCGGAGTCGGTCGGAGTCGACAGTTGTGCCCGGAGTCGGAGTCGGAGTCGGAGTCGATTTTAGAAACCCGAGCCGGAGTCGGAGTCGGAGTCACCGAAAATCTGTCGACTCCGCAGCCCTGCTAGGTCTGCGGAGTCGGAGTCGGGAGTTGGAGTCGGTCGGAGTCGACAATTCTGCCCGGAGTCGGAGTCGGAGTCGGAGCTGGTTTTTGAAAGCCGGAGTCGGAGTCGGAGTCGGAGTCGCTGAAAATCCATCGACTCCGCAGCCCTGAGCATAACTACATATGTCTTGTATCCAAAGCTAAAGTATGATCCTCAATGTTGCAAAAGTTGATTGGCTTTTACAATAATGAACAATACAATAACTTTGAATAAAAAAAACATATGGTAAACACTTCAAGGAAATCCCAAGATCCATCCAACATTTGACATGCCCTGTTTGGAATGCTGTTAAACATGCTATGATCTTCACAGAATAGGTAAAATCAACTCAAAATATTACCTTCTTTTATTCAAAATAAAATCTTCCCATGAAATTCATTATTGGCAGTGAGCTCATTCAGTCAATCAGAGACTGTGCAGAGACTTCATCATTCACACAATCAGAGAATCAATGTGCAGAGACTAACACTTTAAAATCTAGTGACTTATCACAAACATTTTTTATGCTACAAGCTTATGCTTACTCAACACTTTTTTCATGACTCAAATATGATGGTGTTCATTTAAAGTGAAAGCATTCATCCAACACTAAGCAGATTATTTCTAAGCTCCTTTAAGTCCCAATTTCTGCTATATTTCGCTTGGAGTCACTTCATAGTTTGAACTCAAGGTGCCTTGTGGATTTACCTCAGGTATGTAGGTAAATCCACAAGGATTTATGGGCTTTATCTCAGTTATGTAGCTGCTCCCTCAATTTAAGTTTCTCGTTAAATTTCATTGAGGCGTTGCAAGATGGGCTGTAGCCGAATTCTCTTCCCTGTTAAGCTGATGCTCATAATACCTGAACATTTTTTATTCCAATTTTTGTAGCTGTTAACAATTGGTAAAGGCCCATGTAGTATGTACCTAGACAACAATGACTTTACAGAGGAAACCCCAGGCTGTGTTTCATGGGCGCACTGCCAGCCGCTGCCAGCGCATTCCGCGTGAGCTAGCGTCAACCTCCGGTAGTGTTGTAGGCATAGGCTTGTTGATGTCTCTATGGAAGCCAAAAGCGGCTGGCAGAGTGCTGTGATACTCCACCCTTATTTTTGCACAATAATGTTGTGATAACTTTTCCTGCAAAAAATATAAGGTGAATATTTTGAACTCAAGGTGCCTTGTGGATTTACCTCAGGTATGTAGGTAAATCCACAAGGATTTATGGGCTTTACCTCAGTTAAGTAGCTGCTCCCTCAATTTAAGTTTCTCGTTAAATTTCATTGAGGTGTTGCAAGATGGGCTGAAGCCGAATCCTCTTCCCTGTTAAGCTGATGCTCATAATACCTGAACATTTTTAATTCCAATTTTTATAGCTGTTAACAATTGGTAAAGGCCCATGTACCTAGACAACAATGACTTTACAGAGGAAACCCCTGGCTGTGTTTCATGGGCGCGCTGCCAGCCGCTGCCAGCTCATTCCGCGTGAGCTAGCGTCAACCTCCGGTAGTGTTGGAGGTATAGGCTTGTTGATGTCTCTATGGAAGCCAAAAGCGGCTGGCAGAGTGCCGTGATACACCACCCTTATTTTTGCACAATAATGCTGTGATAACTGTTCCTGCAAAAAATATAAGGTGAAGTGAAGTAAAATCAGGTCAAACATTAATATATACCCAAAAATAGCAGTGTATGGAGCACCTACGTTCACATTACCAATAATATGATGCACAACAGGCCATAGAAAACCAGTGAATGTTGAATTGTACCCCAATTTCAATATCAATATGGCACTTGGCAATAACAGTAAAACACACCGTTTTTATCTTAAATCAACAGAGAAAACTCCTGAACATAAAAAATGATCAGAATGTATAATAAGGATAACAGTATAAATAAAAATCGACGACATCAGCACCTATCATCGCCGTTCCACATTCACCACTCCCCATTCCACGCACAGATTGTTTACCCCTTGGTTTACCCCGTGTTCGCAGTCTCCCTGACGACGGAGATTCTTTACGCCCACCGACCAATCACGTTCAAGATCAGCGGGGCTTGGCCGCAGTTCTCGAACGCCATTGGCCAGATTAAGCAGGACCTTCGTCGTCAGTGAAACTGTGAACACGGCGTTACATATTTCGCTATGGTAACAAAAGCGCCAGAATTGACTACCAGAATTGGATCCGAAGGTCAAATAGGTCACGTGACTGACAAGTTCAGATGGACAACACCTGGAAAACGGCACAACGTGCAATAACGTTCTATATATCATTGGAAAGAGCATCAAAAGTTGTATAACCTATCAACTTTTCACTTCAATATGTCTTCAAGGTACAAAGTTATTAAGCACCAAAGACGCTCCCATTGACTTTGCATGTTAAAAAAAATTCTTCTTTAAACGAGCTCAGAAAGAACAAACGAATTCTGACAGCTTAAAGAAGCATAACAACATGTTCTATGGTCTTTTCTCAACAAGTCCTGAAAGTTAAAGCAAAATCGTATCATATAATTTTGTACAATGAGCGAATGAAAATGTCTCTGCAAAAACGCCCATTGACTTAACATGGGGAGCGAAAAAAGTTCAACTTTGACCTCGTGCAAAGACACGTTACGAAGTTTTGAGGGGTATACAGCGCACACTAGCGTGTACCCAAACGTGTTTGCCATAAAATGCTGGGAAGAAAACCACCTCTTCCTTGGCTCGTTTTCCCGCCATTGGCGATCGCGCAAAAAGTGTCCAAAACCCCGTTGACTTAACATGGGCAAAATGGAATCGCACGTGCCACGTGCCACGAGGTTTTAAGCGAGTAGCGACCGGTGCCATCAGGTAGATCGCCCCCAAGAGCCCATACACTGAACTTTTTACGAAAATCGCAATGCACGTTTAGGCCCCACCCAAAATGTCTCGATTCGCTGCCAGACTTGCTAAACATAGCCCGGAGACGGACCGCTCCGGTTGTTTTTCAATAGAAAAACACAATTCTAACGAATAGTGTTTGTCTTTTCAAACAACCTGCGGTTACCAGCATCTGCGATGCTGGGCTCCGCATCGCGGGACCGCAGGTTGTTTGAGCAAGCACCTCTGTAACGCCGCAAAAACGCCACCCGCCAAACGAGAGGATGAGCCTTGCACGTGCAGATCGGAGTGGGTGTGCTACGAAATGACGTGCACTGCACTCTGCTAACCGGTCTCTAGCGGTGTGCCAAATTTGAGTGCAATTGACCCGGCCGTTTTCGAGATCTGGAAGCGACACCCTGCACGTGCGCACGTGCAAAATGGTCCCATCTGACTTTTGCACGGCACCCTATTCGCTGGTCTCTAGCGGTGTACCAAATTTGAGCTCAATCGGCCCGGCCGTTCTCGAGATCTGAAAGTGTCACCCTGCACGTGCGCACGTGCAGCTGCATCCCAACCGTGACACATGAAAATACATACTAACTGACTTGCGCACGGCACCCTACTGATCGGTGTCTAAAACTGTGCCAAATTTGAATGCAATCGGCCCGGCCGTTCCTGAGATCTGGAAGCGTCACCCTGCACGTGCGCACGTGCAACCTGGGACCCAACTGATCTGTGCAATGCACCCTACTACGCGGTCTCTGGCGGTGTGCAAAATATGAACTCAATCGGCCCGGCCGGTCACGAGATCTGGAAGCGTCACCCTGCACGTGCGCACGTGCAGCGGCACCCCTACCGTGGCACATGAAAATGGATCGCCTGGTAGGTGACTACCTCCATGCCAAGTTTCAGCGCGATCGGCCCAGTAATTACCGAGTTATTGCACTTATTACAAAACTGACACCTCTCCGTATTACACGTGTCACGTGCAGTAGGGGTTACCCGCATGCATCGTCCATAGTAAAATGCTTCTAAGAAGGGTATACGCTACCCCACACAAAAAACCGCAAGTGTATTGGTCCAGTGGCTGCGGAGATATAAGTCGTACAAAAACGTCCCCAAGGCGGCCGGCTGCTAATGTTTAGTATTAAATCGCATCCTTCAATGGGAGGTATCCCTGTCACCTGTTCGTATACTGTCTGAGCCAAGACCATATATAGGTCTGAGCTCAAATCTCGGTAAAGTCGTGCTTTTTTACCAAATTCCTCAAAAACGGCACAACGTGCAATAACGTTCTATATATCATTGGAAAGAGCATCAAAAGTTGTATAACCTATAAACTTTTCACTTAAATATATCTTTAACGTAAAAAGTTATTAAGCAGCAAAGACGCTCCCATTGACTTTCCATGTTAAAATTTTTCATTTGTAAACGAGGTTAACAAGAAGAAACGAATTTGCACAGCTTAACCAAGCATAACAACATGTTCTTTGGTCTTTTCTCAACAAGTCCTGAAAGTTTAAACAAAATCGTATCATATCATTTTGTACAATGAGCGAATGAAAATGTCTCTGCAAAAACGTCCATAGACTTAACATGGGGAGCAAAAAAACTTCAATTTCAAAGTCGAACTACAAAAAATATCGACTTCTTACAGGTAGACGGCGCATATGGGCGTGTACCTGAATGTGTCAGCCATAACATGGTGTGCAGCAAACCATACCTTGATCGGCGATTTTTTCCGCTATTCGCGATTGCGCAAAAAGTGTCCCAAACCCCCATTGACTTACTATGGGAAAAATGAAATCGCACGTGCCACGTGCCACGAGGTTTTAAGCGAGAAGCGACCGATGCCATCAGGTAGATCGCCCCCGAGAGCCCATCCTCTGAAATTTTTACGAAAATCGCAATGCACGTTTAGGCCTGACCCAAGTTGCCCCAATTCGCGGCCAGACTTGCAAAACATAGCCCGGAGACGGACCGCTCCGGTTGTTTTTCAATAGAAAAACACAATTCTAACGAATAGTGTTTGTCTTTTCAAACAACCTGCGGTTATTTTCAATAGAAAAACACAATTCTAACGAATAGTGTTTGTCTTTTCAAACAACCTGCGGTTAACCCAGCATCTGCGATGCTGGGCTCCGCATCGCGGGACCTAGCCCGGAGAACGACCGCTCCGGTTGTTTTTCAATAGAAAAACACAATTCTAACGAATAGTGTTTGTCTTTTCAAACAACCTGCGGTTATTTTCAATAGAAAAACACAATTCTAACGAATAGTGTTTGTCTTTTCAAACAACCTGCGGTTAACCCAGCATCTGCGATGCTGGGCTCCGCATCGCGGGACCGCAGGTTGTTTGAGCAAGCACCTCTGTAACGCCGCAAAAACGCCACCCGCCAAACGAGAGGATGAGCCTTGCACGTGCAGATCGGAGTGGGTGTGCTACGAAATGACGTGCACTGCACTCTGCTAACCGGTCTCTAGCGGTGTGCCAAATTTGAGTGCAATTGACCCGGCCGTTTTCGAGATCTGGAAGCGACACCCTGCACGTGCGCACGTGCAAAATGGTCCCATCTGACTTTTGCACGGCACCCTATTCGCTGGTCTCTAGCGGTGTACCAAATTTGAGCTCAATCGGCCCGGCCGTTCTCGAGATCTGAAAGTGTCACCCTGCACGTGCGCACGTGCAGCTGCATCCCAACCGTGACACATGAAAATACATACTAACTGACTTGCGCACGGCACCCTACTGATCGGTGTCTAAAACTGTGCCAAATTTGAATGCAATCGGCCCGGCCGTTCCTGAGATCTGGAAGCGTCACCCTGCACGTGCGCACGTGCAACCTGGGACCCAACTGATCTGTGCAATGCACCCTACTACGCGGTCTCTGGCGGTGTGCAAAATATGAACTCAATCGGCCCGGCCGGTCACGAGATCTGGAAGCGTCACCCTGCACGTGCGCACGTGCAGCGGCACCCCTACCGTGGCACATGAAAATGGATCGCCTGGTAGGTGACTACCTCCATGCCAAGTTTCAGCGCGATCGGCCCAGTAATTACCGAGTTATTGCACTTATTACAAAACTGACACCTCTCCGTATTACACGTGTCACGTGCAGTAGGGGTTACCCGCATGCATCGTCCATAGTAAAATGCTTCTAAGAAGGGTATACGCTACCCCACACAAAAAACCGCAAGTGTATTGGTCCAGTGGCTGCGGAGATATAAGTCGTACAAAAACGTCCCCAAGGCGGCCGGCTGCTAATGTTTAGTATTAAATCGCATCCTTCAATGGGAGGTATCCCTGTCACCTGTTCGTATACTGTCTGAGCCAAGACCATATATAGGTCTGAGCTCAAATCTCGGTAAAGTCGTGCTTTTTTACCAAATTCCTCAAAAACGGCACAACGTGCAATAACGTTCTATATATCATTGGAAAGAGCATCAAAAGTTGTATAACCTATAAACTTTTCACTTAAATATATCTTTAACGTAAAAAGTTATTAAGCAGCAAAGACGCTCCCATTGACTTTCCATGTTAAAATTTTTCATTTGTAAACGAGGTTAACAAGAAGAAACGAATTTGCACAGCTTAACCAAGCATAACAACATGTTCTTTGGTCTTTTCTCAACAAGTCCTGAAAGTTTAAACAAAATCGTATCATATCATTTTGTACAATGAGCGAATGAAAATGTCTCTGCAAAAACGTCCATAGACTTAACATGGGGAGCAAAAAAACTTCAATTTCAAAGTCGAACTACAAAAAATATCGACTTCTTACAGGTAGACGGCGCATATGGGCGTGTACCTGAATGTGTCAGCCATAACATGGTGTGCAGCAAACCATACCTTGATCGGCGATTTTTTCCGCTATTCGCGATTGCGCAAAAAGTGTCCCAAACCCCCATTGACTTACTATGGGAAAAATGAAATCGCACGTGCCACGTGCCACGAGGTTTTAAGCGAGAAGCGACCGATGCCATCAGGTAGATCGCCCCCGAGAGCCCATCCTCTGAAATTTTTACGAAAATCGCAATGCACGTTTAGGCCTGACCCAAGTTGCCCCAATTCGCGGCCAGACTTGCAAAACATAGCCCGGAGACGGACCGCTCCGGTTGTTTTTCAATAGAAAAACACAATTCTAACGAATAGTGTTTGTCTTTTCAAACAACCTGCGGTTACCAGCATCTGCGATGCTGGGCTCCGCATCGCGGGACCGCAGGTTGTTTGAGCAAGCACCTCTGTAACGCCGCAAAAACGCCCGCCACCAAACGAGAGGATGAGCCTTGCACGTGCAGACCGGAGTCGGTGTGCTACGGACTGACGTGCACGGCACCCTATTCGTCGGTCTATAGCGGTGTGCCAAATTTGAGTGCAATCGACCCGGCCGTTTTCGAGATCTCGAAGCGGCACCCTGCACGTGCGCACGTGCAGCCTGGGCCCCAATTGACTTGTGCACGGCACTCTATTCGCCGGTTTCTAGCGATGTACCAAATTTAATCGCATTCGGCCCAGCCGTTTCCAAGATCTGGAAACGACCCCTACACGTGCGCACGTGCAGTTGCACCCCAACCGTGGCACATGAAAATACATACTAACTGACTTGCGCACGGCACCCTACTGATCGGTCTCTAAAGGTGTGCCAAATTTGAATGCAATCGGCCCGGCCGTTCCTGAGATCTGGAAGCGTCACCCTGCACGTGCGCACGTGCAACCTGGGACCCAACTGATCTGTGCAAGGCACCCTACTACGCGGTCTCTGGCGGTGTGCCAAATTTGAACTCAATCGGCCCGGCCGGTCACGAGATCTGGAAGCGTCACCCTGCACGTGCGCACGTGCAGCGGCACCCCTACCGTGGCACATGAAAATGGATCGCCTGGTAGGTGACTACCTCCATGCCAAGTTTCAGCGCAATCGGCCCAGTAATTGCCGAGTTATATCACTTATTACAAAACTGACACCTCTCCGTATTACACGTGTCACGTGCAGTAGGGGTCACCCGCAAGCATCGTGCATAGTAAAATACTTGTAAGAAGGGTATACGCTACCCCACACAAAAAACCGCAAGTGTATCGGTCCCCCTGGTTGCGGAGATATAAGTCGTACAAAAACATCCCCACAGAGGCCGGCCGCTAATATTTAGCATTAAACCGCATCCTTCAATGGGAGGTATCCCCGTCACCTGTTCGTATACTGTCTGAGCCAAGACCATATATAGGTCTGAGCTCAAATCTCGGTAATGTCGTTCTTTTTTACTAAATTTCTCAAAAACGGCACAACGTGCAATAACGCTCTATACATCATTGGAAAGAGCGTCAAAAGTTGTATAACCTATAAACTTTTCACTTAAATATATCTTCAACGTACAAAGTTATTAAGCACCAAAGACGCTCCCATTGACTTTCCATGTTAAAATTTTTCATTTTTTAACGAGCCTAAAAAGAACAAACGAATTTGCACAGCTTAAAGAAGCATAACAACATGTTCTATGGTCTTTTCTTAACAAGTCCTAAAAGTTTAAACAAAATCGTATCATATAATTTTGTACAATGAGCGAATTGAAATGTCTCTGCAAAAATGTCCATAGACTTAACATGGGGAGCTAAAAAACTTCAACTTCAAAGTCTTACTACAAAAAATATCGACTTCTTACGGGTAGACGGCGCACATGGGCGTGTACCTGAATGTGTCGGCCATAAAAAGGTGTGCAGCAAACCATACCTTGATCCGCGATTTTTTCCGCTATTCCCGATTCCGCAAAAAGTGCCCCAAACCCCCATTGACTTACTATGGGAAAAATGGAATCGCACGTGCCACGCGCCACGAGATTTTAAGAGAGTTGCGACTGGTGTCAGCAGGTAGATCGCCTCCGGGAGCCCATACACTGAACTTTTTATGAAAATCGCAATGCACATTTAGGCCCCCGTCAAGATGTCTCGATTCGCGGCCAGACTTGCAAAACATAGCCCGGAGAACGACCGCTCCGGTTGTTTTTCAATAGAAAAACACAATTCTAACGAATAGTGTTTGTCTTTTCAAACAACCTGCGGTTATGCCCCAATTCGCGGCCAGACTTGCAAAACATAGCCCGGAGACGGACCGCTCCGGTTGTTTTTCAATAGAAAAACACAATTCTAACGAATAGTGTTTGTCTTTTCAAACAACCTGCGGTTACAGTCATTATGATGACGCACCCGTTTCCTCCCACCACTCTCCCTAGCTTGTCACGCACTAAGGAATGCGGATCCGACCACAAACGGTCTGCGTTAGTCACTGAAGTGATCGAGTGTTTCCACACGGATACCGACCGCCCCGCGACCTGTTCAGGAACGTCCGGTGTTCTGAGCCGGGAGGACGCGTATGGTGAGGTCACGACGGTGACGGAGATGAGACATCGGGAGATGAGGAAATCATAGCCGGTTTGAATGTAGATGAATAGGAAAACTCATTCATGGATGGATGTTAGAATGAAGTCAGCTCAGTTAGCAGCTGTTCAGCACGGTCAGCTGAAGTAGGTTAGAGTAGCCAGTGCGGACAGCACATGTAATGAATGTAAATCAGCTCAGATAACACAATCATAGGAGGAGGCTTGTGCCGAGATGGGGATGCCTGAGCTCTCCCAATTCCACGCCGGCTTGGCTTTGGAGCCGCAACAGACGGCGGAGGTCAAGGTCACCGCTAGGGCGGCAGCAGATTTGTTGCGCCCGGGCCCTCCCACCTCGGCACAAAGTACCACATAGGAAGACAGTAGTCAGTTCAGATAACACAGTCAGTACAGACATTTTCAGACAGCACAGACAGCTCAGACAGCACAAACAGCGCATAGAGCGCTGTGCGCATAGAGCGCTGTTTCCGTTCGGTGCCGTGAGCCGCTATCCGGCCCGACAGTTCTGTCCATTGCACTGTCACGATCGAGTGCGGCAGCCCCAGCCCGCTCCCACGCGATCCTAACTCCCATGCGCGGGCACTCAGGGCAGTGACACCGGCGATCGCGACAGCAGCGGTCCACGACAAGGTCTACGTCCATGGTGGGAAACCAAAGAACTAGGGTAAATTTTGACAGTGTCGTCTAGATTTTGTGACAAGGGAGGAAAGACAAAATGAAGATAGATGTAGGACATGCGTTTTTTGTTCATCAGAATGTTGTCATACCTCACCAAAAGCCCACCTAATAGGGCTTATCTTCGGACAAGCTTTCATCCCGAATTAAGCCGCAAATCTCCCCATCCTATCGATTACCAGTAATCACTTCCATGAACGGCCATGAACTTCCATGTAAGCGGCTTGTGGCCATGACCGTCATGTCAGCGGCACGCAACCTATTCTGATCCCGCCCAACAACATAGGGGTCATCATCCGACACGAATCCGACGGATCGAAACGGCCATCCACAGCGAACCAGCACAGCGAATAGTTCGGGGCGACCTAAATATGAACACGGTGACAACGCCCTGTCATGGACGCATCCCCCATGAGAAATGCGCAGTCATCCTCGCGCAATAACCATTAAACGCATGCACTGTGCGCTGATGTGCACAGTGGCGTGCACATTGCGTGCACACTGCGTGCATCGCCCACGAAGAGCGCTGAGTTCATGCAAAAATGTCATCAGAGAGTTTCGGCGCAATCAGATGTTTCCAGCGAATCATGCTCAAATCGCTGCGTGTGTGGGAGGAAATGGATGTGAACGCCCTAATGGAATGTCTCTGTTCCAGCTTCACTGCGTACCGGCTTAAATCACTGCAGTTTTGGTGGTTCTTGTCACCCATCACCAAATTGTGATCACAAAACCACCTCTCCCTCCCAGCAGGCTGACTTTCCGTCCACGAGACGGCACGCATCACTGTACCTGCGGGTATCTTCCGCCGGATGGAGACTGCAGCACGTTCAGACACTGAAAGCAGCGTGAGGAGACGGCCATCAGCCGCCGGCAGACAGACACACAAACACAGACAGGCAGGCAGGCGGGCATATACAGAAGTCAGCAGGCGACTGCGAATGCAGACGCAGTATGATATTTACATAAGCGAGGAGTAGCATTGACAAGCAAGCAACCATAAAATATGAGAACATGACAGCATAACACGAAGACAATAATATAAGACAAAAAATGAAGCCAGGAAGACGGTGCGATGACAATGAACGGGAATGTGATCGGCCCCAACATGTCAGCAGGGTACGTCATGTGAGAAAGGTAGGTATTATGGATGAAGAACATAGTCCCTAGTTAGTTGGTAATCCATGGTATTATGTTTAATTTCATGCTTGTTGATGAAATCAGGGGCATTTGGAAGTAATTGAGTCAATATCCTCCGTTCATCTCAGGTTGTAGGGTGACGTTTAGCCACTTAGCGCAAACAACCCAAGACTATCATGCCATTGAGATGGAAGAGAAGCTATAATACTGATCTACGATACATGCACATGACAAAAGCTCCGTAATCTAGTTCAATCCATAACGACCATAAAGAGAACGAAATTAGATTACTTAACCCTCATCATCATCATCAAGTCCAGTCTCTAGGACTTTCTCTAATTAGCGGTCAAATCTACATCACCGCATGCTCCAAGCGGGAGACGATGTCATTTAAACCCAGCCCGCATAAATCCTGGCCAACCTTTGAGCTATTCAGCGCGACTTACCGGCCTTTTCTGGTCCTGCGGCCGCGCCGAGGGGTGAGACCATTTCAATTAGTCGGCTTTCGAAAACAGTGGCTCCCGACGTCACGCCGAGAGCGCCGTGGTGGTGATCAATGGTATACGGGCGGCGAAAGTGAGTGTAATCTACACCGGGGCAAGGTCGGCTGTGCCGCCGCCGCCGCGGCACGCATGGCCGGCCACGTGCGGTACACTATGGGCGTGGGAGAGGTGCTGCACGGGGCGGATATCGGCCGGGTCATAACGCGCGGGTCGGTCAAACAGGAACGTAGTTTGCAACAGGGGCGGTGATTGGGCAAAAGCGGTTAATTTGGCGTGAAACGCACACGGTGGGTTAGCGAAGTGATTGCTCGTGAGGACAAGATAAGCACGATGGTGATTGTGAAAGCAGTGAACACTGCGAGCAATTGCGTAAGCGTCATCAAAGCATATCTATGGGCCACGCAAAGTACTAATTATCCGCAGTCAGGCAACGGACCTAACCTTTCTGTCTCATAACATCGACCTTTGTTTCGTTCTCCTGTGCCTAAGCCCAACCCCTGTGCCCAAACCCAACCACACCCATTTCTGCGTCCCAAGGTGTTATGTTTGTCGTAATGTTTGTCACGCTAGTGGACACTATGTCATGTTTGTCGCGATGTTTGTCACCCCGTGTCGACACTAAGTCATGTTTGTCGCGAGAGATGTCCGCCACCAATTGAATCAAGTGGTCCCATTGTCGGTCACGCCCCTTGGAATGCAGCCAAGGCCGCGGATCTCGTACAACTAGCGCTCCCCAGAGGAGGCAGAGAGGCGGCATTCACTCATCACTGCACACACAACATACAGCTGCTGGGCCAGGGGAACAGAGTCAAGGGCGGCGAGCCGAGGGCAGGGGCGGGCCAGGGGTGCTATGAATAGGCTCCCACCTGGAGCGTGTTACTAACATCGACCCGGAGAGCTGCGCTCCACTACACCGTGTGACGAATACCCTGCCCGGCCGGGCGCGCTGAATTGGACGAGGGTTGGAACCACAACACGGGGCCGGCCCATCTGTTTACTGCCGGCGTGGTCAGGATTCTCAGTGGGAGGTCGGCGTGCTCGCTCACTCTCGCTCTCATTCACTCTGATCTCATTCATACTTGTTCTAGTCTGAACTCTCTGTAGAGCTCTAAGGGCGGAATCAGAGCCCAGAGGTGATATGCTCTGCCGACGGTGATAATTATTCGCCTACATGCATTTCGGGGAAACCCGCAAGAGTTCGAAAAGTTAGACCCGGAGAGCATTTGTTTGGGGAAAATGAGGCTCACGACTTGAGCGAAATTCGGAAAGTTCCTGGAGGGCAATAATTAACTTTAATTAGAGGTTTCACCGCATCCTTTAACCGGCGCCCGATAGAGCAAGCTGGAAGAATACAGAAGAGCTGCAGTGACTGGAAGGAAGCTACATAGGAATAGTTAGTCATTGCTCTGCTGCTACAAAATGCGAAATGATTGTGAGATAAGTTGGTGTACATTTAGACGGTGAAAAGACAACCTCAATCATCTCATATTAGTCGTCTGCGAGTCATTAGGTCAGGACGATCAGCAGTCAGCGCATCAGCAATCAGCGGTCAGGTCTGTCTGTCAGTCGTCAGCAGCTCAGCAGGTTTGTCAGCCGTCAAGGGATCAGCAGAGACGTCATCAGCTCAGCACCTCCGTCTGCCGTCACCAGGCGCCATCAGCCGTCACCAGGCGCCATCAGCCGTCATCAGCCGCCACCAGCCGTCATCATCTCAGTTCAGTACTCACCGAGGGAGAGGACGGAGCCGTTGCGGCTCTTGGCCGCCAGTTTGGCCGAGTCGCGCGAGTGCATGGAGCCCCGCGATCCGGCCGAGCCGGCTGACGAAGCCGTGCTGACCTCGCTAAGGGTCGGCGACACAGAGCGGGAGCCGGAGCCGACTGGACGCAGACCTGACGGAGCGGCGGTCCCACACGTGAGCGGCGGACGGACACCGAGGGCGACCCAGGCGGCCCACAGAAAGCGGGGACGGACACTGACACGGGGTCAACCCAAAGCGAGACACTGTCCCAAAGGGTGGTATGTTCCACAGAGCTTCCCAAAAGTAGCATTGGGGACTGTCCACAACGGATACATTTTCAACGATGACAGCACAGAGTCGAAGACAAAAACGTCCAGGGGGTAAGCGACGTTTCGAGAGGATAATCTGTAAAAAAAAGACAAAAAGACACAATGTCCAGTCCCGGGTGGTCGCCCAAAAGCAAAGCAAACACACATTGATGGGGTGAGCTGTGGCCCTGTAGCACTGAGTCGTAATGTAAATTCCAGATCTAAAAGGTCTCATGGTACAAATATCGTTCAATATGACCAAAGAAAACAGCACAGATATTTTACGACATCGAACACCCACAGCCACATAATCAATCACAAACCCACAAACCTACTGAGATTTTAGAGCCAGTAGACAACCGCAGACACACTATTAAACGGTCACAGTGGGTCACAGACAACCAAAACGGTCACATTGCATTACAGGGCGACCATGAACCACTCACGGGTGATGAAAACCCATGTCAACCTCTGCACGGTACTGCAAAAGTCCCCGGCTCGGCAAAATGGGCCGAATTGGTGGCACGGAGAGACCCACCCAGCGAGGACACGAGCCGATGACCCAATCACTCGTAGATAGGACGTCCTGCGGAGGCGGGACTTCTAGCCACCTGTCTCGTTCTCGCCACGTGCCAGCGGTGGCACACACAGAGCGCACAGGTGACGGCCACGCGTTGTCAGGTGCGTTTGAACCCGACTCAGCCGGTCTCCGACGGCCGCGCCATATCGCTGCGCGCTCCACTGTGCCGAAACGCGACTGGCCAATTCACTGCGAGGCGGCAAAGATGCCGCGAGTTTAGGAAGAGGCGGGGCGAGTCGTTAAAATCGCCTCCTCACTGCACTGCACAATATTGCGACGCGCCACAATAAGGGCCTCAAAGCGCCGGGATCCGAACAGTCAAACTGGCGAAATGACGAGCCCCACAACTGCGATCTAGTGTGCCACGCCTCGCACGTGATTCAAACACACAGCAACTCCCGTCGCGTCACTTCCTTCCACACACCGTCACCATCACACGCACTGCGTGGAGCACACTCAGCCTCGTCCACGGCCAAGTTCCATCCCTCCACATCCAGACAGAAGCTGCTCTCAGCGCACAACACAGCGTCTCACTCCGTCCCTCTCACGCCCCAGTCCCTCCGCACACGGCGCCGGCTGCGCCGTAAGTGCGCCTTCACCCCGTCACCGAAATGGAAAGCGAACGTCGCTCCACCGCCGCCGCCGGCACCGGGCGCGCGCGAGCGTTTGGTGCCGGTCCGAGGGGCACACGAGCCTCGTCGCTGGCGACGACGGCGCGTCGGCCACGACGTGGGCCGAGCGATCGATGGCGGCCGGCCCCGGGCCCATCGACCCTGGTCACGGCGAGGCGACCCCCAGTCTGAAACGCGCCGTAACTCACGGACCAGACTGCGAGGAACGTGACTGGGCTAGCTTGGAGGCTGACGGGCGACGTCGTGTTTCTAAGTGAGACGTTCTTCAGGAAAATGTTTCAACGGTTGTCGCTGAAACGACTTCATAGTTCGAGACCCCTTGGAGAGTTGAAACAAAGGCGTCGACGCGTACCGGGCAGCTGCAAGCTGAAGGCTGTCTGAACTTGGGAACGCCTGGTGACAGACTGGTGTAAACTTGGAGGTCTCACTTGACCCCTGCTGAGTAGCATAGCTGCATAGCAAATGAACTGAGATCTCTGCGATAAACATAAGTCAGCGACGATTCAACAGGTGGGGCTAAGCCTCCGGGAAATATCCAGAGAATTGATGGTGAAATAAGCAGCAGCACTTTTATCAAGAGCTGAATCTTTTTCAACCGTAGAGTAGCATCTTTTTTAACTGGCCAGGTCCGTATGTAGTAGGTTACCGAGCAGTTTTGTCCTGGCCATTTGATTTCAACTAATAATTATTAAATTCAAGGAAAGTGTATCATCTAAATGCAAGCTTTAAAGTAAATAAAGAAAGACATTTAAACTATTTACCAACGATTTTACCTGTAAAGAAAATAATGCGTTTTAGTCAATCGAATGACTCGCATGATATTGGAGCATTTCATCACAACTCTATCTCAACAGTTACTTGTCTTATCGACCGCCAGCTGTCCCATGAGTAATCACCACTACCATACCAAGACAAGCCCTCGTGTACACATATTGCATTATCGAAAGCCACATAATCCTCCCGATCAATAGGTGCATCAGCCGGAACGGACAAGCAATTTACATGTCCGCTAGTAGCCCATGGGCTGGACAGTATCATAGTTCGATCTTATATCGATTCGCTGTTCGATTCCTGTGCTACTGGGGGATGGACTGGGGACACCAGCTGTGCTCTGACAGGTCACGACTAACGCTAGAACGGGGCGCATACCAACAACGTCCGCCCCTCGCCCCAGCCCCGTCCCTCCCCACTCCGCGGAGCCGCCGCCCAGTCCATCACCCTCGGGGCTAGAGATAAGGATGACACACGCCCCAGCACATCATCCACCCACCTCTCCGACTGCCCTCACTTAGCACCGCAGATTGGGGTTCGGGAGAGAGAGTGCTCTTATCACCAAGCGGTTATGTCAAGAGCCGGAGCGAATGAGTGGATCTGGAGAGAAGAAATACTGACTATACGTCAATGTATGGTAGGTACAGGGAGATTGGGTGGAAAATATGCTGATATGCGGTGATGAATATTGATTTAGGTACAGAGAGGTGAGAATGTCATCTATCATGGTACGCAAGACGTTGTAATATTCCTGCAGTCTGTGTCTGTGCCCAAACCATGTCATCTGAAGCGAAATAAGCACTCCTATTGGCTTTTAAAACCGTACTCGTGCCTCTCAGAGTGAGCCGAAGCAGTTTGGGCTTAGTTATCGTTGGGGCCATTCTCTGTAGGTATTGATTTGTTTTCGATGACCACCGTCCACGGGCAATGGAGGCATTGATTAACGATAGAAACGGCCGCAGATTCCAACACTGTTCCAACGGTCAAGGCAAAATAAACACACCAATTACCTATCGACCGCATACCCCAGTGCGAGCAAACATGATCGAAGTCGGTGTGAACTGAGTTATCGGCATGCCTGACGTAAAGTGCAGCCAATTGTTCCTGAAAGGCGTGACGAAACGTTTCAAATGTCCAGTATTACGTAACCATTATGAAATTCACGCGCCAGCAGAGCAGCCTATCTTATCTTCAGCT
This sequence comes from Amphibalanus amphitrite, assembly GCF_019059575.1. Lineage (NCBI taxonomy): Eukaryota > Metazoa > Arthropoda > Thecostraca > Balanomorpha > Balanidae > Amphibalanus > Amphibalanus amphitrite. The sequence continues at coordinate 354,798 of NW_024881913.1, read as the reverse complement.
ACATCAGAAATAACCCAGTGGAATAGCTTCACCTCGCATGGCAACAACGTCCATTACATCGACGCGGTGGTTCCGTTCACCTGCCGGCCTCTGCAATAGTTCAGCCGGCTGGCGGTAGGTGGCAGCAGCGTATGAGCCAGTACCGGCCCACTCGCGAGCTCCATGCACTGTCCGTCGTCCGACCGAGAACTAGCGACTCTGTACGATGCATTTTGGCACAAATTGACACCTAAGTGGCCAAATGGGTTCCACGACCACTGATTAGTCGCTAAGTGACTAAACCCGGCTGGAGACGCCTTCGTCAGCTCCTAAAAGAACCGTGGGACGGACGGACGGTCGGCTGCAGTCAGAAAACCCCATCCGTTCCTGCATGCAGTGAAGTCTGAAAGAGCCTAACAATACCTGATCGTAAGCAGCTTACATTACCAATAAACGGACGGTGAAATCCCCTGTTCCTGGCAGGTAATATGTTAATGCTGAACAGGTGTGTGCTGTTGAACTAAGCTTGGCATTGAAGATAGCCTTCTATAAACAACGAACGTAAACATAAACCAACGGAAGTTCACTCCAAAGTCCAATCTCAAACGGAAATGTGCTGTCAAAGGCTTACTAGCGTGCATGATCGAACATGTCTATTTGCACTTGCCCGAAATTAGGCCAATGCTGAGGAAGGGCGGTCGAACCGAACGTGCACGCAAAATTCGTGACGCGTAGGTATAGATATCGTGACATCCGGTGTCACGTGCACACCAAGAATACGACGCGGCCAGCGGACACGTGATCAAAGACGTGGTTGCAGCTGGCGAGATAAAAGCGCTAGGCTAGAACAATTCCACCCCATGATCATTGCAATGTCGAGCTTTTCCTTCAACCAAGGCCCACTATTTGTTCTCAATTTAAGTTCTCTACCGCAGAGCCGCGACCGATAGAAAAAGGTACCGTTGGTAGTCAGCATACCGCACCGCTTCCTTCCTGACGTCATAACGTCCAGCGATGACACACGGCACCCACTATACGTCATCGTACGGTCCCGGGTGACCCACAACCGGCGCGTCGCCGCACACGCGCCGGCATCGCTCAGCCTGGGAAAATAGTCGCCCGATTTCCCGAAATCGCCGGTACGGGCTGCCGTGAGCCGCCGTGGCCATGTCGAGTCTTCTGCCTCCATGTAGACGGAAGGTTTCATGAGTGTAGACTGTAGAGGGTTATCTTCACTGTTCGGCTCCATAGACACTGGACGACGTCGGAGGATTTGATGAGAAAGGCATCTACAGCGTTGTTGATATCAAGGGAGTTATAAATGCAATGAAGGATGGGAAGTGAGGCGAGGAAACGGAAGATGGGTGGAGAACATTGCTGAGGTAAAGTGGCGTGTTACGGAGAACGCTGTCGGTCGGTCGTTTAGCGTGTTAATGTCCTCCTCATTCAGTGAAGACCATGGTCTATTGGGGTAGATAACGGCTAACGGATACCGGGTTATGGACCGGGAAGCTTGCTAACGTGGGATGGAATGTCCGCTAGTAATGGTAAAAAACTGGATTATGGGGCCGTTGTAGAAAGGCAAGCTTACGACGAAGGCAAATAATGGGGTTAACAACACTCTTTTCGGGGGTAACGCATTAGGCTCTACATAGTACTAGCCAGCACGATCGAATGTTACAAGTTGCCGCAGAAATGCACCCAATCATTGATTTACTACACCGATCACCTGTCGCCTCTAGCATCCTTCAATGTTTCTTCTAGCGTTCTTCAATGCTAGAAGCATCCCCCGATGTTTTCTTTTTCGAGACGTGTGTAATCTTGATCATCGAGCAATCGTGCATGCACTATAAGCAATGTGTTTAGTCCTTGGACCGTGTCACTACATGAAAACACTATTAGCAATGATGCTCTTCAAAGCATCAACACGCATCAGGCTATAGAGAGAGATGCAAATGCACACAACCATGGATGACAACGCGGAAACGAGCTCCGTTGCCTACATTAGCTCAGCAGCAGAAACAGCTTTTGAAGCCAGCTCACACCAGCTCGACAGTCCATTTGTTATTCTGCACACGTACCTAAAGCCCGACTTCACGACACCGATGTTCATGGTTCTATATCAACCATGAAGCGGTTTCGATCGCTGATCGAGCAGATCGGCCTCAGTCAGCAGTCAATTACACACGACAGAAAACAAGGTGATGCTTCATGCCAGCAGACTTATTTGTAGTTAAGTCACTGTTGGTGGACGCCTGTAGAAATGCACAGTCATCTCAGTCACCTTTCAGTTAAGGTTTAACCCTTCCTACGTCATGGTGACCAAATGATCTATGTGAATCACATCACGAATCATTCGCAAACACAAACCACAGAGATCAGTTCCCACTCGTCACTAAGCCAGGGGTCACCAGTCAGACGGCGCATCAGAACAGCGTAAAAGACGGCACCCATGTGCAGCGAGGCGACACTCATAAACACCCGTCCTCAGGCACTCACCAACTCAACCCAATCCACAAAACATTCCACCAAAAACACCATATCCAGCATAAAGCATTCCAGCTCCCAGGTAACGAACCACACACCCCACGGCTTCTCATAAAGGTCCCGGCACGCCCCCAGTCCCAGGGTTTATTACCCAAACATGGTTCCCGTCAGACCGCATCATATTTACTGAAAATGCAGTAATTTGGAATTCAGACCTCACAGCAATGCATTCCTATTCCCTCACAGTAAAAAAGCGACGAAAAACTACCACAAGCCAGCCCAAATTACTAGAGATCTCTGTGCCTATGCATAAGCGGACATACACAGACAAATCACAATCCCTAAGCGCATCAAACCAGCAGGCCTCGAGTCTGAGCCTGGCTTTTGGGCGTCGTCTGGGGTGTGGACTCTCTCTCCGACCCTTCAACCGACAATTCGGCCTGGTCAGCGGTCAGCATTGGATAGCCCACACCATTCCCACAGGCCTTCATGGAGACAAGCCGATGACGGCACGGGGTACTTACTCGTCCTGCTGCCGGTCAAAGTGTGGGTCGATCCCGTCCTCGAGTTCCGACCGCTGCAACGAGAGGTCAATGCAGGTCAGAGTGGGGTCACGTGAGGTTGGGTGGGGTCTGGGTCGGGTCATGAGTTGAGAATATGTCTAAAGCGCACGTGTAATAAATAAACCATTGCAAAAAAACATAATGTAGATGGGCACTGGACAAATGTCTAATCAGACTGGATCATACAAAACCACACATTTGTGGTTATCAACATTTAAAATAAAGCCATGTCGGTATAGCATTTTAATTCACTCAAAGCTAGCAGAAGTCTCCAAGCCCACCACCAAGAAGAGCACGGTAGACCCAGCCCGCCCCCGCAGGGATATACGACCGACCCCTCCGGTTGGTCACGTTGTTGACCCCGGCCGGTCAGTCAAGTCATTCATCACAGGGCTGCCGTTGCAGAACAAAAACTCCCCGGACCACCGCGGCCGACCGGCGGTCATAACAACCAATAATCGATACGCTGCCCCGACTTCAGCCGATAATGGGTCAGGAGATCGGAGGTCGGGCCAAAACAACATCAAATCAGCGCCCTCCGTGATATCGGGGAGCCGCGAGAAGGTTGTGAGAGCCCAGACACGCGTACGGCTCTCGGGGTGTAATACATTTATTTGGAAATAGGAGGTCTGGTATGGCACGGAAACTTGGAATAACGTACTTGAAGCAATAAGCGACTGTGATTGGTCCGTGTCCATTGCCCATCGTTATCGCAGTTGCACTGCAGTTATATTAGCGATGCATTGGCACGATTGAGGCCTAACCAACCAACAGCAAACCTTAGCTGTCAATTGCCGTTGAAAAAATCACAAGTACAGTGATTATTGAATTCTTACGCCTTTAACAACGCCTTTATCAACCCTTAGACGTCAATAATCACCACCATATGCAATTAGGCATTCAGCAGCTTTACGATATCCCTTCTCCGAACCAAGCACCGCTATCACGCCACCCACAACCCTCTCAGCTGGAAAACTATCACAAGCCGAACTAATCGCCGATTAACGCCTCCGCAGTAGGTCAAATATCGCCCTGATGGTCCTCTTTCCGCTCCCGTTGCGCTCATCCCGGCGGTTCGGCGGGGGTTAATCCAAGCGTGACGCTGATTGGTTGGTCACGGCGTCACGCTCCCGATCCAGCCAATCAATGGTGTCGTGACACGACTACAGCAGACGGCAGCCGGTCGTGCGCCGAGGTCAAAGGCCGTGAGCGGAGGGCCGAGGCCAAGACTCAGGAGTGGTAGGCTACGAAAACTGAACGGCACCGGGCACACTGCTGACAGCATGACGGGAGAGACCAAGTCTAATATCAACTTCGTGGAAAAAGAACTTCAACCCGGTGCTTGCTCACCTTTTAGTTTTATTCCTTCTACGTGGAACCGCTCATAATGGCAGAGAACTAGCTCAGTCAGTCCTGAGCAGGATCAGAATTATGAAGGGACTGATCTGCTTCAGAGATCAACAACACAAGATCCAAGTTTAGCCAATCACCCATCCCGTAGAAAATATTGCATCAACAACGAGACCAAACATTTGCATGGATCCGCTCACTAACCTCAGCTCGTAATCACATCACCACTCCCAAAATCAGATTGAGTTATCAAAGCGTCCACCTGGTGCCACACAGTCGTCGGAAGTCGGGCTGAGTAAGAGCTCACCGATATCATCTTACAAATTAACCCGTTCGAGTCGTCCTTCGGGCTGCCAGAACCATCCTTACTAATGAACAGAGCGGTCGTTAGCCAGCCGAGATGATTTCTAGCTGGAAGCCTGGCAGCCATCGCCATAGACATCGACGTTTTTACCATGGAGATGGAATGGTGTCGCCATGAATTCGACCTGTGCCTAACAGGAGGCCGTGAAGCGTTTCGATGCGAAAATAACCTTCCAGATTATACTACCAAATCGTGCGAGGGTGTCTCGAACGTTGGTGTTGGGTCACAGTTCGCGCTTCCGCCTGTCACACCAAGAGATAAAGAAGGCTTCACACGCCGGAAACGGACAGCTATGTAAGGATCCTAGCACGAATATAATCAGTCAAAGGAGTGCGCCACTCGCTTGTAAAACAGCGCCACCGCCCACACGAACCGCTAAATTTTCATGAGAAGATACAGATGTCTAATAGATCATGGCTTGGATAAAGAATACGAAGACACCATTAACCCGCGCCCCGTTGGGCTCTGCCGAGCAACGCGCCCCGTTGGGGGGGGGGGGAATTTTTGGCCCCACCCCTAAGATCTCGAGAACCACGCAACCTAGCGACAAGCGGCAAACGGTGTTGGATAGCCCTATCAGGGAACTACCTTGTGACCCAATTTTATTGACCCAGGTCAAACCGATGACGTCACAGGTCAGATCAAAGGTCCAATTTTCACCGTTTACAGACATTTCAAGAATTGCGTTTTAAATCGAGTAAAATACATTTCATTGAAAATCATCGATGGGGAAATGTTCTTCAAACACATATTTTGCTATTTGAGGTCACTGATACCAGGTCAGGTCACAGAGATCAGGTCACTGGGGGGTCACAATATGAAAATGTCGTGTGATACATGTTTTATGGCCCATTTTACATGACAAATGCGATTATGTGGGTCAGGCAGCCTTTGGGGCCAGCTTAGGTCACGTTTTGGTCAATGTCAGGTCAAGGCCAGGTCAAGGTCAGGTCAAATTAGGTCAAATTTCAAAGTTAATATTTTTTCATAAAATGGGTATTGAATCGATGCAGCTCGTCACGGAGAGTTCAATGGTGGTCTTTGTTTTGCCGTACGTGGTCTAGAATCGCTAAAAATCGAGTTCAAAAATTTGACGTCATCATTTTTGAACAGTTTTTTCGCTATAACTTGGCCAAAAAACGAGATATCGATCTGAAATTTGGTATGTATATAGAAGAGCGCAGGGACTATCATATATATTCCGGTTTATTCGAAATTCGGAAAAATTTTGGATTTTTTAGTTTTTCTAAAAAAATCATTTTTTTCCATTTTGTGGGGTCAAAAACCCAAAATTTTGAAAATCCGAGATAGCAGTTTTGTAGCGCCGCTTTTTGTCTACTAGACCATATAAAGAACTTTGAAATTGCTTGATAACTGTAGATTTGGTGAGCGTTTCAAGATTGCATGTTTTTTGCTCATTTTTGCTCGAACATGACCTCAGTTTGACCTCAATAACTCCTGACCTAAGGTGACCTTAGACTTGAAATTTGGTGTGGAGGTGTCAAATTGATGCCCGGGAAGGTACTGAAAATTTGGCGGCGCAGCGCCGCCGTTTTCTTGCTATTCAGGAAAAACCACAGGGGGGCCAAAATGCCCCCCCCCCTTACGGGGCGAGGGTTAATTACACCTTCAAGAATGGTAGAATCGAGCTAGCCGATAATCGGCCAGTCAAAGCGATCACAAAAAGACCACTTAACACGCGCAGTGGAAGGGGGGGGGGGGCGGATTTCGCCCACCCCTCCTGTTTTTCGCCAATAACTCGCGCCGCAAACATGATATTGATGTGAAATTTGGGCTACCTGTCCAGAATTGAATTGCACATCTTCTCGTGCAAGAAATAAGAAAATCGGTTCACACCTTTTCTAGTAATAACTAGCGGTGCAAAGTCAAACATCCTGCCGCCGGCGGCCGGCGCTAACCGTTACGCGCCGCCTGAATTGTAGACTGTGCCGGGGCGGGACGGTTCCGTCTTTACATCGCGCTCCTTACCGCTGATTACATTCCAATTCGATTCGCGTCAAATTCGGTGAGAAGACTAAGAAAAGTACCGGCAATCTTATGGTTAAAGAATTTTGAAAATCGGCTGGTAAAAACTTGAGTTATGAGTGTGTAAACACAAAATTGTGATTGCCGCTTTTCCCGCTTCGGCCGATCCCGCGTCAGCCGGCGACATCTTACCCTTAGCAGGCTTCTAACTGCCATATTTATTGTTTGATTAATTAGAAATTCACCCTACACACTCAAAAATGTATGTTCTTTCGTATAATGAAAGAAAAAAGAAAAACGGCCGGTAACTTTTTGAGTTATCGGCGTGTAAACGCAAAAAAGTCGCTCATATGGCAGATTTGACATTTGACCTCATTTGACCTTGAAGATATTGACCTAGGGTCATGAAATTCACACACAACAGAGTTCCCCAGGGCCCCCACCTACCCTCCAAATTTCGTCTTCCTAGCACCACTGGGAGCTGAGATCTTAGGGGGGCGCCATCCGCCCCCCCCCCTTCCACTGGGCGTAGTACTCGCAACCCTTCCACTGCGCGTGTTAAAGATGTCTGAATTTATTTATACCTACTTAATTATCAACCCAGACTGTATATGTCACACCCGAGCTAGCCCCACCAACCGGTCTCCTCTCCCTGGGCGCGTCAGCCTGCGACTCTGTAATTAGCCGCGTCGGCGCGCTGCGACGGTCACGGCGCGGCCGTGCGCCACTAATGGCCTCAGGTGCGCCGCGCTCGTGTCGACGCCGCGGTCCCGTTCCCACGGTGGGTCGCAGCCGGCCTATATCGGTCGTGAATCGGCGGGATGCTCGGACCGATGAGTGGAGTAGCCAGCTACCAATGCTGGTCGCTGGATGGACTGGCCTCGGAGGGTGGATGGGGAATGGGTGCGATCTGGTGGTCTTTTGAGGGTGCCGTTTGGTCAGCGAGTACGTTGAGGACTAGGTAATAGGCATGTGAAGTGGATCCGTTAGAGGACTGGTTGGGGCCGGCTGGGCCGTGCTCGAGTGGAAATTCACGCGCTGCAGGTCAATCAATCGTGTCGCGGTAGCGCATTGATGTATTGGTGATGGCAGAAGCTCCTCGTGGCATAACTGATTGAAATGGTAGAGCACGCAACAAGACCGTGCGAAAAAAATCAATAAAGACTATGTCGTGAATCACTAAACACACACAAATTCTTTGTGTAAAGCTCGTTCTGTTATAATCACCAAGTAACACAAGCATATTGGACTCGGGCTATGCAAAATATCCCGAAACAGTCTCTAACATGCTCCCTCGAAGACAGCAAGAAATAGTCACAAATAATCGTTTCTAGAATATAAACCGATAATCACGCTCCTCACCAAATCCGTCAGGCAGATGTCGTTAAAACTCCACAACTGCCAAACGGTCATCAGCACCAAGTATGACCAGAGGGCTGGTGTCCGCTGGTAACCAATGCGGACAGTCCTGTCGATAACTGTAATCGATGATATAACTGTGAGAACATGTTTGCGAATAACCATGGAAGCACGGCTGCGGCCGCACAGCCGTCCCCGCTTCTTGACAAGTGGTGGCGCATTGAAGCCGATTAGGCCGTATGGCGTAGGTAACGGGTGGTCAGTATGAAACTGGACAAAATTTGATTAAGCATAGCATCTCCAATTATGGACCGATTTTACTTATTTTTGGCAGGTGAATACTTTCAGTTATTCTATATTACCAGCTCAGATTTCAACTTTCTGCTATTTTCTAGAAGAAAACATTGCGCCGGTAAGTCAGCAAGCGTTCCGGGACCTGTTCGCGCAAGTTTGTGAAAATAACACTAATTACAAAAATGCTACCATTATGCGTCACATTACGCCACAGGGTGTAACCAGATCTTAAGAATATGTGATCATCGATAAATTCTGAGGACTTGCAGATGTTTTGCATTGGTGGGAACGGCAAGATCACAAAGAAAATGCTCATTCAGCACCGGAAGAAACAAACCGGCGCCGTCACCGAACAGTTGGGGCTCTCCTTGTGATCTCTGGGAAGAAATTTTGGAATCTTCAAAACATATGACCAATTAATGTGTCAACAAGCAGCAATCAGGTACAAAAATAGGATAAAGGTGACGGAGGCACAATTTCGTACGCAGAAAACCCGCCTGCGTTGTCTGTCACAGGGTCCAATGCAGGGTAGCAAAAACATGGAGGTGCATATGGACGAAGAATCTTACTTCACCTGCAGTGGTAGCCAAATGCCTTCCATTGCCGAATTTTACACCTCTGCTGGTGGAGACACTATTCCACATGTGGATCGCACCTTCGCTTTCGACCTGAGAGCAAGCATCCACCCGAGATGCCCGTCTAGCTTGCCATGAGTCCAAGGGGCTCACGCGTCCCGTAACTTGCCGAGCGCAGGCAATGTAAAGGGCGAACTGTGTTATGAAAAGTGTTTGAATGGCGTGTTGTTACCACTTATTGAGTCACAGAACACAGAGCATGATGTTCTGTCAGGTTCCGACCTTGCAACAGTCACAGTACGCGCGCTAGAACGCGAAACTTCTTGAGAAGGCTGGGGTGCCCGAAATAGCACGTGACATGAACCCACCATGGACCCCTCAGATTTAGCCCATTGAGGATCTGTGGGGGCTCATCGAACAGAAAGTGTATAAGGGAAGGTGACAGGTCAGCTGAGACGCACAATTGAAGCAGAGAATCCAGCAGGCCATCCGTCAAATTGACCCGGAGGTGCCGCGAAAGACAAAAGCGGGGCTGCCAGCGCGCGTGCGCCTTGAGGCTGACAGAGGTCCAGTTTCGCAGATCCATTAGGCCGAGCGTGATTAGAACAAAATAATGGCACGGTAACGCGATTTTCGTTGCTTTCTCTTGAAAACTTTCGACACAGTAACAATTCAAACTTTGTCCAGTTTCATACTGACCACCCGTTATATGACTGCGAGCACGCGTCCTCAAATGAGTGGTGTTCTGTGTACCTATCCCTTCTTCAGCGGACGGGGTCGCGTCGGCCACGATCTATTTTACGTCAAATGGCCAGTCTTTTATTCGTATACATACATTACAAGAATATCCTAATGCCTGTCAATGCCTAATGTCTGGCAACATAGAAGGCATTTTCTTGCAGTGCTTCGGCTCGGCAAGATAGATAAGCAGTGAACACTCATGAATTACAACAGAATCCAGACAGCTCGGAACTTATAGATGGAACACTCCAAGTTTTACAGATAACCAGTCACCAACAGCACCCCAGGGGGCAAAGTTGAATCGTAACAGAAAACACACGACTTATCCCCCTGATCAAGGTCACTGTTCCGAAAGAACCCGGATCTCGGGGTGCGAAGTTGGGTGCCGAAGTTGTGGACGGAATCAGGGGACTTAACCAATCATGATGAGACAATATATCTGTATATCAGTAAAGATGTAAAGCTAAAAACGCCTGTTAAGGCCGCAGGTACGAAAAGCCGTTATAGCTGAATAGACCCTGATTCGGATAAAAAAAAAAAATAGTGCATCATGTGACGAAACGAATCGCACGGTGCACGCTAAGTGAATCCGTCATGACCTTGACCATGATTATGTGGCCGCCTGACACGCAAGACCGTAAATTGCATTGCTAATTGTCCATCAAACGTGTTCAGCGCACTAATTGATAACGAAAAAGCCTTTGCGTAACCATTCTCATCCCAAGTCAGCGCCTAATGCATTGTGTAGGTACTATGTACTCGTATGTAGACCACTCCCATATTAGCCATGTCAATGTGCCAGGAGTGCCTTCACAGCTGAAGAAGTTAGGTTAGGAGCCGAGTTTAGCCCGGTTTGAATCCGAACGATTTGTTTTACTGGCTACGACCACCGAAGCCGAAAGAGATTCGGAGAAAACAAACCACCCATCACTAGCGCCAGAAACGCCGCGCATTTGTGACGTCATGTGTGGCGACAGTGAAACGAAAAGGCGTTCGGGGTGTTGGGTAGTCGAAGACAAACAAAGTTCGGTCAGGCAGTCAGACACAAAAACAACAAGCGCGGCTGCGGTCTAAGACCTCTAAATCTTCGAAATGGGCTGTTCTCTCGGGTCGGGAACGATGAAAACGGGGAGCTAAGAGCAGCAAATTATGATTTAATAATGTTTTACGACGCGTTGTTAGGCACAAGACGAGAATTAGCCAACAAATTAGGCTGTTTTATAGTCACATTGTGAGTGAATTAGAGCACATTGAAAAGAGATGGTGTATAAATATACCTGCAATCTTTTTAGCACCTGCTGCATGCATAGGTACTCGACCCCGGTTAGCAACATCTTCCATCTCTTCCACGCTGGGTTGACCGTTCGTCCCATTCCTACTGATTGCACACCTCATTGCACCGTTGCACAGGACAAAACAAGGTCTACTGCAGCGTGACACACACCATATAAGGAAATAATCTCCCTTTACTTCAGGGAAGTGAAGCCACTCCGCCGCTGATGTGCGTCATCTATTCGGAGCTGTTTGTTTGTGCCATCTCATCAGGTGGTATGTAGCCATTTTGCTCTCGGTTCCATCAGCACCTCTCTCCACTTCAGTCTCCCAGCTCTGTCCAAAACTCCAAAGGTCCGTATACAATGCCACGGCTTTCACAGTTCCGTTGACTTCTTAAATGACATATCCGGGCTTAGCTAAGAGACGCTGTGGCCGACGTCTCCAAAAACCAACCATTGGCCCGTGCAGGATTCACCACGGTGCGTCACCGTTTTGTCATCGTCACCGTCATCACCGGCGTCATCGCGGCCTCATGAAGTCACGTCCTCTTCATCCGGCGCCCAGTAGCTCTCATCAATCACCAGTGGTGGTCGGGCCGCGACGTACTCGGAAGGATCAACATTGCTGCCGTGTTATTGATGGAGGTATCTGACGGATCCCACACCGTGACCTTGTCTGGCTGGCGAGAGACTGGAAGGGTCCCCGGTTCGCTGACACCTCCCACGAAGGGGAGCTTGGCCAAGAGCTGGCAGAAGTGTGAGCTCTCTTGGCTGTGGTCAACATTGGTGAGCTGCTTGGCAGCCCATTCTGCAGCCGTCAGCCTGTCTGTAGGTCGGGTGCTCGACTTTGACAGCTGACAGGCCTGGCGCCCGTCAGCAGTCGTCATGTATTAGCGTTCGAATAGCGCCCACCGCATCTGTCTGACTGACACCTTCGCAGGGCGGCATAAGGCCTACAGTGTTAAGTCGACTTGACGCAGAACCTGAACATGCATGAAACAGAGCACAGGTGCTGGGGAACAGTATCGCGCCAAAGGTAAACACCATGTGGAAATGATCGATGCATTCGAACATCGCCCCTCCCGCTTCCCTCCGGTCGCCTACCCCAGCACAGCTGGTGAGTGACATCACCCCACATAATGTGAATGTCACGTGTTGAGCCCCGGCCAACATCAGCCACATCCGTTTTCAGCTGCGAATCGATGGCAGAGCAACCGGCTGTGAACCGGGCGAAATATACATCTCGCTAGTCGCTACATTATATCCCGCCGTAGACAGAACATACATCGATGTAGAGATGAAAAAAACGGAATTGTAAATATTGCGATTATCCATTATCACATGATTATAAGCTGAACAAAAACGCTCCCAGAAAAAAGTGAGTATGAATGATAGGTAATCGAGGCACGATTACACTTCCCGTGTAATCGTGCCTCGTAGCTGATGGCCAAAACTGAGCTCCATGCTGTACATTTCAGTCATAGCTAGATTCTACTTAAGAATTTCAACAGGACTGATGGCCGCAGGGACGGGGATGCCTCCGATGGAATTAATTTTAGAAATGGCAGAAGGTCCACCAGCGAAGCGAGAGAGAGTTAACCCGCGCGGGGCTGGGGTCTCCAGCCGAACGCGCGGGGCTGGGGGGGGGGGTAAATTTTACCCCCCCCCCCCCCCTGTTATCTCCCGAACTAATGGTCCGATTTGGAAAATTCAAACGCCAATCGAAAGCTCTTATCACGAACTACTAAAAACATGTACTTAATTTAAAGTTTGAGGTCAAGGTCAAGGTCAGGTCAAGGGTACAAATTGCAAGTTTCTACAGTATCGGCCTTGCACCGTAGTTGCCGAAGAATGGAGTCATGGACTGAGACTGATCGCCCAAAACGTGTTCTTAGGCTACCAAGACAATATTCGTTGCATACAATATCATTCAGAGGTCAAGGTCAAGGTCAGGTCAGGTCAGGTCACCAAAAAACAAAATATAGAAAAGGGCATGTGCGACACATGTTTTTTGGGTCATTTTACTCATAGAATTCAATAGTCACACTCAATAAGTGATATGGACCACCTCTGGATGAATTTCAGGTCGAGGTCAGGTCAAGGTCAGGTCAAGTGAGGTCAAATTTTGAAGTTGGTTGTTAAGGCCTAAAAAGGTGTCTATCTGATGCAGTTTTTCACGGCGAATCGAATGGTGCTATTTTTGTTTCCGTACGAGGTCTAGAACTTCCAAAAAAGTCATTTTTCAAAAAATTTGTGTGTCGTGACGTCATAAAATTTTGAATAACTCCCACATTTTTGAACCGATTCTTCTAAAACTTGGTATGTAGGTGCACATAGACCAGTTCTCTGACATATATTCCGGTTTTTTCGATAGACTCAAAATTTTGGATTTGATAATGATTTTCCCAAAAAAGTCAGTTTTTTGAAAAAATTTAGGCCAAAATCCAAAATTTTCAAAAAACCGAGATAGCCATTTGATAGACAAAGTAAAATTACGTATAACCTTTTTTGTTACGTCTTGATTCCTTTAAAAATGAAGATGTTAGCGGCGTTTGAACTTTTGCCGTTTTTGAGGCGAAAATGGCGAACATGACGTCACTAAAACGTCAATTTCTCAAAAATTTTCCGACGGATTTCGCTCAAATTTTCAGGGAACGTGTCAAATTGATGTAAGAAAAGGTACTGAAAGTTTGGCGGCGCTGTGCGCCGCCGTTTTTGAGATATCGCAAAAATTCGCGAGGGGGGGTAAAATTTACCCCCCCCCCCCAGCCCCGCGCGGGTTAATGGAGGGTGGTCACGGCTGACCAACGTGAAATCATTCCGATCAATAGAACGGCAGTGAAGGATGACCTGAGCGAAATAATTCAGACCAGTGGAAATTCAATGACGAGTGACCGAATTGAGATAATGGGAACAAAAGCTTCCGGATCCCTCATACAATAGCAAAAGGCTTCGGTCAACTAAGTTGACACAAAACCACAAATATGAAAGCCGCAGAGCTGAACCTTCAGGCATTCGGGCTCATCTCTGCCCGTGCAATTTGTAAAGCCTCGCCACGATGCAGTGGGGAGTTGCCATGAGAAATGGTATGTCTCCCACGAAATCCGGTTAGCGTCCGTCTTCCGCCTATAGCTAAGCTCATGCCACTCCAATAATCCTCACTGATGCATGCGGCGCATTCCGGGAGTCTGGCCCAGTTCATGACGACCAAACAGTCTGTTGGATCACGGACCCGAGTTTGCAGTGTTGAAGCCTGGTTCATAACGTACTCAAATCAATGCTTCGTGCTTCATGAATGTGAGAAATTATGAAGCCTGAAGGGATCGCCTTTCACACAATCCCCTACACAACATGAATGCTACAGCAATGGGATCTCAGAAGTTAGAGAAGCTACAGAAATGCTATCTTTATAGTGATATGTTAAACGATAAAGTCCCCGTTCAGGGCAGAAAGGACCAGCATTGTTTGAAAGATCGCATTCATCAGTGTCAAAATGTAGGACAGACGTATCTCGAATATCCCAAACATCCACCCACCCACACATTGCAGATCAGTGATAAAGGATTGCAATCGCAGCCCTTTTGTGTCCGAAAGCCCTCTCATTCGCATTCCACTCGCAGCGCCCGTTAACGTTGTCAGCAGGTCGTCCACGCACCACACGCCGTGTTCTGTACACACCGCTAACAGCGACCGCATCGGGTCACGACCTTCCTCTCTCTCGACAAAACCTGCGCCGACACACGGTCACGCTCCTCGACCACCGGCGGGCTGTACACAGACACGCGCTGGCCCGGTGGAGAGTGAAATCCAGCCGCCACCGGCTACCACAGCGCCGGTCGCTGCCGGTCGACGTGGCTTTCCCGCCGGGCGGTCGGCCGGTCGGATGGGCGAGCGGTCGGACGGTCGGACAGATTTCCGGTCGAGTGGTCGGAAGCACCCAACAGACAAAACGCGCCACAGTTACCAGCTGGTCGCCAAGCGCCCCAGTACCCGCTAAAGCAGCGAAGACGCCGCGCAACTGCCCTCAGGCTAGGCTGGTGTTACGCCATTGGCCCATTAGCGGTAATAGGCGGCTCGGGCGGGCCGCGGGTCGGACCTGGCAGCCACAAACTCGCGTGGAAAGCCACCGGAGTGACGCCCGTCGGCTACCGGTCCAATGGAAGGCAGACAGGGTTTCGCCCACATGATTAATTCAGCCGTCAGTTCGGCCCTAGTCATAAATACGGGTTCTTCACGAAGACGAAATTAATGGCCAAAATCGGTACATGAAGAAAGCAAGAAGCTAGAATGGCTCAAAGAAATGAATAAAAATGGATCACATCAAAAGGAATGTAAAAGTGAAAACGACGAGGACCAGCTACAAAAAAGCTGCATTCTTTACTACGCTTGACAAATCGATACATGGCTCAAAATGTCTATACAGGACTCCAATTCTGCGTATAACAAAATACAGAATTGATTGATGCTCGTTACTTCGATGTGTTTTTTCTTTTAAGAGCTCGCAAAATTCCTTTCCGGCAATCAAAGAAAAATTCAGAGACTTCTCATGAATTTGCTTCCTCTGCCTCCCCCATCCGCCCTTCTCCCCACTCACCTGAGACTTTTCCGGGAGCCGTTCTGGGTGCCTTTGGCGGGGGTCACGCCCTCGTACAGCCTGCTCTTCACCTCTCTCCGAGGTCGCGTCTTCTCCTCGCTCTTATTCTGTTCGATTCGGTTCATCACGGCGTCCCAGCGGCCCTTGCGTGCGGGCCGGGCCGGCCGCCGCGCCGCCGCCGCCTCCGCGGCCGGAGAGGGCGACTCCAGCATCGAGCGCAGCTTGCTCTGGACGTTTCTGCGCGGCAGCGGGTGGTTCATCTTGATGGGCTCCTTCTTGGGCGGCGGCTCGCGGGCGCGGACCACGTGACTCGGGATCGGGTCACGACGACGGGCCGGCGGCGTTGGCTCTGGAGTCGCGGTAGCGGCGGCGGTGGCGGTGGCAGGGGCGGCAGAAGTGGCAGTGGCGGCGGCGGCGGCGGGGGTGGACTCAGCGGAAGGCGGAAACTCCAGCTCGGAGGCAGATTCTCTCACAGGAGTGAGTGTCGTCTCCTCAGTCTCTTCTATGACCTCGATCTGCGGCAGAATCGGCACGGTCAGAGATAGTCAGACGCAAAAAAAAATGCACAGTCAATGTCACTGTGCAGTCCGTAAGTGTTACTAACATATGGGCAAAAAAAAAGAAAAAATAATTCATTCAACGCTTGAGCAGGATGGATTTGAAAAACGCACAACGAAAAAGGGATCCGAAAAGTGAAGCTCGCCGATGCAGCAAACGTAATCCATCTACTAACGCATACCGAATAAACATGTCCCACAAAAATACTTTTCTCAACAAACCACATCGGAAATAACCCTACACATCGCCAGCATAATCCCAGTCTGCAGATCACAGAGAAGATACCACAGAGTTCAACACACCGCACCCGTGGGAACTCCTCGTCAACACATCCCGCGTGGGTCGGTGGGAACCACCCTTCTGGTGTAGCATGTCAGGAATCTCGCCAAACCACCCCGCGACCTCCGTCATGCTACCCCCCCCCCCCCACAGGACATAGCTGCGAAGTTGACGTGCATAAAAGCTCGGTTACCAGTTACCATTGTTCAGGGGTAGTTTTACACCACGTCTGGACCGCATGTTTGTGTGTAACCTGCGGAGTGCCGGGGCGAAGGCCAAGGGACGGCCTTGGATCCGTTGGATGGTCCAGTGATGCACAGTGAGGCGCAAGGGGAGCGAGGGCGGCGTCTTCTATTCACGTCCATGAATGAAAGTGATTAGGAGACGTCGGTTCAATTAGTTGCTCGTAGATGCATGTATGGTCTTGGACGGGAGGGTGACAGGGAAGGCTAACACGAATGGATCATCTAATTAAATCCACGTACGCTTGCAATGCGTAGGACAACTTTTTATGCACCAAGTCCAAATCAACACCATCAATTTCATTCTAGAGATGCTCCACAGTCCACATCATAAACACAGTGCATTGAATAGGCAGCACTAATTTTAAATCTTACCACGTTTCAGACACACAACGCGACATTGGACTTGACACGAATTTGAAGGTCGAAGGTCCAATGCTTTGCCAGATATCAGCTCAGACAATCGATGACCTATCTACATATAACCCTTGAAAGCCGCGGTCAATAGCGGCTAGCATTTAGCCATGGTGATCAGTCGCATGAGCCCCGAACGCTATTGGTCATGGTCGTCCTATTAGTTGACAACAACGATTTGTCATCGTCTGTACCTCGTCACCTACATGACCCCGTCAAAGCCCGCGGGTCACTGAAAGGTCATTGTTCACTTACAAAAGCCAGGCAGGCAGGCTCACGCCGAAAACATATCGATTGACCCCTCAGTCTGTGCAATGTCTCTCTAAGCCACACGACACCAGGTCAATGCATTAGCTATGTCGGGGGGGGGGCTGAGCGATTCCCGGTACCCATTGCGGATGGGTTCTGTTGGCCTTTTAATCCGTGAGCTGCCTGACGGTTACAAGATGCATGCTCGACTTAGCTTAACAATGCGGATAGGCGATTCTAGTTGCGTCTAAATACGTGGAAGGATAAAGCAATACATATTGATATGCATTAAAAATGTATATCGCATAGCTTTGAATAACGATTTGGAAGAGCATTGCGTTTCAAAAGTGCGTTTCAAAAGTCCATGCCTGCTGAGCTGAGCTCTGCTCCCCTAACTCAACGCCCAAGGACTCGAATCCTCCCACGATGACTGAACTGTATTGTATGCGTTGTACTGTATTGTACAGCCCTCTGCAAACTGCGTGGTAGGTATTCTTTTTTTTTCGACAAAACCGAGAATACCGCGGACAACACTATGGTATCGGTCACTCGGAAATCGTGACAGCAAGACGCGCGAGACTCCGCACCTTAGATTGGCATTACCATCGTATTCATTTTCCATCCAGTTTGGCAACAAAACCCAAAAGTTTATATTTGCCCCCAAAACATACTTTTGCATTTTGTTGCCACACAAGGCATATACTTTGTTTAGTGACAGACCCAATCGAAGGAGTGGAGCATGGCGCCTCTATTTGCAGTGAGTTCCGACCGACTGATAGCATAGTCTTTGAGTTATTACCGGTTTTGTCGAAAAAAAATACCTACCACGCAGTCTGCTGAGGGCTGTACATTTAAGAGCCATCCACATTCCAAATTGCGTGGCGATTACTGTTGACTACTCACAGCTCGCTGACTCACCCCGACGCGACTCACTAGCCCCGGCTCAAAAACTTTCCTCAGATTTACTGACACACATGAACCCGATACATTACGGCTTACAGGCCACACGGCTCCCCGTCTCAACCGACTCGGCTCAAGCTCACAACTCGACTCAATTCCCTCACTCCTTGACTCACCGGTTCACGATCTGGCTCCACTGAGCGGCGCGACTCGGCGTCTGAGTAGACTCCGCTTGACTCCATGTCGTCAGTGAGTCGATGCTCAGCCTCTGACTCCGTGCCGGCCGCTCCTTCGCTGCAGAAGTCCGAGTCGGTGAGAACGTCCAGCCGCGGCGGAGGTCGAGTCGGGTCCTCGTTCGGCGTGCCTGGGGGCAGAGAGGTCACATGCGGTCACGAGAAAAGTTTGTTAAGTTCAGTATTCAGAGCAGTGAAATCAGTTTCAATATATTTTATGTCTTATGGTCGACAGCTTTTGTTCCAAATCGATCGCAGTTAGCGTGAAACACTTTTGAATGCATCATTTCAAGTGATTATCCAAATACTCAAAATTATTGGACAATTATTTTGAAGGGGTAAGAAAGCAAACCGATTAGGTCAAGTAGGTCATGCATCTTAAGCTTAAGCTGGAAGTCAACATGAAAGGCACGTATTGCAGGGATTGCGAAGCTTCCATGTAAGGCACAGTGTGCTGGGTCAGCGGCACGCGTTCTGCCCCCCCCCCCACAACAGAGGGGGAGGACCGGAATGCACCCCCCCCCCCCCATGGGAGACCACCAGGTACCAGAAAAACGAGTTGCGTGGGAGCACTCTCCTGTGACCAGGCACTTATACAGGAGCTCTTCACTCCGGTACCGGTTCATGAGGGAGTTTGACTTCCGGAAAGCTTATACCTACCCTCCTGCAAGGAGCTGAGGGTGCTGTAAGCATCCTGGTTGCCGTCATAGGTCACACAAGTTTTGAAGCTTATGTGGGATGTGAAAACGTGTTCATCGTTCATCGTCCCTAATCTGTTGTAAAACAAGCCACTTAGAGACTGAAAACATTGCAAGCTCAGGCCGTCTACCAAAAGACGGGGAATGAGAGGGGGAAAAGGGAGTGGGGGAGAGGATGAGAGGAGAAGGAAGAAGGACGGAGAGAGACGAAAGAGAAAGAGAGGAGGAGGAGCAGGAGCAGGAGCAGGGGCAGGAGGAGAAAGAGAAATAGAGAGGGGGATAGAGGGAGAGAGGGAGGGAGGGAGGGAGGGAGGGAGGGAGGGAGGGAGGGAGGGAGGGAGGGAGGGGGAGAGAGAGAGAGAGAGAGAGAGAGAGAGAGAGAGAGAGAGAGAGAGAGAGAGAGAGAGAGAGAGAGAGAGAGAGAGAGAGAAGATCGAACGGGAAAGGGCGCTTGCTACTGAAAAAAAGACAGCATCACATCTCATATATCCCTCAACCACTCTGCTTGGTTCAACATAGGTATGAAAGGAAGTGACCGAGACAGTCAACACATGTTGTTTGTTGTCGTCCACCCACAACACGTCAGAGTTAACGGAACGTACCCACATAGGGCGCATATTTTATGGTGTTTATTCACTGTCACTGCTTACAATGTCAGCAGTGTTATGTGTTTGAAATAGCACCGCCGTTGCTTGGCAACCACTGATAAACAGTGCCGGCGATGTCACAGAGGTGCTCGCAGTGGAGCCCATCAATACGAGTCTGGTTTGTAACGAGTCGGCTCATGCCTTGCAGTCAAAATTAGCCGGCGCGGCGCCACATAATGAATGACAATGGTTTACAAATAATGAAATAAAGGGGACCCGGCTCAAGCTGTAAATTACGTAGGACAGATGCACGAATATTAAGCATGAGCACTGAACAGCTGTTGCACTTCGTTAGCAAGTGAACGACGTTGACAAAGAAGGGTTCACAACTTGAATTGTTTATCTTGCCGGGATACCACTGCCGACCGACACTTGTTGAAGAGATATTGCACCTGCAGCTTTTCACCAACACTGTCGCGCCGTACCAGAATAGTCCAGAGGTCAGATCACAGCAGGTCACACAGTTCATGTCAGTGCGCCAACCACCAGCGCCAGCTTGTGACCCACCGACCAGGACCACCAGGCTTTTTGGCGCCAGGTTTTGGCTCCAGAGTTTGCTGCGCTCCGCTGAGAGTTTTGGCCGGCGGCGGACCAAACAGTTCACGGCGCGCCAAATTACCCCGCGTCCCTGGCGACTGTTTTCCGCAAACAGCACGTCCGACCCGCAACGAGAGCCGGGTCACCGTCAGCGACCGGGTCACGTGACCCCCTACCCACCCCCTCCCTCCGCAGCGGCCCGGAACACGCGCCAAACAACACAAACTTTCCCCGGGGCCGGTCAGAATTCGGCTCACGTTCGGAGGTAATTGCCGAGCTCGCAGGTCACCGACGAAAAGCAGTCGTCTCGACAAAAACAGACGGCGTCATTTAACGCCCGATAGAAGTGGCCATCTAACCTAGCAAAGTTATTAAAGCAGCAAGCATTGCACAATGCAAATCCTTTATTAATCTAATTGTAAGATTAGGTCGGGAGCACGACGAATTAAGTCCAGAGTAATGAGCCGCTTTATGATGGTAACTTCCGAGACCTCTCGTGACCAGTCAAAACATAGCATTCCACATAATGAACTTCCGTATAATGACATCCTTTGCCTTAATGCAAAATTACCACAGCAAAGCGTTTGATTTGATGCCACCTTGATGCCACCATTTATGGTGGCATCAAGGTACCACCATTTATGGCATCAATTGGAAGAGTCGCCTTTCGACCTGTAACCGCACACCACTTCAGTCTTTCTTTCAACCCTGTTGTTCGATGTTGGTTGCAGCTTTTTTCTGTACAACAGCACACAAAAGCTCATGACTCCTCCCTTCCAACAGTTCCCCTTCAGTCATCATTTCTGCGTGTCCCAGTTGTGCTCTATGCCGACGCCCCGTCACGCCCACCGACTAATATTGATCGATGGATACCATCCGGTCCAATCAGAGCATGGTGTCCGGTCCTATCAGAGCAATCACCGGACACGGACAGGACAGGTGTGACCATTACACGCGACATAACGCCGCCGGCGGGCCACACGTGACGTCACAAGGGGTGGCGTGACGTCACTGCGGGTGTGACTACCGGTAATGGTGGGTCAACTACGAACAGTGAGGTGGATGATAGTACGTGATGAGAATGGAAGAGCAATGAAAACAAAATAATGGACGCTCATCTGCAGTAACCACGGCTGGGGTCGTAAAAGTGGATTGGCAATAACTCATAGGAATTTGGGGCACATCTTCTAGTTGCATCCTAGGGCGGGAACTTGGGTTGCCATGACGCGGTTATCTGTGATATCCATTGCTATTGTCTTTCAAAATGAAAATTGACGTACACAACAAAGTATAAATTGCAACAGCTTGCCTACAGACACATCGCCCCAAGGTTTGACCCCGGATTCGCCCCCTCCCCCCCCCCCCCCCCTCCCCGAGTTCGTCTGGCACGCAGTATGGGCCCGGGAACGTTCGACCGTCGGCTCATCGGCTGTGTTTATGGTGCGCCTATACGACCGACCCGACCTGGAACCGGCGCCAGGGGCGGTCGGGAGGTGACGGCGAAGGTCACATCGAACGAGGAACAACGCAGACGACGCAAAGGAGCCCTCCAGTCTGACAGTGGGACGGGAAAGGATGGCAAGTAGTGATACGCGGGTTTCGTGAAGAAAGAGAGGGGACGGAACGGGTCGGGTCGCGGGATGGGTCAGGACCGGACAGGACAGGACCGAACTGAATGGTATGGGACGGGTGGGGAGGACGACAAGACAAATATGGCAGCAAGACAAACATGGCAGAACATTCACTCAAGGAAATCCGAATGTTGACGCCAGAAGCCATAGTAGAGGCTCGTCACAAACGAAGGAACATTGGATCATTTTATGGCTTCCGCGTTTAGGACTAAAGATAAGAAGATAGGTAAATCGCTCTCTGCTATAAAAGTCGAAGGTTCCGACATCCGGCAACCATAGACATAGAGAGATTAAAAAGTGTAAAATAACGGGTCAGTTTTGTAGTGGCGTAATGTTGCATGAATAATAACAACGACCCCTTCCCTAATAAGAGTAATTGCCACTACCGATAGCAACATTTCACCATTCCACATCGCGCAGCCTGACAGCTCCATCGCGCCCCCACCACGACTGCACTGTGATCATCGTTTGACAGGTAATCCTGTCGGGCGGCCATTGTGTCCGCAGTCCGGAGCACGCCCGTGACGGTCGTCACGCGTCACGTGACGGTCCGTCACGCCGCAGGCCGTCCGCGTCACGTCAGTCAGCCTGTCACCACAGTAGGAGGACGGCTACAACGCTGGTGGCGCGTAACGACACCGTCACGCTGCGTGTTTACCCATCGTCACGTGGACGGAATAGTGTGTAGTTCACCGTGACGTCGCTTGATGTGGACTCCTCCGTTGTTCGCTTGCCTCTAATTGAAAATTATGCGACAGCATTTCAAGGATTGATGATTCAATCATGGTCATATATTTCTTGCAACAAAAATGCGTCGAAACTGCATCCAGTAAACATACCTGTCGAGCTTACTAGGGCCCACCAGGCACCACTATCGCCGATATCTTCGAGCGAGCCATTAGATGTCGCTCATGTCTAACCGTAGGCGTGCAAGAGACAACCAAAGCAGTGTTGAATATGGTAATTGTACATATTTAACCACCATATATAGGTTCCACAATAGTGATCGACGACAGCGATTAGCCATACAAAGTTTCAACAGTTGTATACGCCAACTGGGCACTACGGGTTGCAGAAATCTACAAGATAAGGACCATCTACATGCTTTGTTACCTACGCCGTGCTGCCTTGGTATAACGGATGCCCCAGAATGGCTATCCTAAACCAGAGATTCTACGTCGGAGGCCATTGGCTTGCAAAGACCGAATACTTTTCAACTCATGATCATTTCAAAGTAATTTGAGCCATCCTTATCTATTTAACGGACACGTCCTTCAACATTCACGTTGCACGCAACGCGTGACTGCATGACATCTCATAGCAGCACGACAGCTTATGCGTTGGGGCTCAGTGACAGCCAGCCTGTTTCATGTCCTGGATGGCGGTGAGTGAACGCAACGACCAACCGCAAGTCACGGAGGTCCACGGCGCCTGACAACACATAATAAACACACCGAGCAGCAGCGTGTCTACTCCAGATGAACCGTCGTTAGACGGCCTTTTACCAGACACCACACTGGCAACTAATTAGCTGTCCACGAGGTCATTAACCCCTAGAGCTTCCACAGCCTCAGGCGTGGCTTCGCGGTGGCGCACACGCCACGAAACACGAAACGAGAGCAGAGAGCTGACGATGAAAACCGGCCGAGAGAGAGGCATCCACGAGCCCATTTGTGCGATGAAGTGTGAGAAGACGGAGCGCCACAGCCAGGCGGATGGCGCTCGGAGATTGACGACCGGGCCAGACCCAAGTAGAAAGTGCCGACAGCTTCCAGGAAGGATTTAACGCGTCACGAGAGATGTTTCGGATTTATCGACAGGCACGTCGTGTATGTAGTTTCAGCGACAGAAGTAAGGTTTGATTGAAGGTTTCCCTTGCTTCATCAGCTTGAATGAGTCTGCGGTGGCCCATAAATGTGTGATCACTTTGACTAATGGCGATACACCGCTGAATTGCAGACTGCAGCCTCTCTTGAGCGATATCTTACAAAAAATATTACCTCAATGACTAGCTCTTCAAAGGACAAGAAAGTGACAAAAAGATATTGACATTTACATGCACATTTTCCAGCCGTGTGAGACACACTTCTCCAGCGAAATGTCATTGGAGTATATCGGTTGGGTCCTTCTTGGATATCCATGCGAAAAAAATATTTTCCCTAGTTATGTTTTCCACGAGCAAACACTTGACACCCATTCACTCCATGTCCGAAGACTCGTAAAAAGCCACACGTCTGTCTACACTAGAGATGCCACAAATTTGCAATTTCATTACCCGCCCCGCCCCGCAGCTACCCCTTGCCCAACCACAACTACCCGCAAGCTGATTTTGGCTGAGCCGAACCCGCAAAAAACCCGCAATTTTAAAAAACCTGCTTTTGCAAGAAAAAATACAGCTGGGTCAATGCTAGAGCTATATAAACCTTACTTGCTTCATTACTGTGCAGAAAAAGACAGCCAAACAAATAGTAAGGACTTGAAATTGTTATGCTAAGTCCTCAGGAAGTGCACACTGGATAGTGGAAAATGAATAATGCATCAATACATTTGAAATTCCTTTCTGAAAAGAGTTCAGTAAAATCTTTCTCTCACCTTACCCTTCAGCATTGGCTGAGGATCAAAATTTCACTCTGGCTCTATCTCAATGTTAGGCTTCTGGAATGATATTGTTATCAAAATGAATGTTGATATAATAAGATATGCGATTTCCAGTTAAAAATAAATAGTGACACGGTAAATAATGAGTATCCAGTCAATCTACACATAAAACAAATCATGCAAAATTCCAGCAAAAACCAGCTAACCACCAATGAACCACGCATTTTTGGAAACATGCGTCAGAAGCGTCACCAACAGCTGATTGCATGGAATGTTACAGCGACTAAATTATTGCAGCCGTAGTTAGTGCGAACTTGTTGCGAAAACACCGTTGTATAATGCATATTCATGTGCCATTCTGATAAAATTATTTTACACAACAGCTTAAATTTTACAATTCAGAGGTTCATCACCGGTTAAGAAATAAAGAGACAGTAAATACTAAATTTAATGTAATAATAGATGGTCTTGGTAATGCTCTCCGGCTAGTCCTCTCTCGGCATACAAATGATAAGAACGTAAAAAGACAAAAGAAATAAATGCGACCAGCTACGTGGTTTTGTAACATGTATAACTGCTATTTTGAGGTATTCAAAAACCAAGACAGAAAAATTGATGTAAAATTATTATTGCGTTATCAATGACAGCTTTCCTTCGCCTCAGAGACCAAAATTGACGCAGTCAAATGCCAATCCTTGTCAGAATGTCGGAAGTGCGCCAGTATTGTATTGCGTTATGTTTGGGCCGCATGCCTGTCAATATTTTGATTTTTTGTAAGGGTAATTGGTGTGTTATTTTCGTAATATAGGGTGGGACAGAAGTAGAACATAGAGTAGGATAGGTAATCAATGAATTTGCATCAAATTTTTTTAGCTGATAGCTCTTTTTTATGCCGACCAGGCGCAAATAAAGTCATAGGCGTAGGAACAGGGGGGGCCGGGGGGCCATGGCCCCCCCACTTTCGGAGGTGGGGGGGCCAGCAATGTTAACTGGCCCCCCACTTTTTGCTGACTTAAGTGTCTGTCTGTACCTAACCTACCACCCGGTAACTTGACAACTATTCAGCTTGCCCTTTAATGAGGATTCCTTTTTGTTTCTACAGCGTTATTGACCGCAATTTCCTTCACTCAATGAAGGAAACCATATCAGAGACAAGACTGTGAGTCCTGGTGACAGCATTTTGTTGAATACGAGGCGCGGGACAGCGAGCACTAAAAAGGTATAGGCAATACTAAGACAATACTAGCACGGTGCAGGAGAATGCGTATACAAACGACCAACGCTTGACCTTATCTGCTTGGGGTCGGCATAGTTCGTCAAAGACGTACTAGCTGGGGGCCAGGGTGACCGTGCCTCAGCCTCGTTTCAAACAGGCTGGGGGCCAGCAATGTCTGTTTCTGCCCCTCCCCCTTCCACTTTCAGTGCAGTGACGGTCGCAGAGGGGGATCAGGGCCATGCCCTTCCCCCCTCCAAAGGCTAATCAGGGGGCCATCATATCATTTGGCCCCCCCCCCAAACAACCAATGGGCCCCCATGGGCGTATGGGGCTCTGGCCCTTATTCGATTGTCACGAGACTCAAGAATCCCACGCTAGCTATTAACAGCTCCCAAACCAGTCTTTGAGGGTCCTACACTGATCTCGGAGGGCCCTTCAGTGGCGGTCAAGCGCCCACATTGACCGCTGAGAACCCACATTGACCTCATTTGAGGGCCCCTAAACCGGCCTCAAGGGCCCAGCCGGCGTCTGAGGGCCTCACACCGGCCTCTGGTGGCCTCATTTCTGTCTCTGGGGTGCCTTTAGGTGCCTTTGAGGGCCCCGCACTGAATTCTGAAGACCCGATGCCGGCCTCTAAGGGTCCGCATCGGCCTCTGAGGGTCCACCTTGGCCTGAGGGGTCCAACGCCGGCCCATGCCGGTCTTTTAGGGCCCCACACTGACCTCTAAGGGCCCATGCTGACCTGTAAGGACCCACATTAGCCTATGAGGCCTTGCACGGGATTCTGAAGACCTGATGCCGGCCTCTGAGGCCCATCTTGGTTTTTGAGGGCCTTCTGCTGGTCTCTGGGTTCCAACACCGGCCCATGCCGGTATTTTAGGGTCCCACATTGACCTCTAAGGGCCCCGCACTGGATTCCGGAGATCCGATGCCGGTCTCCAACGGTCCGCATCGGCCTCTGAGGGCCCACCTTGGCCTATGAGGGCCCTCCGCTGGTCTCTAGGTTCCAAGTCCCTCCCATGCCGGTCTGTTACGGCCCCACACTGACCTCTAAGGGCCCATGCTGGCCTGTAAGGACACGCATTAGTCTCTGAGGGCCTTGCACTGGATTCTGAAGACCCGATGCTGGCCTCTGAGGCCCATCTTGGTTTTTGAGGGTCTTCTGCTGGCCTCTGGGGTCCAACACCGGCCCATGCCGGCATTTTAGGGTCCCACACTGACCTCTGAGGGCCCATACTGGCCTGTAAGGACCCACATTAGCCTCTGATGGCCCAAGTCGGCATCTTAAGGTCTCATCCTGCCCTTTGCAGGCCCTGTACTGGTCTCTGAGGGCCTTAACCCTCGCCAGCCGGGGGGGGGGGGTGCCGCCCCTCCATAGTTTTTTTTTTCGCGATAGCTCCGAACGCGCCGGCGATAGAGAGCTGAAGCTTGGCATACCTGACCTTTGAATCAAACGGGATCTTTTGACACCAACCGCATTTTCGGGTCAGATCAGGTCACTGACCCATGTGGTCATAAGTGAACCTCTGCACGGTCTTCAGATGTCGCAACTTCGCAACGCCCTCACTGCCAGAGGAGATTTCACAGGGAAATGAACCTTGGAGGACCTAGTATCCAATAGGAGTCTTTCAACTTGTATAATGTATATCTCGGATTTTTCCTAAAGTTCATATGAGGTCAGGTCATTTTCGTGACCTCACCATTAGGTATAAGTCAATGGGGATAAACTGAAAACTTTTTCTGGCGCCGGGAATGATCGATCTCCAACTATCTCAAGCACACCGAATCGTGATTTCATGCACTCCTTGCAAGGTTCGATGCGTCACTTTTGCAATGTTGACCTTGCGCGACGTCATTTATGAAGTTATAAGGGTCTTATTAGTTTTTCGTCAATAACTAGGTACCGATCAAATTGAGCTAGCGAGTCGGGAAAGCCACCTATGGACTCAAGAAGACCTGCCGAATCGAATGATATGCGACATGACCTCCTTCGACCAATTTCGTGACCTGGGGACGCCGACCTGACCGTGACCCGAGGTCAACACCCTAAGTTTACCTCACCCAAACAAAAAGTATATCATTCGACGCGCCTGAGAGAGGCGAACACGATGCTGGCAAAATCGCGGCTCTGCGGCCATTTTTTGCGAAGTTATTCACCAAAAACGGAACCGTGCCTTGAGGCACTTGACCTGACCTCAGAGGTCACCGGTTTTTGTTTGTTTTGTTGGGTTAGGCCCTTTCGGTCCAATGAGACCATTTCAGAGCCGGAAGGATGATATGATATAGGGGGAGACATTGGTCTGGGCAGGCACCCTAGTGAGTCGCCGGGGCTGAGCCCGTCCAGAGGACAGGCCACCCAGCCCCAAGGCACTCACTGCACCCGGCTACGGGGTGCGCTCCCTCGGGAGCAGCGGTGCCGCTCCAAGGGAGCAGCCCGCATGAGATAAAGTTGCCTGTCCAGCCCGGAGGGGGTTGCGGTGTGGAGGAGAAGGATTTCAGTATCCTGAGGATAGAAGCACGGAACGGTGTCAGAGGTCACCGGTTGACCTAGGACCATAAAATCGGGTATCGATCTCTGCGTCCCGTAACGGCGCACACGCTCGTTTTACCGCGACGCGCTAGCTCCACCTGGGGCGAAACGGCAAGGGGGTCGTACCCGCCGGCCCGCCCCTTCGGCCAGCGCTGCCTGGACGGGGGATTCCGGTTGAAGCGCAGTCACGTGACCTGCGATATCTCGGTGCGCTCTAAGCGGAAGGGGTGTGCCCTTATAGGTTCGTTAACTTTTGAGCCTATTTATTTGTATCGTAACGATTGCAAATAATTTCAATCGTCGATGGACAAAGAATTGAAAAAGCATTACGAATATGTATATTTTGACTGGAAAATACGTCAATGGCAGCCTGCAGCCTATTTGGCACGGGAAGCTTTTTTCCGGAATTGTCAGTACTAATTGCGCAAAACTACGCCTAAACTGGAAAAGATGGTTCAGGTAACAGCGCAGTGTGTTTATACATACGGTTTCTTTAAGCGCACTGCACCCATTTCGGACCAAGTACGCCCTGAATGGATATTTCCTTTTTTTTCCTATACCATTTTCTTTTACCTTCCAACGAAGCTGCTATATGAAGCACTTTCCTAGTATCGATGCATGCAGGCCTGTAGATCATAATGGATAGGTAGTAGGTACATTATTGTAAATTCCACATATTTTACTACGCATATAATTATAATTTCCTAGAAAAATAATCGTGATATCCCCTTCCGAAAACGAAAATACCTCGTTTTTTCCACTTTTCTGCCTCCGATTCCATTTCACTGGCCTTCTCGGGCTTGAAACGGGACCTCTTAGACTGGAACACAGTGGTGGAACACAGGGGGGGGGGCATCAGGGCCATGCCCCCCCAAGGCAAATCAGGGGGGCATCATATCATTTGCCCCCCCCCAAACAACCGATGGGCCCCCATGGGCGTATGGGGCTCTGGCCCGTATTCGATTGTCACGAGGCTCGAGAAACCCACGCCAGCTATTATAAAACGCCATAACAGCTCCCATACCGGTCTTTGAGGGTCCTACACTTACCTCTGAGGGCCCTTCAGTGGCGGTCAAGCGCCCACATTGACCGCTGAGGACCCACGTTGACCTCTGAGGGCCCTCCACTGGCCTTTAAGGGCCCCTAAACCGGTCTCAGGGACCCCACCGGCGGCTGAGGGCCTCACACAGGCTCTGGTGGCCTCATTTCTGTCTCAAGACTAGCCTTTAATTGCCTCTGAGGGCCCCGCACTGGATTCTGAAGACCCGATATCGGCCACTAAGAGCCCGGATCGACCTCTGAGGGCCCCTCTTGGTCTTTGAGGGCCCTCCGCTGGTCTCAAGGGTCCAACGCCGGCCTATGCCGGTCTTTTAGGGCCCCACACTGACCTCTAAGGGCCCCATGCTAGCCTATAAGGACCCACATTAGCCTCTGAGGCCCCCGCACTGGATTCTGAAGACCCAATGCCAGCCTCCAAGGGCCGGCATCGGCCTCTGAGGGCCCATCTTGGCCTTTGAGGGCTCTCCGCTGGCCTCTGGGGTCCAACGCCGGCCCATGTCGGTCTTTTAGGGCCCCACACTGACCTCTGAGGGCCCCATGCTGGCCTGTAAGGACATACATTAGCCTCTATGGGCTCTGCACTGAATTCTGAAGACCTGATACCGGCCTCAAGGGCCCGCACCGGCCTCTGAGGACCCATCTTGGCCTTTGAGGGCCCTCTGCTGGCCTCTGGGGTCCAACGCCGGCCCATGCCAGTCTTTCCGGGCCCCATTCTGACCTCTGAGGGCCCCATGCTGGGCTGTAAGGGCGCACATTAGCCTCTGATGGCCCCGCACTGGATTCTGAACACCCGATGCCGGCCTCTTAGGGCCCGCATCACCTTTGAGGGCCCATCTTTGGCCTTTGAGGCTGGCCTCTGGGGTCCAACGCCGACCCATGCCGGTCTTTAAGGGCCCCACGGCGGTCACGCTAACCTCTGAGGGCCCCATGCTGGCCTGTAAGGACCCACATTAGCATCTGAGTGCCCAAGTCGGTCTCCGATGGTCTCAAACTGCCCTTTGCAGGCCATGTACTGGTCTCTGAGGGCCCTAAACTGGCCTCTATATGTCCCCAACTGGCCTATGAGGTCTCTACACCGGCCACTGATGGCCGTATTATGTTCTATGGGGGCCCAAGACTTACCTTTGGGCGTCACGCATTTGCCTCTGAGGGCCCACATCAGCCTCTGGGGTCCCATCTGGGGCCTTTGAGGCCCTTCGCTGACCATTGGGTCCAACGCCGGCCTCTGGGGGTCTGACACTGTACTCTAAGGGCCACATTGCAGCCTCTATGCGATAGGTATCGCCGAAGCGTTATCCATGGGCCTATTAGTGTAGGAGCCACGGGTGCAGTGGGTGAAGTTGCACCAACAATAATTCTCCAGTGGGTGCAGACAATGTATTCTCTACCCACAATAATCTGGAATAAAACCCATTTTCTCATCAACACTACTTTCGATGCAGCACGACAAATTCAGGATATTTTGCCCACTACTATCCATCTTTCGATGCATTTGCTACTGTGATGGTCTTCAAAACTTACATGCGTGCTCAAGTGAAAAATAAGAAACGGAACACATGTGATTGAACACATACCGATGACCCACTGTCAAAAGTTTTAGCACGATATCTTCAAAATGGCTAAGTTAGCCGGTTTTACTTTTTGCGGTAGTCAATTCACAGTTGCGTGAATTATTGACATTACCAATGCTCATGCACTACGCCCGTGGGCCCCTTTAAGCTAGCACCGGGCCCCCGGGTCAGTGCAGGGGCCCCTTTGCCAAGTTGCCCCCCCCCCCCCCAAACACCAAATCTGCGACCGCCCCTGCTGGAACACGGGCCCTCTCCAGCCTGAAACGGGCCGTGCTTTCCAGCTCAGGGGCGTCATCGACGTTGTGTTCGGAAGGGTCGCGACCCTGCATTTCTTATGAAACCAGAGCAGTCGGACCCCACACTTTGAGCACTGGTACTTATCTATGAAAATAAATTACCTATTTCTTATGTAAATCTAGTGCTCACCCCCAAAAATAGTGGGTAAAATCAGGAGCTTTTTGGGCTTTTGTGGGATTTACTTTGACTGACCGTCTGGCCTGGCCCCCTCACTCGAAAAATATGTGGCTCTAATTGGGCCCACCTTTTGTGACGGGCTGCGGCCGCCAGTGATGGCACCAGGCCAGGCCATCTGTGCTCATGGTCTAGCAGCACCTCTGGCAAGAGTTCCCTCCATGGCAGGAATAGGCCCGGAACAGGGGCAGGGCCGGCGCCACAGGGGGGGGGGGGCAGCTGCCCCCCCCCCCCAGCTGCCAGCCGGGCCCTTAAAAAAAAAATGCAGGAACGTGCATTTGGAGGCAAGAGGTACCTAATGGCCAATTTATGCACCTGAATTCGATCGGAGACCACTTGTCGGTCGGAGGGCCCTGGTCAGTGCTCAGCTAGAGGGCCCGGGTCGGCTAGAGGGCCCTTTTCAGTCAGAGGGCCTTGGTCGGCCAGAGGGCCCTGGTTAGTCAGAGGGCCCTGGTTGACCAGATGACCCTGGTCAATCAGAGGGCCCTGCTATGTCAGAGGGTCCTGGTCGGCCAAAGCACAGAGGACCCTGGTCGGTCAGAGCTCAGAAGGCCTTGGTCGGCCAGAGGACCCTGGTCGGCCAGATGGCCCTGGCCCTTGTCCGTCAGAGGGCCCTGGTCGGTCAGAGGGCCCTGGTCCGTCAGAGGGCCCCGAACCCGGTCGATCAGAGGGTCCTGGTCGGTCAGAAGGCCCTGGTCGGTCAGACGGCCACAATCGGTCACGGGTCCTTGGTCGGCCAAAAGGCCTTTGTCCGTCAGAGGGTCCTGGTCAGTCAGAGGGCCCTGATCGGCCAGAAGGTCGGTCAGAGGGCCCTGGTCCGCCAGAGGGCCCCGGACCCGGTCAATTAGAGAGTCCTTGTCGGTCAGAGGGCCCTGGTCGGCCAGAGGGCCATGGTCGGTCAGAGGGCCCTGTTTGGCCACAAGGTCCTGGTCGGTCAGAGAGGGCCCTGGTATGTCAGTCGGCCTTGGTCGGTGGACGCTGTATCTGTTATCACGTCATCACTCCGCCACCTAGCATGACCCGGTTAAATTTATTTTACCAAACGATGGACAATGATGCTCCAACATGTGTGAGAAGTTTCATTATGATCCTTGGACTGTGGATCCTTTGATCCTTAAGACTGTGGGTACCAGCGTAAGAAAACCTCTAGACTTTGGCACACACCCCGGAAGAACCGGTCGGAGGCTGTACCTATTTGGCATCAATAACTCATTGACCTGACATTTAGCGTCCGTCTAGGATAAAACTTGGAAGGGTCGATACGACCCACCTGCCTGTGCGAGGGTTAATTCACCATACTTGACCCGTTTTCGAAATGTATTCCGCTAGCCGCTTGTGGTCAGTAGTGGGGAACGTCCCCCCCCCCCCCCACACACACACACATGCAATTATAAACACCGACAGTACAGGGTGGATTAAGACTCGTAATACGTCACAAATCCATACACCCCTTAAGACCCTTAATTACACTTATGTAAATAGCTGAATAGCTGAATCAAGACCAGAGTGAAACATTAGGACATGATGTGAATATCACATTTCAGGAAGTGTTATATGTTATGTAATGCTAAAGATCAATCAAATATACAGAATAAACAACGCAACATATAAATCATTAATAAAGTTTTTTTCCTGAAATGCGCTTAAATCGTCATTTTTTCCTTCATGCGCTTAAACACGCAATTTATTTGTCATTTTTCGGCGCACTGCGCCGACAAGGGACAAATTTCTGGGACTTAAAAGCGCACATAGGCAAAAGTGCGCCAGAACTGAACTAGCCCAAAATATAAAACTTATTTTTTAGGAAAAGTATGACGAAGTTCTTATTTATTGAAGTGTTTTATGATGTTTTAAGATGAGACGAGTAATATCCAAACACTCGTTCTTCAATTTAACCGTTTTTTTGTTAAAACACTTTTCACAAATTCAGCTTAAAAATCGAGTGGGGCTGCATGAGTTTAACATTGTCCATACAGCCAGATGGGGTGCAATTTTCCTGAAGTGCGAATAGCTGCTAGCCGAGACCAAAATATTGATCCACGCATAAAACACTGGTAAATATGATGAAAAGCATCATATTATGTACAGTAACGGGTAATTTATCAGCTATATATTAAGGAAATTCATATTTTAAAAATGTCCACAAGTATTGAGGGAAATTGCTGATTTTCCACTCACGGCGCATTTTGGTCAGTATAAGCGCACTTAAAAACATGAGCGAATTTCGACGCTGTGTTTGCTCAAATTTAATGCATTTAAGTCATATTATTACTTTGCCATGTTCCTGAGCATAATACATGCATATTTCATTCGGTGGCATCGAGCGTTTGAAGATTATGCGGCATTTTACTTTCTTTCCAGTCCAGGCGCATTTTCCTGCGCAAAAACGCAGGAAAAGCGCAGTCCAATCTAAGCGCACCGTGTACATCGGCGGCGCACTCGTTTCCTTGTAAAGCGCAATCCGATTCCCGTATGTAGAAAACCTATAGGACCGGGCCGTGGAGGGTTAAACTGGCCTCTGAAGGCCCAGACCGTCTAAAAATCCCACACCGGCCTCTGATAAGTGATAGTCAATCAGCCCAGTTGCAGTGGTCGCTGATATAAAACCTCTTAAAAACGTTATAGGCCTGGCTGAGCCTAGCTGGGCCGTTCATGCTGCTTTTTATAGGTATATTGAAAAGACTCGCTTTGCACGTTTCACGCTTGCTCGTAATGAAAAAGTTGCTGGATGCCTCTGGAATTTGCAAGGGTGCCAACGGCTGCGGAGGTCAGGGGAACGCGTCCATCAGTTTGAGCTTATGGACGGGAGACTCCCTGAAATTTCAACCATTTTTTTTTCTTTTTTTTGTCTCGATTTTTTTTTACCTCTGAGCATGTTTGCGAAAACAAAGTGGCCGAAATCCGAGGAGAAATCGGATTTTGGGGGTAGGTTAGGTTTTGGACCTCTGGGACCCTGGCCCCCCCCCCCCCCACTTTCGAAAACGTTCCTACGCCTATGAATAAAGTAACATGTGGCATTTGCTCTGATTTTCAACATCTCATTTTAGTCTGGGTTCTTCCATAATGTATATCTAGTGCACACTGTACATAGACTTCAGTTCAGCTTCCTATAAGTTTGCTTTCAGGTTCTTTTATGTTTTATGGAATGCTTTCATCAGCATTTATTTATGCTTTGTAGTTTGTTGATTGTACCCTGGTTCGGTCATTGCTAGACTGTGGATGCTATTGCTGGTTGTTTTCAGTTTTGCATTTGAAATGCTTCCTTTATATATTTTTATACTTGGTTCTGTTTTAAAAGTTGTTTTGATGAATATTGTATTGTTAACCTGAGCAAATGCACTTGGCATTGTGTTTTGCATCTAAAAAAAAAAAAAATTATAGGTTCTAAAGTTTGACCGCCAAATACTCGCCACACGACAAGTTTTGCTTCTCGAACCCGCCAAAAACCCTGCGGGTTTTGAAAACCCGCAGAAAGCGGGTTCGCGGGTTCAAAAGTGGCATCTCTAGTCTACACCTCCGACTGGAGATACGTGATCTCGCATCGCTGCGGTGTAATAATGAGCTCACACCCCACACAAACACCACCGCCAACTCCCGTCAAATCCGCAGAACAATCTCCACAAAACGCCGATCTTGGCAGCAGTAGCAGCCACCGCGAAATCAACAGAGTGTTGTTGCCCACCGCGCCGGGTCGGCAGCTGAGTTGCCAGCTGGGCGATGTGATGCCAGATAGAATGTCACTGTCTCGGCGGGGTGTGTCGGCTCGAGGTGAGACGGAAGGTGTGGTGAAGCTCAGGACCAGCGGAGTGGCTTCCGGCCGTCGCAGTGAACCGGTCCCGGGACGCACCCAGTATGGTGATTGACCAGCGACGGCCATGGAATGACCTTACCGAGTTCAGAGGTCGCGAATGATGTCTGAGAGCCCCTCCACATGGCACCCGCAGCAAAATGAGCCCTAGCAAGTTTTTTTTTTGTCAATTAGCTGGTAAAAATATTCCTTTGAATAGCTGTGATGCATGATATTCATCGAAGCAACCACAAGGGACTGTTTCAGGCTATAATATATGACAAATATATAATTAAGAATAAGACTACCAAATATATAGTAAAGATGGCAATGCCTCGCCCAGCTGGCAGACAGCAGATGGCGCGCATTTGGCTGTGTATTCCGGCTGGGCATGTCGGTCAGCCACGGAATGTGTGGGGGATTCCGACGATCTTATTACTGCCAACAATGCTGGAACGTGCAGCCGCCGGCCCTTCGAGGAACACGAAAGCTCCCGATGTGCTCAAAACGTGCCTCACAACAGGTGAGCCCGAGGTCATGAAACTGGGCCGTCGGACCGAGCCCTGATTAAGGATCGCAAGGTAAAGTAAGGGCTAAGAAGAAACGTTCCTATTTGGTCCGCTCACGGCTAAAACTGCGGTGTTAACACAGCTGTTAGGCCCATTACTTCGGTAGGAAATGAGACTCAACTGATATTTTGCTATTCTTTTGTAATGCCTAGTACTTTGATTCATCAGATACACGGCTGTTTTCTACTTGCTCAGCGATCTGTTCTCAAGCCAAATTCTAAGAAATGTCCATAAGCGACAGTAGAAGACAAATGTCTCATATACATTATCCGAGCGTCGCTGTTGTCGCATTACTCAGCAGTACCTATCCAGCGTTGCGTTCTCGGAAGAAAGATGTGCCGATCGGATTTAGCAAAGTACGAGGTGTTATTGTTTTGTACCCTTCATTCCAAGCAGGTGTAGTTGCAGGATAGAACAAGGGTGATAAGCGAGCATTCATGCAAATTAAGTTTTTCTTCTTAGCACCTAATCTGCAACCGCTTCCAGGGAATCGTTTTCATATCCAGTGATACAAGTGAGGACATGAAAGGAATGCAGTATACGAACTAGTGTTTAGAAGAGGGTTAACAAATGGACGGATAATTGCGGATGTTTCTACAACCCAGAAGGAGTTATGCAGGTGAATTAGGAAAGTATGTGTCGAGCTCGCTGCGGCCCTGGTAGACGCCTAACTCCCTGTTCATTCCTCTGTCGCCACATGGTAGAATCTACCACCAGGCGTCTACCAGGTACGCCTAACTCCCCGATAACTCCTCTCCCGTGGCCTCACCTGTGTCGAACTCGCTGTCGCCCTGGTAGACGTCTTACTCCCCGATAACTCCTCTCCCGTGACCTCACCTGTGTCGAACTCGCTGTCGCCATGGCAGCCGCCTAACTCCCCGATAACTCCTCTCCCGTGACCTCACCTGTGTTGAACTCGCTGTCGCCCTGGTAGACGTCTTACTCCCCGATAACTCCTCTCCCGTGACCTCACCTGTGTCGAACTCGCTGTCGCCCTGGTAGACGTCTTACTCCCCATTTACTCCTCTCCCGTGACCTCACCTGTGTCGAACTCGCTGTCGCCATGGCAGCCGCCTAACTCCCCGATAACTCCTCTCCCGTGACCTCACCTGTGTCGAACTCGCTGTCGCCCTGGTAGCCTCCGTCGATGCTGGTCGTAGAGGTCGCGCAGCTTGTGACCTGATCGGTGACCTGGGTCGAGGTCGGCTCAAGGTCCTCGGGCGTTTCGGAGGGTTCAGCAGCCAGACGCACCTCGGCCTCTGGCTCACTGAACACCACCGACTTCCGCTCCTGGCCGGGGGCAGACTCCTGAAACGGAGCGCAAGGTTAGGTCATAACGCGTCATGTCACTACCGATACCAGCAAGCTATGTCATTTTGCGATGGGTCACACAGGTTAGGTAACAGGTCAAATCACACAGGCCAGGTCACACAGATCAGGTAACAGGTCATGTGAGTTGTAACAAAGCTCAGGCAACACAGGTCTTGTAGCATCATGTGAAGCCCCAGCATGTCAAGTCCAGCTGCGCCACATAGCAGTGTCCACGTTGACGTCACATCAGGTCATACAGAACCATTTGTCACCGAGCTGGCGACATAAGAGGCAACTCCGGAAACGACGCCGGATGCCGGGCCACGACAGAAAAACGGAAAGTCAATATATACCTCAGTAAAACATAGGGCAAAAAGAAGCATAAAAACGCGACAGGAACGGGTCAATCAGGTAAACGAGATGAAAATGCCTGCGGAGAGATAGAGAAAAAGACGTGCAAATAAAAATTAATGACTGTTGTTGTTGCCTGTCTAATGTCTATACAGATAATTCGAAGAACGGACCCGATGGATTTCCAGATAAAAACTACTGCACTCATTCTGGCCACGAAGCTGGCCAAACGTTGAATCCAGCAAAGAGGTTGGTCCACTAAGATGAGACGCTAAAAGGCACCGACTCGCTACCATCTCAAACTCTTACCCAGGCCATTTTACCCCCATCCACCCCATACTGATTCCGCTCCCATTCCTCCAGCCCTCGATCCACGCCCACGGCCGCAAAAGTGCCCTCAGAGACCGCTCTGTAAACATCCGCTGGGTGCGCCAACTTTGCATTCCAAGCACAGAAAATGTTGTATAGGTGCCAAGTCAAGAACAAGTTCCCAGAGCCAAGAACGGAGTGGCACTGAATGAAGCAAAGGTAGACTTCTGCCGCCAGGGAGAGGTAAAACTTCCGTCGTTTCAGACACTGAATGGAACGACATATTTCAGAGACTCGTCGAACAAACTTTAAAGGTTTGAGACGAATACATCAAGCATCGCCTTCCTTAAGAAGATGTCAATGATTTGATGAAAGGTTACGCCTCGCAAGAAGTTCTATTGAGCTTCGGCTATTTACTATTCACATATCCCAATGCATTTCAAAGTCATGACCATTGACCATGTTATCCAAGGCAGGCGAAAAATCCTTGGTTGATTTCACGAAAAGTGAGATAAGTGGTTCGGTAATGAGGCTGTGCTGAGACATATCTACTCATCTAGACAAAAAAAAAGCAATCAGCTTATCAGAAGGACGCATGATAGCGTCATCAGGCAGGCTAAAGGAAACGAACAGATCAAGCGGTATCATAACAGACAAGTCATGGCAGACCCATCGGGGCCCTAACCACAAGGACAACCAGCAACGTATCCTCAGGCACTACTCAGCGCTATGCCCTGCACGGTCCGCTGCTCTAAGGAGCTCTGGATCCCCTACTCAGTTCATCCACGCAGAAACGGCTCCGCCGCCCGCGGCAGTTCCGCTAGACGGTTCAGCGCAGGTGCCACAATGGGACCCATAGCGACCCGGGCGCGTGCCGTGTGAGTGAACTCCGTGACCTTCACAGTCGGGTGCAGCAGGGGTGGACCGTCACCGCGGAGTGCGGGTGATCAGCTAGGGAAGTGTGGATGACGTTTCGTAGTCAGGTGAAATACTAGCGAGGGGTATATGTTGCACACAAGTAAGAGTAATGCGCATCAAATAATACGCGTCCAAAAAGTGTACGAATTTATCTAGATTCAGATTCAGATTCAGATTCACTTTTAGCAATCAGCCCACAATACGACGGCTTTCCACCATTGCACGTCAATCTAAAGGGACATATTGTGCAGAGGTCAAAAAAACTTCCTACTCGCTTACATTGTAGGCGACAGAAGCTGGCAGGCACCAGAGACATTTGGTGACAAAGTCACGAAAATGGTTAACACACTGCATCGCATTTGTTGACGGCGTTTGCGCACACTGCTAGCGAACAGACTAACCAGCCAATCCGCGGCGAGAATAACCCTGAGCGAACCAATCGGATGCTGGTGACACGAGGGGACAACGCTGAGCTGACGCCCCAGCCGCCAGGGAGCCTTCACTGTGGATTTTGTAGGCCCCAGGAGCCAACGCATCAAAGATTTTTAGCGGGCCTTTTCGGCGAGAGGTATACTGTGATCATGAGCACGTAGCAAAACAGGAGTGGACTCTCGCGAGTAGCGCTCAGTGCTTGTCCAATTTTCAAACAAGTTTGAATGCTTTCAAGAAAGGGACTGGCGCCGTGATGAAGGCTGAGTTGTATTGTGGTTATGATTTTTTTCTGTTTTAAGCAAGGCAGGGCATAACACTGGAAGTAAGGAATCTTGGGTTGTCTAATTTTGCTGGTTTGGGTACTTGTAAGTTGGATATAACAACGCTAGCCCTGTGGGTATCAAAAGCAAGGCTATTTGGATTTGTTGCCTGATTTTGAAACACTTGCCAAAGCTGTCAATGAATAGGTGTTTTGTGTTAATATTGACAAAACTTTCATTTTGATTTTAATTTGTTCAGCCCTAGAAGAGCAGGAATTTCAATTTTCATTAGCTAGTAAAAGTATACCAGTCCAAGGACTCCGAAAAAAAATGTTGTAGGTTGGTATGTAGGTTGTAAGGTGGGAGGTTGTAGGCTGGTAGGTTTTCTGTTTTGTGTTGGTATGTTGTAGGTAGGTTGTAGGTTAGAAGGTAGGTATGTAAGTTTGGTTCAGGCTTAATTGTTTTCCTTCATTCCGACTTCCACTCTTTTACTCTTGCGTAAAGTGTTTCAGTTTAAGAAGTCTGAATGAAAGAAAAACATCATTACCTAACCTAATCTTACTTTCTACCCTTTCACCTATTACCTACCAGCCTACAGCCTATCTACCTTCTACCTACCTGTACCTACAAGTTACAACTTCCTTACCTTAAACCTGCCAACCGACAAGCTCTGAAAGTCTGAAGCATACAACCCACCTACCTAGCACCTACACCTTTTTTATTTTGGCTTATTGTATACCTACTAGTACCAAAAAAATCTAATGATTATAATTTTTGTTTAATAAAATTAGTGGCATTGATGAAGAAAAGGAACCGTTTGCAACATGTTGCATAGGTAGGTATATTGTATTATACATAGGCACCTATTATTTGTTATGTCATAACAGGTGTGAAATCTCACCATATGGAACACAAATCTAAATGTATTATGGAAAAATGTAAAATAGAATGTCAGCAATTCTTAAATGCATCTGCACAAGATTGGTTACACCCGAAACTGCTGGTTAGATTTGATGCAAAAAGAGTGAGAAAAGATCAAAAGCATTTATTTTTATCCATGAGTATCTATGATCATAAACCAACTCCAAGTATCCACACAACTCAGTCCACCACACCTGCCCACCTGTCCAAGTCCACCACACCTGAACTGCCTTTTGAGGTAGCAAGTTGTTCTTGGCTGAGAGTTAACTGCTCTTAGAAATTGATGGTGAGAGTGGCAAATGAATCTGAATCTCAGTATTTCCCACCCAAATCAACAAATTTTGGGACACTGTAATAATACATTATCCAGGTTTAGGGCCACACTAACATTGACGACACTACCTAACATTAACATTGGCCTAATGAATCCTATAATTTTTCAAATTTTACCACCCTAGTGCAACACTTATCCGGCCTCCGGGGGCAGGGGACACAAAGGGGGTTGAAAAATTTTGTAGGTGACACAAAATAAGTTTTTTGACCTCTGATATTGTGGTTAGCTAAGGTAAGGGACACGTAGGCTCTACCCGACGCATAGAACACCGGCTAGTTTCATGAAGCGAGTCTCTCGGTCAAAACCAACACAAGTCTTGACCACAGGAATGGTTAGCCCACTTCTCTCGTGACATTACTTTCGCTGCGGCCACACGAGCCCACAAACACGCAGTGACCATTCCGTCCCGCCCTACCGTTCAGTTCTCTGAACCAGGTGTTGGTAAGTCCAGGTGGCAAAACAGCCGGATGGCGGGGACAACTAATCGCATTCCGTTTAAAGAGAGAGCAAAGCCGATGGGCCGTTTCACGCTGGCCGTCACCAGACGTGGAAGATAGCGGAACGGTCACATGAACACACATACTCGAGTCGAAACGTCCCCACTCTGCTCTGGGAGTCTGCGCTTTCCAGCGTCTCTTACATGTCTCTCGAATGTCTCTCCGTGTCTCCTTCACGTCAAATACTCATCCCTGTGGTATAGGTATTCTGCATCTCTCGAGAATCCAGCGTCTCTTTTATTCTCAACTTTCGCGCACGGAGTGACAGCGATGACTTCAAACGAGCAGCCAAACAAGTGGGGCTTGAAATATGCACTACGTCATTTTGTTACCGTCTCTTGTCCGTTGGTCACATGAATTTAACATGCCTTATTGGACTGCGCAAACCTGAACTGAACTAAGCAAAATCAAAGCATCTATCATAGATTCACCAAGCTTGAAGAACGTGAATAAGGAGTCAATATCAATGTCCGTGAGAAATCGCCGAATTTTGTCCGATTTTCCGGCTCTACTGCATAATTTTGTTCTCATCGCACACCGTAGCTCACGCACTAGACAGACACACAAACACGCAGAGGCAAGCAGAGCCGGCCCGTCGGCTTTGCGAAGGTGATGACACGGCTTTGCGAAGGCGATGGCACGGTGTGGAGATGGTCAGACACGGTGTAAGCTGAAGTTTGGACACGCTCTGACCGGGTGGTCGACGGATGGGCGCGGATGTCGAGGGAGAGCAGAGATAGAGCAGAGAGAGAGGGGGAGAGAGAGAGAGAGAGAGAGAGAGAGAGAGCATGGTGAGCACTGAGCAATAGAGCGTGTAGAGGATATTAAAGTCAGGTGATGATGTGGGAAATGAGGAAATGGAGAGGTAGTGCGTGGGTCGTAGTGCTGCAGACCTGCAGTTGGAGTGGTAGACAACAAAGTGGTGTGAGTTAAATGTAGAGAGAGAGAGAAAGACAGAGAGAGAGGGGGAGAATGAGAGAGAGAAGAGAGAGAGAGATGCAGAGGGAAAATGTACATACAGGGTGTCCAGAAAAAACGGATACTATTATTTTTTGCTGTAATTCCGAGAATAAACACCGTACATTTTAAAATGGCACATGCTTGTATTCACAAAAATATGGCAAAGCAGACAGCAGGTGCCACATGGCATGTAAACCCTTTGGTTAGTCGCGGCAGCTCCTCAAAGCAGATACTCAATGTGAGCGGCTTTCCGGCGGATCAGCTCCAGCACTAGCACGGTCTGCAGGTGACTGATGGTCCTGTTGACCATCTCGGAGGGCATACAGACAACTTCCCAACGACGCATTACAGTGCTCATGAGTTTTGCCAAATCTTGTACTATTAGCGCATGAAGTTGGAAAAAAATCGGCACGTGCGTTAATGAATGCGACTTAATTTCCGTAGTATCTTTTTTTTCTGGACACCCTGTATTAACTATAAATCTGAAATCACAATATCAGATTGAACACAAACTCATCTCACTTATGTAAGAATTCCCAGTCACAACAAATCTTCACGGATGATGACACATTCACACATTCAAATCACGACCTTACCGAGAAGGAAAAATTAAGGTCGCATCGATCACAACACCATCCCTCTGCTTCACTTACAGATATACCGTCACTCGTCAGTTCAACCACAGAAAAGCAAGCACAGCACCACAGCACACCACTTAAACTGAACAACCGCACAGACAAAACGGTAGCAGTTACTGAAGCGCGCTCTATCTGGTCCTGTCTGATACGATAGCAGGCCCAGTCACAATCAATGTTATCGTTAAAATCCCGGGCACGCGTGAACGTTTGGAAGCTGATAGGAGCTCAGGTATTTGCGTTCAGATTTTCAGACTTGCCTCAAATCAATCAGGGACTTAGTAAACGTAGCGGTGAGTCAACAGACGAGCACGATATCAGAATAAGTGACACTCCATTTGTAAAATGTGTTTTACGTAAGTCAATGTACGAAACATGGGAGATAGTTCGAAATACAGTGCTAAAAAAAAAAGTTCACCAGCACGTAAGGAGACATAAAAAAGATTCGCAATAAGAAAAAGTTTAAAAAATATAAAAGCGTGAAATTGTTACTTCAATTGTAAGGAAAAAAAGGGGAAACAATACGACCACCGAAAAGGCTGGTTAATGCAAGGACACAACTGAAGGCGAAAC
Source organism: Amphibalanus amphitrite (assembly GCF_019059575.1). Lineage (NCBI taxonomy): Eukaryota > Metazoa > Arthropoda > Thecostraca > Balanomorpha > Balanidae > Amphibalanus > Amphibalanus amphitrite. Next base: position 311,542 of record NW_024881913.1, on the reverse strand, counting down.
GCGCCACAACACACCAGCAAGTCGCGTTTGTTTCGTTCCCTCTGAATATTCCGCACCTAAACCGCATCCATCAGAATGTAAGTGCGATGGCACGCGACAGCCTTCGCAACTTTAGACCAAAGCCATGAGCCACGTCTTATGGGTGCCACGGGGGTCACAGAGGTCACCACGGGTCAGACAGGGTCACACGATGTCACAGGTTAAGCACCGGAAGAACGACAGCTTCCCAGTCAGGCAGGTACTAATTAGTTTGGCAGGTGTTAATAAGGTGAGTAGTGTGTTGCCTCCCACATTACATACTGATGCTCAATGCTGCAGAAGACGATATAGTCTGGGTCGACAATGGGAGCTGTTCTAGGGCACTTGGACGCTTCCAGATCTTTAGAGACGTGACCTGGGACATAGGAGCGCTCACAAGGTCTTTCCCAGAATAGAAACATCAGCTCTCAGATCGTCTCCACTGACACTAAAATGGAATGGAGGATATTGGAATGTTCAATATTTCTCAAACGCCCTGGAGCTCAGCTTGAATAACGTTCAGGAGGGCTTCCACACCAATTGATAGTGACTTCGCCCTGCCGTAAGGAAGCTAGCAACGTCTGCGGTCAGCATTACTCATTGCTTACTTCAGCAAGATGTGGCCAGTCAGTTCAAGTTCGACAAACCCAGGAGATGGTCTGAGCTTGTCAGCATCACTTCAACGAGCTGTCGAACATTCGTTCACGTTCGTGACAGGTGAAATAAGATGTTTCAGATTTCTGACTCTGGTCGACAGGATGTGTGTGTCCCCATCTGATAGCACATAGCGACAAAGTATGTATATCTCTCTGGGATGATCGACAGATCGGCAGCGCAGGCGAGCCAGCATATAACGACTGGTGACGGCCGCATTCCATCCTAAACAACGTGGGAAGAAAACGCACGACTGCATCAACTATCGAAATCAGACCACAGAACTTGACGGTTTCTGCTTCATTTGCTCGGCTGCACTAAGCTCAGCAGCAAACAGGTTGGAAGTGCAACGCATCGGCGTTTTCAACTCGCTTACAACGCGCCTTGCACGATGTAAACATCACAAAAACTAGCCGCAGACTCGCTGAGAAAGACGTCGAGAACCGGGTCACCATCGCGTCCCTCTCCTCTCTCACACCTCTCTCACTCTCTCACAACAGTCGAGGTTCAATTTCAGGTCACAGGTACGCCACTTTGCCCCCTGCAGTGCGGGGGTCAGCACGGGGAGAGGAGAGAGGAAACCACTGGGCGGTACAGGGCTGAGTGAGCTTGTCCGATGGGGATGGGATGGGACAGGTGGGGCGGGAGGGCGGGGAGGGCAGTGGGGCAGGTGGGGGAGGGAGCGCATCTCTGGGTCGGGAAACAGCTGTGCCTGCACGCCAGAGCACACATGCGTGCCACCTGCGTGTCACTTGTCCAAATAACACGGACCGACTGTAAGCACAGCGCTGGTAATAAGTCGACCCAACACACATGCATTGCATCGAGATAGGAAAGTCATAACTATATCCTGCTGTGGTATAGCCTAGCCACGCCATCGGTAGATGTGTCTCACCAATAGAATTAATTGGCTGTGTGGTGAGCAATGAGCATGGTCATGGATGCTCACCACAGCCAAGCAAAACAACGTGAATTATAGTATATAGTGTAGCCTGAGGACTTCCCAAAGCAAAATCGTAAAAGCATTTGTGAAGAACTCAGCTGAAATTGCATGTCAGTAGCAAGAACATGGCAGGCATGCTCCGCGGTTCAGCGATGCGAGGAAAAACCGCTGAGCGAGTTTCGCTGAACCGGTTTGACTCGTGGTACCGGAGTTTTTCGGCGGGGGTAATAAGAGTTTTATGCAGATGAGCAGCGAGGTATGAATGTTATCATTCGCAGCTTGTTTGGCAGAAGCAAAGAGCTGCTACTTTCATTGCAATATTGGGTTGCACGCGACTTGGTTCTGCAATGCAACCAGTACGAGGTTCATCGACGCTGAGGAGATGTCCACCTAGGTATAAATGTAATTGCGTGAAAACTTCTGCTATTGCTTTATGTAACCTCATTGTAAAAAAAAAAAAAAATGCAAAGCAATGGTATGCTTGCTTTGAGCGTGCTTTGAGCTTGAGGTCTACCATAAAACAAAATAAGAAAAAAAACATCACCTATTCTACAAACGGAAAATGTCCTTTCGTAATGCAACTTTATTGTGAGAGGTACAGCTGAAGTCCCCTCAAACATACCATACGACCAATGTGACTCGCCAAATCGTTGGTGATACAGACAGAGTGGTCGAAGCTTGGTCGAAGCTACTTTTATCTGAGGAAGTATGCAAGCTAAAATTCGCTTCTCTATATTACTTGAAGGCTATGCATGGGTTTAGCAGACTCCACTGTGACAAAAAAAAAATCAAGCCCAAAACTGACTTTCGATAGCCGCAAAAGCTCCGTGGGAATTGTAGCTTCGACCACAAAGATTAATGTCTTTGAGAACATCGTGTGGTCAGAGGTGTTACCGATGCTCAGTCTGAATGAATGATTTTTAAGTGTGCAGCTTTTTGTGTCGAGAACTATGAAAATTTTCTTCGACGACACATCAGCCACATTTATTATTTTAATGGTGTGACATTAATATCTAATTGTAGTTGAATCCCAGCAAATGTCATTTGCACCGATAGTCCAAGATCATCAGCCATAGGGATCGCTAATCTAACGAGAAAAGAAAACGTGAAAAAAGGTAAAATAAATCGATCAAAGCCATCGCTGTTCAGTCGGAGCGTTTTTTTTTTTTTTTTGAGTGACCAGCTTAAAAAATCGTTCACCTGCGTCAGGACATTTTGCAGTTACGTAGCTAAAATGTTTTGCATGCTGCAGTTAGTAGCACAAACCTCTGGCATCAAACGCTCACATTACCTATACTGAAACCTGCGTGCTACCTGATACACATAGGTCGAGCAGAAGACAGGACGTTGACGATTTTATTAAAATTGTTGACAGCTAGGTATCAAAAAGAGAAATCACTTTCAATTGGTATCTTCCCGGCATCTTATCACGTAAAATTGGGCAAAAACTTAAATCGACAACTACGATGTCACTTATCTCATATGGCTTAGATAGGTTTCAACACCTCTCGATGGCAGGCAATCTGAGCATACCAACTGGAGACATCTGGTGCAGACTACCGATGATATAATCACCCGCAAACACCCGATAACCCGATAACCCGTGCTCGATAATCACCCATAAGACTGCTGTTTGCTCTTTCGCTGGGATGCCTTATCCAAATTTGCATCGTCTATATTAACAACTTCAAAGAAACAATAATGGCAATATAGCTGGTAGCATACAGCATTAAATAAGTGGTTCTTCGCATCAACCATCTGAACTCTTCGCAATTTCTTTGAAAGTTTCAATTTTCAAGATCAAACAAGCAAACCCCATCCCATCCAAACCAGAATACTGCTTCACCGAAACCACTTGTGGAAAACGGCACTTTCAATAAACCCAGTATCCGGTTGGCTCCCAGTTCGTATCTATACTCCGCGGCGCTTCAAAGTCCAGCAGAGTCCGGCAATCTAAACTGTGACTCATTCATATCTGCACTACATTCCGGCCGATAGCTGCAGCGATGCCATGGCTGTAATGGGTCGGCCGCCGACCGGCGCGGACGACGAGGGTGGAGGGGAGGGATGGGTGGCAGTGGCAGACGGACAGATGTCATCACTGAGTCCTAAACTCTCGGCACTCTCAGGCAGTCCAGTCGGTGCCGCGTGACATGTCAAATAAATAGCAATCGGAGCGAGACAGCAGGAAATCAATGAGGAAGCGCGAGCTTTGAAAACGTTAGCTGACCAGCAAAGAGCGCTGGATGATACTGTGATTCTGTCAAAACCAGACCGAGGTAGATTGGGAAGAAGCCATAATCATTACGGCTATAAACTGGATAAAAGAGTCTGAGGATTATTAAAACCCCATTCAAACCCGAAACGTTATACCATTACGAGCCGTTCCGGTCGAGAGAGTACGAATCCAACGAGTTCGGGTTCCCAGATACGAGACAGTTCTTTGGTCCGCCGGTTTCAGTAATTTGTCCCGCGTCCTGGCTCCGTCTGAGCGGGTCCGGGAGCCGAGAGGAGGATCTCAGACGACCTCTGTGATACAGGCGACCTAACGGGACCATCGGACCCCAGCGCACGATCACGGCGGGGGAGAGTCAGAGACCGAGCCGGCCAGTGGACGGTATCGGAGGTCACCTACCGAAATCACGACCGATCAGTGGAGCGCGGAGAACCGAGAACAGAGAGGTCAGAGATGCCACTGAACGCAGCCTAGCGCATGGGATATTTGCAAAGATACGAATTTAATGAACGTGTGTCGCAGAATGTTTTAAAATAATTGATAACTCCTCGCAGAGCATACGCTACCACGAAATCGGGCGTCGGTCTCGTGCAGTAGGTTCACACGGCTCATATGTGTTAGCCAGTTCGTCCGCAAAAACTAATGCTCTACAACCTAGGTTGCTGAAAGCTGGCCCATTTTCGCGATGTAAATCACCGATGGTATGGGACTGCGCCTCGACATGCGCCTCGCTAACGAGCTATTCAGCCATCCATGCACAAAGGATTGCGGTTTTAAGGCGAATTTAGCGTGGCACATTTACGACTTTGGGGCGATGAGTTGCTCCACAACTCACGACGGAACGTTTGCCACCGTATTGAGCTGCCACACGCAACACCTGTGGACCAAGGGTTTTTGAAGAGATGTGGTAATTGGTACAATCCTTTACGAGCGGTCGCAAAGCCGGCACCGGACAATATGCTAACGCATAAGTGTATGCCTGACCGACATGGAAAAGCATCTCGAATGCGACTGTAGTAAGTACACTACAGGACTCGGGAAACACTAGAAACACCAAACTTTCTCAATGAAGTAAGGCACGCAAACAGTCAGAAATCCACGGTCTTATCTTACTTCACCTAGCATTTACGCACCGTCTCTAACCGAACGCCTACCTATTTAGCATTTCATTCACGCGTCTCGGTCTTTGGTTGACTTCCGCTGCGCTCGAAACGTGCCGCCGGGGGCCGGACGGGCGGCGGCCAGCGGCGACGGTGTGAGTTCCGGCGTTTTCACTCAGTCGCGGCAAGTCACGCAACTCACGGCTCTCGGGAGAAGTCAGAAACGGGCCTCTGCCGCCGCCGCTGCCGCCGCCGCCGCCGCCGCCTTCTTGGCTGGCAGGGCGGCCAAGAAGTGGTACGTGCGAGCATTTTTGGCCGGGGCGGCGACGGCGGCGGGAGGCGAGGCTGGCGTGTCGCTGCGGTCATGTCGCCCTGCACACGCATTGTCTCCATGGTGAGGTTCGCTGAATAACCGGGTCGAGAGGCTGAGAGAATACGAGAAAGGATGGGAGCGAGAGAGAAGGAGAAAGGAGATGGAAAAGATCGAACAAAAGACAGATAAATCTAGGGAGGAAAAGTCTAGGAATGGCTGGTCGCACCGGAAAATGGCTCATTTAGGTTAACGATCGCAATTCCCACCAACATTAACATGGTTAATTGCGGTGCAATGTGGAAAGTGGCAAATGTTCTGAAAACGGTAACAGTAGAGCGGGCGTTACCTGTACCATCCCCAGTTCGCGCGTCACCGCCTTCTTGGCATCTAAGAAAACAGCGTGAACTTTCTACTGACGTGCATTCATGTGACGAGCCTGAGACCGTATGCATAGTTTAGACCACAAAGTGTGGACCACATGGCTCAAGTAATAAGGACTAGCATCACTAATAACACCAGCATCACTTGTATCACTAGAGGGATAAGTATTACACCGGGCAAAGCCCTTTCGCCCTTTCGGCCCCAGCGCCAGCCCTTTTGCTTGCCTGTTTATACTTCCTACACCCCCACATCCGCCCATACCCGCACCTCCATTCCTCCCCACATCTTACCTTTTTGCGTTCCAGCACAGGCGACACGGACGTGTCCGGTCTCGTGTCGAGATGTTCAGGTTGTCCTTCCATCTCCTGAGGCTCCAGCTGTCCGTCCACCTCCATCTTCCGCTCCCGCAAGTCCACCTGCACCTTATCCGTCACCGCGCACACCACATCACCACCACTGACGTCTGTCACCACCGTCACCGGCTTCACCAGCACCGTCGCACCAACGTCAGCCACTTGCTCAGCCTGCGGTCGCGCTAGTACCAGGGTCTCCGTGTCGGGAGATGGCGGTTCAGCCAGTGCCTCTCCGGCCCCATTGGACTCGTCCTTCAGCGTCACATCCGAAGACTCACTGGACATGCTGGCAGTGACGTCCACAGGCATCGTGACGTCAGCGCTTGAGTCGGTGACGATGAACGTCGTGTCGCTCTCGCTGTGGTTGGTGTCGCCGACGACGCTCTCCGGAGAGATGGTTGAGGATCCTGGAGTGACGGACTCCGCTGACTCTGCCGGTTGTTCTCCGGACTTTGGGTGTTCAGTTACCTTTGCAGGTTCAGCAGGTTCGGAGTCAGGTTGCTTGAGCTGGCTCAGGGCTGGCTCGGCGGCTGTCGCGGCCGGCGCGGCGTCGAACTCGTCCTCCCAGTCGGGCTCTCGGCCGATGGTGACGGTGACGTTCAGCGGCGCACCTTCGTCAGAAATCAGCCTCATGCGTTCCGCCGGTGCCGACACGTTGAACGCGCGTTCTGACGGCGCCATGTCCGGGTCGGGACTGGTCAGCAACTCGAGCGATCGGTTCAGCTCGTCGGGCCTCAGCAGCAGGTGGGAGTCGTCATCCATCTGGTCGGGCGTCAGGATGCCCAGCGACAGCTCGTCGAGTTCCATGTCCTGCAGAAGCTCGACGTCATCCAGCTGGTCACCCACGCTTCCCTCGGTGTTATCCCACCAGAGGTCGCCGGCAGGGGACAACGCCGCGGCCCCGGCGGCGGAGGCAGACGCGGAAGGACTCTTACTTCCACCGGAGGAAGCGATTCGAGGCGTGCTGCTCACCGGCAAGGTCAGGTCCTCCCGTCTTCGCGCTGATGTCAGCTCCGGCTCTGGTGTCATCTGCGGTTCGGGTGGCGGCGACGGCGACGGCGGCTCCGGGTCGCAGCGAACCACCCTCGATACCGGAGCGAACAAACCATGACCGCGTTGACAGAAGAAGTACCGCCTGCCTCCCACCGAGCCGTCGTTCTTTCCGATGCCACGCGCCAGCTCCACGCCAGCCCACAGTCCATCGGCAAACAGCGTGTGGCCGAGGAAGCGAAGGGTACCCGGCTCTCCGTCCACCAGCACTGGGTCACCCGGCTTCAGGTCGGGCGGTGGAGGTTCGGCAGCTGCTCGAAGGCTGGCAGAGCTCGGGATGGCAGTGGGTATCGCGGAGGGTGGAGGCGGCGGAGGGGCGGAGGTCAGACTGGCGCTGGGTCGTGGTAGTCGGGTGGCCAGCCGCGGCAGGCCCGAGCCACCGGCCCGGACCCCGCGTACGGGGATCTGTGAAAACAGACAGACGTTCGTGTCAAAGAGCTGCGATAATAGCTGTGAGCAAGATTCCTCACAACTGCGAACAATTAAAACGGACAAAACACATGAGCAGTACATTGACGGGAACACATTGCGTGACCAGCACACGGGAAGAACCAAGAAGAAAAACAGGAGATGCCTCTTATTAGACAACACAAGAATCAATCAAGAGTCAAACAAGATGGCGAGATCAGGCCCAATAGGCTGTCGGGTTCCCCGAACTGTTTTACGAGAACGACGTCGAAGTTTTATTCATTATTCATGACCCATCAGTCAGACAAGTGCCAATCGCTCACGACTTAGCCATTCAAATGACCGATCCCAAATCTTAAAACAAACACTTGATTCACTTTGATTTCACAAACGCCTAGAATGTCAAAACATCTTTCTCCGCTTACACAATCGCTCGGTTTGGGTGTCGAGACCGACCTACAATCAGCTCACGCCCTAGCTCCGCTTTGCCATTTTGTGACGTCACAAAACCTCGGTATGATGTCATACAGCAATCAAAACGGCAAGGTTGCCGCTGCGACCGCGCAGCAGTCGCCATTTCATGCATCATTTCCTGCCCTGCTCCCGAAAACGGAATGTGAAACGAGTTCGCTGAAAGCCGATAGTTTGTGTAATGACTTTGTCAACGAGCCACCGAATCGACAAGTTACCCAAAATCAGGATTGCTGTTAAGCCAATAATTAATACCTACCGACATAAATGGTACCGACATAAATGGTACCGACATAAATGGACCACCGACTCCCGTTAACTACGTTAACAGTCAGCAATATGGGCCTACCAAATAACGAAAAGAGCGACTGTACATAATGCAATCTGGCCGGATCCACGTCATTGCAGCGACGTAACTCATTATAATCAGCTTCCAAAAATCTGGCAAATAGCAACCAGCTTGGGACATAACTTATTCCCTTCGGTATAAGACAGTGGAACGCTTCTAGCCAGATAAGCTACAATCTTGTCACGACACTTAGCTAGGGTCAACAGCCGGGTGATTCCCACTCCTCAAATTATCTCATTCACGTCATCATATCTAAATATACCCATGGTGAATTCAGCTTCACCACTAGTTTAGTTAACGAACACAGCACAGCTCATGATCGCCCGTCGACGGAAATGTCACCAAGATCGTGACGCCGTCGGTGCAGGCATCTCGTGATCACGAACGAGTCGTGACCTTCGTCACCCGGCGGTTGCAGATCGGACGGCAAGTCACGATGGATGACGTCAGAAACAGCGGAAGACGTAGATCAAGGTAGTTATGTCGTCCAATTGGCAATCAGCCCAGCCCAGACGAACAAGATGTTCCGCTTCTGGCGCCAGTCTTAGCAGCCTTCGTCGGTAGCTTGAGGGACCATGAAGATTCTATAATATGATAAGTGAAATGTGTTATCGATCTGCCATCGCAAAATCTCTCGAATACAAAATGCGTTGTATGCTTCCCCATAATATTAAAACGTACGCCTGGGAGCCACAGGCGGGATCTGAGCACAAAGAGGCAGATGAGGGAGAATGCCATGAATTACCGACCAGCGCGACTGAGATCACCCAACAGGACAGGATACAGCTGTCGGCTTATGTCACCGTGCCGGCTGGCCCAGCTGTGGGAGCGTCAGCGCCAAACCCTGCCCTCTCCTAGGAGCGAGCGAGAGAGAGAGAGAGAGAGAGAGAGAGAGAGAGAGAGAGAGAGAGAGAGAGAGAGAGAGAGAGAGAGAGAGAGAGAAAGAGAGAGAGAGAGAGCAAAGCTGGCAAAAAGGGAACGACTTCCCTGTCCTGGAAGGCGCGTATAAAATTCACGGTTAACATCTATCAAAACATAGACGTCAGCAACTACTGTAATGTTTCCTTCAGCAGAACCCCTCAAGACGATAACAACGGATGATAACATCACACTCACACTATCTCCCTTGCCATCTCATGTCCTTTTTCTTCATCCGTCCTCTCGTGCCCTCCCCTCTCTCGCAACCCCAACCAGCTAACCCATGTGGCTTACCACGCCATGCCAGCGCGGGGCGTGTCCGGCCTCTGTGGCCGCTGGTTTGGTAAGCCTCGGTCGGTGGCGGTCTGTGACACCCCCCCCCCGTCACCCTTGTCACACCGCCCCCGTTACAGCCGTCACACCACTGTCCCACCGTCACGACCCAGTGACCCGTCAAAAGCCAGTCAGTGGCAGATGAGATAGCTGATAGGGTTGGAACGCTTGGGCACTGACAATGTTGGAAGCTGAGCACTAAATTATGCCCTAAAGAGATCATCTTTTTAGAATTTGTATTCTATTCCGTGTCCGACTTTATCGTTTCCCGCCTTCAGTTTTCAACACCCTTGATTCCCAAAGTGACTCATGCCTAATGTGCAGCTCGGCCATTGTTCCAATATGTCTGCTGCCACGCCCAAGTAACTTTAAAGGTGTGGTTTGGCAGTTCACATTGCAACCAAGTACCCAAAGGCATTCACCTGCGGCGAAACCACGAACGACGCAAAATGCAGAGAGGGAAAGGTGGAGCTAAAGCACGAAGCTACGATATTTTTATCAAAATTCATGGTTTTTCATTCTCACGTCTCGTCACGACGGGACGAAGCTGACACCATTGGTCCGTTTCCGCAGCTTTGCAGCTCGCCTGTCTCGCTTCTCCATGACAATGGAAAGGCGTTCGGCCTCTGGCCGGAACCTTTTCGGTGCTCCCCGAGACCGCAATGCGGCCCACGGAGGGGAGAACGCCGATTGTCGGGTCTCCCCTGGCCCACAAACGTCAGACCGAGTAAAGTCTGACGCGGAAAGCCGGGCGGAGCAGCGGGGTATCGCAGGGTCCCGTACTGGGGCCACGTCTGTTCGGCGGCGGAGGGCGGGAACTGGCCACGATGGGGCCGGGGCTAAACAGCGGGCACTTACGGATGCGTCGGGGAACGATGTAGTCCGCCTGTTCTGCTTCGCTGCCGTCGAACAAACGGCCTCCCCGCACACAAAGGAAACGAAACCGGCGTCGGGACAGATCAGCGGACGGGCGTGGATGAGGGCGGAACAGCAGGAACGGAATGACAGAGGGGAAACAGCAGAGAACGGGAGGGTCGGAAGGGAATTGGTAAAAGTCGCGGACAGGCGAACCACTTCGGAGATAATAGATGACAATCCCACAATGTTGACATGCAATGATGCAAGATTATTTTTGAGTCGGTTTGCAAAATGTGTCGAAACACGGATGTTCAAACATCGCTCCAGCGACTTCTCAGCGTAAAGTCAGTCTTTCCGCAATAGTGACCTTGCACCAATACCTCGCCACCAAAGTCAAACGCCCATTCATTCCCAGCAGTGGCTGATATGGCAGCCTCTATCACGCAAACGAGCATCCTCTGATGTTTCGATTATGATATTCAAAATATGCATCCAAGTCCACACGCACGCCCTTTGGAAACCACAGAGTAAATACGTGAAACCTTCCTGCGCCACGCAGTACCATATTCCAGATCAGGTCACAGCTCATCTATCCTTTGAAGTCCACCACGTTTACCACTATACCCGCAGCCCCATCGGTCCCACACGCACACGCGTTCGGCCCGGTACCGTGCCTGGGTCCCATTTCACGGTGGCCGTGATGGCGACCACAGAACTCACGCGGCCGACTGCACCCAAGCGAGGCGCAGAAACAGCACGATACGGTGTCGACCGCGCCCGCCACAAACTTCAGGGACACACGCCGGTTACTCATACATCACGGCCGGCGGCACACGGCCACCAAATTAAAAAAGCTGCCGTCTCACGGATCGTGGATCCTGAGATTGAATCATGGTATCCGTCTCACGGAGCGTGATTCCACGATCACGAACTGAGTCACCCAGTTCAAGATTCAAAGTTTCAAGTCCTAAAACAGCATTTGGAAACATTAGAAATTCCATCGGATCACAACGATCAGCCTTATCATCACGTTTTATCGTCTCAATCTTGTCCTAAATGCCAGTCGTATTCCTCGCACACAGCAGGTTGCAGCCCTGAACCCATAACTTACACATCGCATGCAGGCTCTAAAAAGAGCAGCTGACCCTCATGAAATCGACTGATCCCCACTGACGAAAACGTGACTCAGCTTCACGGCATTGATCAGTGATCACCCCTCATCACCGGCTCCCAGTCCCTCTCCTGGCCCGTGATAGGACCAGAGCTCCAATGGTGGCCAGTAGTGGCCTGACCCAGCACGCTTCTCTGCAGATGCTTATCTCCATGATGTATGCGCCGGACAAGGCCGTCATCACACCATAAAAGTGAACTTTGGTGGTCACCTGAAGGCCGGGCACCACACTCATGATGCGAAAACCTTGCCGGACAGTAGGCTATCTCCAGGGGCATGCACGTGAGATGACTTGCCCGGTGAGCTAATGAGGCTTCAGTCAGACATCATCGAACAATAAATATTGATAGCCTGTTTTGCTTCACGTTCTCTGCAAAGTTTCAGGTAAATATACATCCACCACGGAAAGTACCCCAGCGGATAAGGCTCAACCGTTGTTTTAGCATGGTCCACCGCGGCATCACTGCTTTGTCATAACCTCCATGAATAAAAGAAATCCTCAGTGTAGCGATTGGTGAATAGATATGACTTAGATGGGCTTCGCACCTTTCACCTTCCATTAACTCAGAGCATCTCGATTAAATCATTAAGCCTGACAAAGTGTGTGCGCAATTCATCAGATAAATACCCCTCATTTGGCGTCCCACCCATCATATCAAGTCATCTTATCTCATGCAAACGAGGTCTCACTCGCACTTCGTTGACTTGACCAATGCTTCAGTGCAGCTCAGGTATCGTTGGGCTCGACTGTTCATCTATTCTGCATGGCCCACCGGCGATGGTGGCAGCTATCTGCCCCTCCCCTCCCTCCCCACGGCCCGGCCCGGTCGCCGAGCAAGGTCGCTGCTCCGCCCGCGGCGGTGGGCGGGGTGGGGAGGGGAGGGGTGGGGTGCTGGCGAGGCGGCTCGTTCCGACCACAGTGAGTTCGGTACACCGCGCGGGGCAGGAAAAACGGCAGCAGGCATCGAGTTTTTCCTTGTAAACGCGGAGGCTAGAAATCGACACCGAAATACGATAGAGGTGGATGTATTAGAAGTGGTTTGTTTATTTCATGGCCACTGAATCGCCCACCAAAAAGGCAGGGTTGTAGGCTGGGCAGGGGCTACGAACCAAGTTATGTGGCTCTCGATGTTGATTTTATCAGCAAGTCACAATGGCACAGTACTGAGAGGGTGGTGGCTGAAATCAGCACTCATGCGTGTCTGATACTGCTAAACGAGCCACTGTGCAATTGTTAGTGAGCGCGGGGCAGAAACAGGGCAAAATGTTTATTTAGCTCTGTGACCCAAACGTTCGCAACAATGGACAATTTTTAACAACAATTTTGACAATAAACTCCTTTCTTCCTTTTTGCTTCAGATCTAGCCATTCGATCACTATAAGCGCATGAACTTCCATTGTACACATGATGGATCAATAAAAAAACGCATACAGTACCGGCCATTTTTACCACACCATCCACACTTTCCTCCGTGCAGGTTCAGGGAATAAATTATTTCGTTCGCATGCCATGCATTCATCAAATGCGGTGTAAGCTCGTCGATTTCCCTACAAACATGCGACACGAAGGCACGTCATCAGGAAGAATCGCTACCGTTTTTCTGCCTCACGCTATTCCCCTGAGCACGAGCAGTATCAAAAAGCTGTGCGCCTCTGCATAACATACCAGAGCATGTCAGGACAAGACCTTGGCACAAGACATGTCCCGAGTCGTCACAAGTTGTCACAAACCATCAAAACCCATCACGAGCTCCGTCACGAAGCGTCTCGAGCGCGTCACGAACCGTCACGAGTGCGTCACGATCCACGAAACGGTTGACCGGAACGCCGACCAGCGGCGCTCGGAGCCTCTCACGGGCATGGGAGAGCTTTCGCCGCAGTCCGGCCACCGAACTGTCGAGACACCGACCGGGAACGGGCCCGGGCGGAGCTGGGCAGGATTGGAGCTGAGTTGGGTTGGACCGAGTTGAGTCGCCATTGAGTTGCTGAGTTGGGCTGGGTTGACCTCGGCAGAGCAGGCCCGAAGTCAAAACAGAGACGGTCAAAGATAATGTATAATGATCGTAAGGAGAAATAAGTTTAACGAAAACCGATGAGCATTTTTAGGTCAGTGAACATAAAGGCATGAAGAGCATTAATTAGCGGCGAAGAGTTGGAGACACAACTCAAGTCAGTTGAGGGCCCTTCAAGATCAACAAGATGGGAGCATTTAAAGGTGAATTGTAAACATCACCGGGAAGAAAAGTGTCCCTGCCTAGTGCATACGCCATTGCATAACACCCAGACACAGGTAACACACCTTGACCACGTGGCAAAATGTCACCCTGTGACGTAACCAATGACGTCAGTGTCCGTCCGCCTGACGGCCACATGGGTCGCTCCCACCGGACACATGCGGCCATTACCATCACCATGGGAACGACGCAGCCCGGTAAACAATGGCGCGCTGGCTGCAGGGGCAGGTAATTATTTTGTCCAGATCGCGGCCCAGTTGATCGTCAGATCGGACAGTTCCGGCACGCTGCGACACAGGAACAAACCCCGGAGCTGTGCTGGATCGGTCACGATCAGCTTTGTTTCAGGACCGCCAGCCTAATTTTGTTCTGAAGTCAGAAGCAGCGCAGTAGCGACTAGCGAGTTGGTGCTTACAAAGGACTTCCTGTTGAATGGTGACGTCAGCATTCGATAAGGAATCATAACTGAACTGTGAACTACTTTAGCAGTGCTCGTAAAATGCGCACTGTGCAAAATTTGAAGTTTCCTCTGAAGAGGTGACCTGTTGCAGTTGCTGATAACTTATCGATGTCCTGATAACGAAACGCTTCCACAGCATGATCGACCGCCTCGGCGAGGGTCTACTCCATCGATAAAACAATATCGTTTTCACGGCGAGTGGCACAATCAAGCCACCAGCCAGCCAGCACTTGTCCAGTCGACGAATAACGCAGCTGAAAGTCACGTCACCCAGACAGCTACGTCACCATAAAAAGCCATGTGCATTTGCAGCCTGCACGCCGGCAAATCAGTGCACTTTGCACTACAGCCGATAGCACCAGACTTGTGCCGTGACCAAAAATCAAGATCCAGGATCCTCAAGGTCCCACGGCAAATTCAATTTCTAGAATCCAAGGTTTCCAAGGTCCCACGGCAAATTCAATTTCTAGAATCCAAGGTTTCCAAGGTCCAACGGCAAACTCAGTTTCTAGAATCCAAGGTTTCCAAGGTCCCACGGCAAATTCAATTTCTAGAATCAAGGTTTCCAAGGTCCCACGGCAAATTCAATTTGTAGAATCCAAGGTTTCCAAGGTCCCACGGCAAATATACATTGCAGGATCCACAGTCTCCAAGGTCCCACGACAAGAATGCATTGCAGGATCCACAGTCCCTAGGGTCCCACGACAAGCGTGAATTTCAGGATCCACAGTCCCCAAGGTCCCATGACAAGTACACACTTCAGAGTTCAGGGTCCACAGTCCTCAAGGTCCCACGGCAAAAATACATCTCAGGATCCAAAGTATTCAGGGTCCCACAACAAGAACTTAAACTAACATTCTGATGAGCAGGCTTACTTCTAAATATTCTGCCAACGGATGCCCAGCAACATTGAAAGGGGCAGAACCTATGCAAACCTGTGGTGGTTTTATCATTTACCAACATAGGTAGGGGGAGCTTCAACACAAGTCAAAGCTAAAGATGAATCATGATATCAATCTCTCCTTCTTTAGCCTGACAAATTCATAAAAATATAGGTAGGTAATAGGTACCTTGCATTTTGCATTGTCATGTCCCTTTCAAATCAATCTAACCTGATCATTATGAAAGTAGGATAGCACCTTACAGTTATTGAAGACAAACATCCAAGTATTCTTTCAGGCAAGATAAAAACCAGAAATAAAACCTACAGGCTTCATAAAAAATGGAAAAATTGAATTGGATAGGTATATGCTTTCGATTTTCTGCACATTCAGTTACATAATACCTAGAGCTCTGTTCGCACCCCGTTTATTTATCAGCAGGCTGCGACCATGCTGCTAACTTCTTGGCTCCTCATTGGTCGAATTCAAGTGGTCTATTCGTTAGACCAATGAGAGGCCAAGTCGCACGCTGATATAAAAACAGCGACCGAACAGGGCCCTGGATAAAAACTCAAATATGTTCTAAGTCTTGTTTGCGCGAGCAGAAAAAAACTGATCGATTAAGCCAATAGAATTAGAGTATCAGCGAGCGCAAACCTTACTTACTGTTCATTCACATTAGCTTGAAGGCTCTGAACAAAATTCCATATGGCAATTTTTTCGTCAGACGGTTCTTCGTCGGCAGATTTTCGTCTGACTTTTTCGTCTTGCCAAATCAATTCGTCTGTATGAATTGATTTGGTGCATTTTTCGTCGGAGTGTTTTTCTGTCCGGCATTTTTTTTTTCGTCTGGACGAGGCGGAAAATGTCCTTACGAAAAAATGCGCGGACTTAGATATGCACAGGCGAAAAATGCATAGACGAAGTCTGCGGACGAAAATCTGCAGACGAAAAATTGTCCGACGAAAACCTGCTAAACGAAAAAGTTGAACTGTCATGGAATCATTGCTTATATTGGATGCTTATCGCTCAATGGTGATTTGATGACTTGCAAATCAAATAAGTTTGACACTTACTTGGTTAGTGGGTCAGGGTAGCTTCCAAGTAGCTTCAAGCCCGGCATATCACAACCCAGAAAACAAGGCCCAGAAAATATGTCAGGTGAGATTAGAAAAGAACTTTCCAAACCACCACTGTCCACTGCTTAACAGTTTCATAATCCATAACATTGATAATGTAAAAAGCTACCAGGTCTCTTGTTCCAGTTCTGCCTCACAGCCATGACAACGATTTGGCTCTGATGTCTACACAGTCTGGTTCATTTTCTCTTCATGTATCTATCCTAGCCCCTTGCAGCTGGTCGCTCAGCGGCTCAACCATAGATATTTATTGAAGTGTTTAAAGACAAAACCTACTGCAGGGTCCTTAGTGGCCCATGTGCAACATAAACCTCATGGTCCTGCTTCCAGGATTCTTGAGGTCCCTCAACAAAATGATGTAGATCCAGCAGACCCTTCTCCTAAGATCCCATGACAAATAATAAAACTTGGACTGAAGGTCTGCATTCTGCAGGGTCTTGCAGCATACCAAAATTTTGAGGTCCTGACCCCTGGGTTTCCATGGTTTCACGGCATATGAAATGTTGAGGTCCTGGGTTTCTAAGGTCTCATGTCACATGAAATGTTGATGTCCTGGGATTCCAAGGTCTCGCGGCATATGCAAATGTTGAGGTCCTGGGATTCCAAGGTCTCGCGACATATGCAAATGTTGAGGTCCTGGGATTCCAAGGTCTCGCGACATATGCAAATGTTGAGATCCTGGGATTCCAAGGTCTCGCGGCATATGGATGTTTTAAGGTCCTGGGTTTCCAAGGTCTCACGACAAAAATGACAATGCAAGGTCCAGGATCCATCAAGGTCCCAGACCTTGGACTCTGCGAACCCTGGATCTCGGACCTTTTTGGGACCTTGGCACAAGTCTGGATAGCACTATTGGCGACCACTTTGTCGTGACCATTTCACCCTCTGAATGTCGTCGACGTGGCGTCCGTCGATGCCCTGTCTCGAAAGTCTACAACGGTCTACAGTCTTCCTATTTCCCAGACATCTCAAAGAACGCGCCTAACTTGATTGCTATCTGTGATTATGAACGAGTTGAACAGAGCGTTCTAAAAGCGGAGAAGCAGGTAAAACAACGGAAAAAGCAGGGTAATAAATCCAGCCTGTGAAAGCGATCTTCAATAATGGTTTTGAAAGTTTACAGCTTCAGAAGTAAAAACGCAACTCAGGAATGTGAAAACTGAAAACCCTAGAGTTAGTACTGAAGATCGGCAATGCCAGTCCAATTATTCCAGAATGTGACAGTTTGACAAGTAATTATCAAACTAGACCTATTAAGTTAGCAGAGCAGCATCGTTAATTGACAAAAGTCTACTCAGCTGGGGTGCTCTGTTCCGTTTCAAGCTTGCAGCCGAAGTGCCCTGCTGAAAGCAGTGCGTGATTTCTGTACACACAGCTCTTACATTTTAAGACGGTCGTCAAGTTAGATGTAAGTGAATCCTAATCTATAATCTAAGATTCGGAATCAGGTGAGCCCCTACGATTTGGACCAAACTTGGTCAGTGGATAGTACGTAACGTCCTGATTACGATGCACCCAAAATCTAAGCTCGGCCCGCCATATTTACGAAGTTACGGATGTTTGAATTTCAAGGTCATTCGGGAGAGCCCCTGCGATTTCCGTCAAAATTTGTGTACGGACACTCTAGATGCTCCTCATTACGAATATCACAAAATTTAAGCTCGGCCCGCCATATTTACGAAGTTACGGAGGTTTGAATTTCAAGGTCATTTGGGTGAGCCCCTGCGATTTCCGTCAAAATTGGTATACGGACATATTACATCCTCCTCATTACAAATATCATAAAAGTTAAGCTCGGCCCGCCATATTTTTCAAGTTACAGAGTCACAAAGTTACGGAATTTCAAGGTCATTCGGAGAGCCCCTCCGATTTTCGTCAAAATTTGTATGCGGACACATTACATGCTCCTCATTACGAATATCGTAAAAGCTAAGCTCGGCCCGCACTATTTCAAAAGTTACTGACGTTTGAATGACGGAAATCGTAGGGGCTCTCCCGAATGACCTTGAAATTCAAACATCCGTAACTTCGTAAATATGGCGGGCCGAGCTTAGATTTTGGGTGCATCGTAATCAGGACGTTACGTACTATCCACTGACCAAGTTTGGTCCAAATCGTAGGGGCTCACCTGATTCCGAATCTTAGATTATAGATTAGGATTCACTTACATCTAACTTGACGACCGTCATTTTAAGACGAAATTCTTGAGCGGAGGAGCTACCTGCCGAAGAAACTCCAACTGCAAGCTTGATATGGAACAGACTATAGTGTTGGCATCTAAATAGCTTGGCGCTTGGAACCAGCCCATTAATGCCTACACCACTAGACCTTATAGTGTCGAGACGGATCGCCACCTGGCGTGTCCCAGAGTGATGTCATCACCGATAGACTTGTAGATGCGACGGGCCCGAGTAATTTACGAGCTGATCGAGTGATACCCCACCTTTGATATCACCGCAGTAAGTAACTACTAACTAACACGATACCTGACCCGCGCCGGGCCATCCGCATCCAACAAGAGACACCCAGTCTTCCAAGAAACTCAGATCAGCCGAAGACTGGGGTGGGTCAATCACTGGTTGGTCAGGGGCGCTCCTCGAGTTCGTACGGAAAGATTGGACAGTGGCTCAAACCAGCGACTGATCTGTAGACTGAGGACTGGACTGGATCAACAGGTGTGATAAATGATGCAGCGACTGATCTGTAGACTGAGGACGGGACTGGAACGACGGGTATGATAGCTGTTGACTGGAACTGGACTGATCCAATGACTGCTTTGCTGACTGGCGACTGAACTGGATCGATGAGCATACAGGTCACATCTCTCGGCTAGCCAGCTGCACTAACGAGCTCCGCCATCAGCCACAATGGACTCCGGTGTCCAGTAGCCGGACGACACCGGACCAATTACGGCCTGGGGCGACCACTGCGGTCTGTCCCCACCCCTCCCCTTCCCTCCCTCCGCTCTCACCCACCCCGTCCTCCTCTCCGCCCCTCATTAGTCCTTCCTCCCCCAGGCAGAGGGCACAGCAGTGGTTGTGTCTGGTCGGAAAAGACCAGACAGAAATCGACAAAGCCGTCGGAACAGACACAATGAAACGATCCAGACTCCCGAAAGTTTACGTTCAGCAAAGGCATGGTTGTTCCCTATCTCCTGCTACGCTCTCTCGACTTGCCAGTCCAGAAACATGCAGCAAAACATCATAATGAAGATGATCAGAAATAACTGAGTTCCACGGTCAGTCAGACGGTCTGGGACCGTCGGAGACCGCTCGGTACCACCGGAAACCGACGAAGAATGGAGTGGCGTTATGACTCATCCTGCATCGATTCCGACAGTCCAGCCAACGTCGTCGGTGCAGCGGTGCAGCGGTGCCGACGGTGGGCCGACGTCGGCAGAAGGCGGGGGGGGGGGCGGCGAGGGCGGCGAAGGAGGGTGGGAAAGGGGGCGAGGGAGCAGAGGGTTAGAGCGGAGGGTGGGAAGGACAAAGAGTGGAAAATCCGACGGTATACGCCCGGAGGGTGTGAGGGGCAGAGAATATGTCCGGTAACATGCGGCACGTTCACACCGTGCACTGACGTCCCAGACCGCGGAAACGGTCGCCCGCCGTTCCGGTGGGAGCGTTCCCCGTGTGGTGGGCACTTAGAAGACACTGGTGCAGGCGTCAGTTCCGGTATGGGCTCCGCCCAGTGGTCCGACACCGCCCTGCCCGGCCGAAACTTCGCCCGCTCACGACTCAACGTCCGGTGCCTGAGAGCCGACTCTCTCCAAATCTGGGAGCGACCTCGATTGAGACTTGTACCAAAACAAACACCAAAACCAAAGCTCACGTTCAATCGACGATACAAGCTCCCAGCTCTTTGCCTCACACAACTTCTATCCACTGCCCACCCCAGAACTTCTCAGGATCGCAAAAACTCGGAGACAGCCGGCCATTACCGTCTGACATGGCCGGTGCGGCTTCCTCGGGCGCTCTACGCCGCCCCCATATGGTAATGCGATGCCGGGTGGCCTGCCGCGAGTGGGCCGCGTGCGTCCAACGCACGAGCGCCACGCTCCCTTACCACAGTCAGCTGCGCAGCCAAGCAGAAATCCTGTGCGCATTCAGGATGTGGTGCGGCACCGCCTGGGGGCCCCGGTAGGCTGGGGGTGGTGGGACAAAGCTCCGCCCTGCTGGAAGAAGGATAGCAGGCAATTGTAGCGAGCTCTGACAGGATTTGGAAGTGCTACAGGCGAATCTCAGCGGGACATCGTCATGAAGGGTGATGTCAGCCCGCGCCAGGACGAGTCATGGGACTAAAATGAGCCCACCAGGGTCCAAGCCCTCGTTATAGCATGTGGTTAGCAACGAGGGAGGCAGAAAGCCCGCATGGCGATGCTTTCATACGGGTGGAAAGTGCGGCTGGATGCGGGTCTGCCGCACTGTTGACGTCGGGAACGCAATAGTGGAGCACTTCCTGGGGCATTGACACGCAGTTTGTTGTGTACCGAAGCCGTAAAACGCGGGGATATTCGACGCCGCGATACGCTGATACGCTCGCTTGAGGCTGCTGGCTTCAGGCTTCGGTTCCCTAATCCTTTCACAAGGATTCCGGGTCCTGGTTCAACAGGTTCTTGTGAGAAATTGGAGACCAGTGGGCCGACAAATTCTGAGATCAAGAGACCCTGTCACTTAATATAATAGTGACAATCAAGTAAAGCAGGCTCCTCGAATAGACAATGGTAATTGAAGCGCAATGCGAAATATATTTTAGTCGCAATCCAACTATATTTCTCTTCAAAAGGTCTGTCTTTCTACTTTATAATGAATTATAATAAGTTATTAGAAAATGTGCGGTATGGCCTGCAGCAAAGGTCACCTAGGTCTGACAGCTTGTTCGCTCACTGAGGAGCAGCCTGTGAGCGGTTCGTTCTGGTTACGAAGCGGACACGGTCGTCGACGATCCCACAAAGTCGATACAGCTGGGTGACCTCCGGCGACTAGTCGATACATGGCCTGGAGACCTCTGACGTCACAGTTCCAAGTAATGAGACCTAGCCCAGGTGACCAGGTCGAGGGTAATCAATGGCGCTCTAGCCAGCATTCCCAAACTGTGTTTACCTGCTCTTTTGCCAGTTGTTAACATTCGCAAGATGTTATGGCACGCAACATTGCAGGAGATGGAGAGAAGTTATAAATGTCCATATCAAATAAATAGCATTCAAGGACGGCATGCAGCTACCCTTCAACGAATCTTCAGCGATGATTGAGCTAAGAAAATGTGGTTGCTTGTTTCTCTTCCTGTATGTTGTCACGCCATTTTATAAAGTGTCAGATGAACAAATCCCTCAGTGTAAGACTATGAGCTTTAGGACTATGAACTTTAAGCCAGTATGTTCAAATAATTGTGAATATGGTCACCTACTCGTATACAGAAATCAAGTAGCTGCAGAACATCACCGTTAGATTTCAGTTGAGCAGGGTGCAAACGGAGGCCAACGACAATCACAACTTGTAAACACGACTATCTGCAGCATGTACGGCTCTCCAGTAAAAGTCTTGTTGGTTTTGCTTTTTCGGACATATCTGGTCCTATATAATGTTTAAATGCATAAGTATCAACCCGGATTATGTGTATGCACATTTACCACGAGACTGTGAAATTTCATCGTTGTATGCCAAATACTTTCCGAGATATCCACCAAAAACCTCATTTTCTGCCGTTTGGGGTATTCTGGCCGCAATCTTCCTGGGATCGCCTATGACAACCATGGTGCCACCTAGCGAGAGGGACGCGGAAACACAGAATCATGAATGAATCGAGCGCGTAGTAAACGGTGTATGGAAGGGAGACTCGGCAGAGGCTATCCGGGTGGCTGGCGCGCGGCGCGCCCTTAGGCATCGGCCGACCCTTCGGACCGCGTGGGGTCAGAGGTCGCGCTCGGGAAGTCTCGGCTCTGGGTTTTAGCGCTGTGCAGTCAGGAAGGGAGGGGAGGATAGCGCTAGCCCGACTGACTAGTATCTCGGCTGATTCGTGTGGGGTGGAACGGATCACAGAACGGGATGGTGGCTAGTGGTGGATGATGGGATGGTGGTTAGGTTAGTGCGTACTGCGTAGAACGTAGCTGAACATGCTTTTTTCATGGCAAACAACATGCAGCATAATGTGCGGGATTACGCCAGAAGGCAGAACTCATACAAAAAGGAACTAATATTTCGGCCGAGGGAGTGGATGAGTGCCGTGACAAAGCATGACGATGCTGCCAAAATCGGGACGCTTGTTTGCTCCCATTTTATTTTTTATTAAGTTTTAACCCTAACATGCAGCGCTTGATCCGAACTTAGAGTTCCCCAACTGACCTTAGACCTTAAAATCGCACCCGTCTGGTGCGCCACCTTTTCTTCAGGGTTGTATCTGTTCTTACCAATAACTAAAGCAAATCGAATGTATAATAAAAAGGGCATACCTCAAACACAGTTTAATTCACATCAGCCCGCGTGCATACTTGTTTTTACCTATACCTTCTCGCATCATAATATATCACTTCAGTGCTTAACCTTCAACGGAATTTTGGGTTTCCTGCATATACCCCGGCCGAGGGGGGGGGGGGCGATTACGACCCCTCTCCGTCTTTTTGCCCCTAATTGAGCTAGCGCCTTGTGGATAAAACTGAGCGCGTGCGTCGTATGAGATGCAGCATCTGGTACCCGAGTTGAATGTCTCAGGTCCACCGATAAACTCTGAGGTCAGTATAAGTGCTCCAAGTCGCGGGATCGGCTTTTGGTAAACAACTTCACCTTAAGTGGTTACAGAGCCAAGAGTTTTGCATGCTAAAACGCGTCGAATAGTTTACGCTTTGTTTTTGTTGAGGTCAATTTAAGGTGTTTACCTCAGGTCATGTCAGGGCAGAGCCACTCAGGCCACGAGGCTGACTCAAGGAGGTCATATCGCTTCTTCGATGCGGTAGGTCCTTACAAGTCCACTGGTGGCTTCCCGACTGGCTAGCTCAATTTGATCGGGACTTTTTGGTGAAATCTCCTGTGACCTTAGTGACGTCATAAATGAAGTCGCCTAACTTTAAGAATGGAAAAGTGAATGCTGGGGCTTGCAAAATTGTATAAAATCGCGAATTCATGCGCTTGAGACAGCTTTAGATGGCTCCCGGCGCCAAAATAACAGTTTTCATATTTCCCAATCGATTAATAATCGTGAGGTTGCGTGACCGACCTGACTTCAGGTGACTCTTAAGAAAAATACGAGATAGCTACATACAAGTTGTGAGGCCTCTGGGAGATAGTACTAGATCATATAAGCGTCATTCCCCGTTGAAAAGTCCCCTGGCACGAAGGGTGCTGCGACGTCGCGACATTTTGGGGCCTTACAGAGGTTCACTTTTGACGCCATTGGTCAACGGCCTGACCTTAACCTCCGCACTTGTAGGAGGGTGTCGAACAGACCTCCTACCCTCAGTTTTTCGCAAATAACTCGCGCAAAAAGCGGCTGATTGCGGCGAAACTTTCAGTACCCCCGATTTATTCAATATTACGCCTACCCTATAATTTGCATGACCCTGACTCAAAAGACCTTTGACTTGTGACCTGTTTTCCGAGACCATGTTTGGCCGGAATCGCGTTTTGGCGTATTTCGAGTAGAACGCGTTTTATTGTCTTTTTGTGGCTTTAAGCGATCAAACATGTGAAAGGATGTTGATCGCATGGATTCTAGTGGGTATCAAGGCCACGTGAAGATCAGTCAGGTCACTGGCCTTTGATGACCTTTGTTCACTCTTTCGAGTTCTACAGGGGTGTGCGCTAGAATCCGGAAAAAAACTAAGGGAATGAACTGAGGGCGTTTATTTGGTATCGCAAGGTTTCACTTCAAAATTTTTACTTTTATAACGAAGACTGATCCCTCCTCTGTACTATCGTTCGACTCAACCCCCTCCAGCTCCAATCACAGCCTCCACAGGACGCCGGAACCTGCCGCAGGCGTTGGTGACCTGCTCCCGAGTTAAGTTGGCCACGGCCTGGATGAAGGCGGTGCTCAGGGAGTCGAAAGTGTTGTGAGTTCCTTTGTTGGACTCTCTCTCAAGGACGCCCCAGAGATTGTGGTCGCACGGACACAGAAGATCTTCTCGTAGGGAAAGAAGCGGATCCGGCCGGCAGCTCTGTGCTTCAAAGAAGTGATAAGCAGCTCCAATCTCCGAGTCTCCTGGTCTTTATGACTTCTGAAAGCATCTGCCTCACCTCGAGAACGTAGCTCATGATATCGGAGATCCTCGTGAATGGCACAAAGAACTGTTGCCCTGCGCAGATTGAGCCTCGAAGTCACCTTTTGCATGGGCAGGCTCGGACCTTCTCCAATAATGGCCTCGGGCTATTCCAAGAAGTCCTTATTCCGCTTCCGAACCTCGAATCGGCCCTGATCCTTTCTCTTGGGAGTAAGAGACTCACTCATCGTCTCTTCAGACTCTTTGAGCAGCTTCGCAAAGTCGTACACGGTATATTTCGGGAACTGAAAGAAGTCCAAAATTTCCTTGGGCGCGCGGCCGCAACGGAGGGCCACAGAAATCGCGGTGCGGCGCTCTAACTCAGAGGACATTTCCACTTTTTTGTTTCCGATCGAAGGCGACTCAAGTCACAAACCTATCAGGAAAAGAAGAGTGATATATTAAAAAAAAAGTTTATATGACACACCAAGTTAAAGTTTTTCCGGATTCTAGTGCACACCCCTGTACTTGTTTTTAGGGTAGATTTTGGAGTTGATTTCGCATTTAGAAACCGTTTGAACATTTAAGAAGTAGTTTTGGTTCACTCGTAACATGTGACCTGACCTGACCCGACCTGACCTGGCCTAAATGCACGAAAACATCATCCGTGATCAATACTAACTTGAATTTCGTGATCAGCACCCCGCAAAACCCTATAACAGCTTCACTTTACGAAGCTCCAACAGGTCCCGATTCCCCGACTTGTGAGTTATATTGACCTGTCAACCAATGACCTAGGACCTTAACCCTCGCCGGCACAGGCCATTTTGCGTCCTTCGACGGCACAAGGGGGGTTGGTACGACCCCCCTCGCGTTTGGCCCCTGATCGAGCTAGAGCTTCGCGGAAAAAACGAGGGTGTTGCCCGTCACGAGAGGAAGCCGATGATACCCAATTTTAAGGTCCTAGGTCATCGGGTGACCTTCCAGGTCAAGTCAATGACCCAAAAACCGGGAAAATCGGGACCTGTTAGAAAGTCGTAAAGTGTGGCTGCTATGTGGTTTTCCGGGGTGCTGATCACGAATATCGTATTAGTTTTGATCAGAGATGATGTCTTTAAGCATTTAGACCAGGTCGGGTCAGGTCAGGTCAGGTCAACCGGTAGGGGTTGTGACGGGTATTCGTAATACGTGTCAACCGCCTCTGACAGCTTCGTAACATGTTACGAAGGCACCAAAACTACTTCGTAAATGTTCAAATGGTTGCTTAATGCTTAATTCGAATTCAGCTCCAAAAACTAGTCTAGAAGCATGTAAAACTCGAAAAAGTGAACCGAGGTCACCCGAGGTCACCAAAGGTCAATGACCTGACCTGACCTTCAGCTGACCTTGAAACCCACCCTAATGTATGGGAGCAACATCAAATCACATGTTTGAACGTTTGAAACCACGAAAAGCTTGCAAACGCGCGGCTAATGCGAGCCGACATACGCCGAATCGCGATTCCGGCCAAACATGGTCTCGGAAAAGAGGTCACAGGTCAAAGGTCATTTCGGTCAGGGTCAAAAAATTTTCAGGGTAGGTGTAAAATTGATCAATGCGAGGGTACTGAAAGTTTCGTCGCGATGGGCCGCTTTTTAGGCGAGTTATTTGCGAAAAACCTTAGGGGGGGGTTGCATCAACCCCCCTGTGCCGGCGAGGGTTAACCCGCGCACCGACGGTGTAATGTGTAAAATTGATGAGAGAATAGTCGTACCAAATTTCGCGGCGCTACGCGCCGCGGTTTTCCCGCTATTCGCGAAAAACCTCAGGGGGGATATCCGCCCCCCCTGAGGTTTTTCGCAAATAGCGGGAAAACCGCGGCGCGTAGCGCCGCGAAATTTGGTGCGACTATTTTCTCATCAATTTTACACATGGTGTGCAAGTTTGAACTTCCTATCTTTTAAGGTCAGGTCACCAGGTCACTTTGAATGACCCAACCTCAAGTCACTTTTTTGCAACTGTGTCACCGTGCCAGAGCTACAGTAGATGTCGGAGGCCTTTGAAAGTTACAGGATGTTATAAGGTCATTAGTAGCTACAATTTGTTTATCTCGGAATTTTGATATCGGTGACCTAAGGTCAGGTCAATTTCTCGACCTCCCCATTATAAGTCAATGGGGGAAAAATCAACTCCCTGTTTTTACCACTAAAACGGGTCGGAATGGCCCCATAAACCATACATGACCTCATATACGATCAACCTTCACTACCTTGAGGTCTGTTTTGCTGTTGGGCAGCTGCAAGGTCACGTGATGTCATCAAAGGTCACCAGCGGTTTTTTGACAATAACTCCGTACAGGAACAAGATACAGCCGCGCGGATGGTCTCATTGTGTTCAGCTTGTCAAGGCGCATCGAATGATATACATGATGACCTCGAGGTCACGTGACCTGAGGTCAACCTTTGACCTTGACCTTTCGAGGTCAACATATATATCATTCGATGCGGATTGACAAGAGGATCACGATGCTGCCCTTAGTTTGTTCCTATATTGAGTAGTTCGAAAGTTATTCGAGAAAAACTATCTCCATATCTAGCGCCGCCATTTTGACTTTTTTGACCCCTGTGACGTC
This sequence comes from Amphibalanus amphitrite, assembly GCF_019059575.1. Taxonomy (NCBI): domain Eukaryota; kingdom Metazoa; phylum Arthropoda; class Thecostraca; order Balanomorpha; family Balanidae; genus Amphibalanus; species Amphibalanus amphitrite. The sequence goes on along the minus strand of NW_024881913.1, from coordinate 284,470 downwards.
ATCTTTGACCTGACCTGAAAATGACCTTTGTAAAAATTGTAGACCTTGTCCGTGCGTATCCCTTGCCGTTTACCGCTTGTCGCTATCTTGCTTCGTTCTCGAGATCTCAGGGGGGGGGGCGGTCATCCGCCCCCCCGTCGGTACGAAGTTGGCGCAGGCCCCCGTCGGTGCGCGGGTTAAAATTGGGTATCATCGGCCTCCTCTCGTCACGGGCAACCCGCTCTTTTTCCGCGAAGCTCTAGCTCGATTAGGGGCTGAACGGCAAAGGGGTCCAACGGACCCTCCTCCCCCTCTTTACGATAGACGCTGGCAAAACACCAATATGGGCGAGGGTGAAAATACAGCTGCTGTCATAAAAATTCAGCTTGAACCAAAGGCCAGGCTTGCCAAATTTCAGCTCTCGCAGCTATCAACAAAAATAAACATGTGGAGGCGGCACCCGCCTCCCCCCCCCCCCTCCTCTCGGCCACTGCCAGCGAGGTTGCGTATCATACATGTTACAAAGCATCATACCTATCAAGATGACACACCCCAGCAGCCTGAACAAAAACTTATTACCCACGCTAGTCTATCGGCACCATAGCACATGGTCGAGACTGTCGTCAGCCACGGACGCGCACTCGACCAACCCTCTGAGCCCGTTGACTGCGGGTGACCTTGACATGTCTAGCCTGATCGGCGGCCGGCCGCTGTCGTGCGGTCGTTACACGCGGAGGGGAGAGAGACACAAAGTTCTACGTTATAGCTGACCTCTGACCTTTCCCTGCGCCCTGGTCACCGACCCCGCTCCATGTCGCTGGGCGGTGGCATGGCGGTGGAAACCGGTTCTAGCCTCTACACATGCCACTATTCTAACCCTCCCCTCCCCACGCTACTACGCGGCGTGGAGTACGCTCGTGCGTAACTGGGCGGAGCAAGGGGTCACGCGATACAGGGGCGGAACTGGTTGCCCTCCCGCTCGCCGAGCGACCAACGACTAATACCCTGGAGAACCGTACACGACTTGTGCCGCTTTCGAGCAGCAAACGGTCGCGATTCCGGCACTTCGTGACCGTGGTATTATCGCTACATCTCACGGACCACGGTTCTCTTCGCCGAGTGTGATTACTTCAAGGCAGCACAAAATCTGACGAGCCAACGTAGCAATTATGTCGGTGATATAAGTGACAATTTCCGTAATAAGCTACCAAACTAATTAAAATCAAAATGGTTGGTATCAGTCTAATTCGCACCCAATTTGGCAAAGCATACATGTTTATGTGATGACCTCAAGTCTTTCGATCTTCGGTGGATGATTGCTGGCCCGTTGTTAAGTTGACACTTTTCAACATGGGACTACTTCTGAATTGTATTCAGATGATGTGCACATAAATGGTTCCTTGGAACACTCACTCCGGTTACGGTATTATAAAATGTGAGTGTAAGTTAACTAATTTTGCTTAAAAAACTTAACTAAGTTAAACTATTAAGTTAACTAATTTTGCTTAAAAAACTATCGTGAGTTTAACAATTTAGCCTTGGTCGACCATTATATGGCCAATCACTATAAATGGACTAAATGAACGCAAAAACGTTCAAAGGGCAGAGGCACGCATGGACATCGTGATGGGGCTAATCCAACATTAACTGAATCTCGAAATGACATCCTTGAATATCAATAGAAAAACACAATTCTAACGAATAGTGTTTATCTATTTCAAACAACCTGCGGTTACTTCTGATAGCCTATGTGTGCATCATTCAACGTCCTATACGTTTTAAAACAATTGAAGCAATAACAGCACAATACGAAGCATTTATATTTTATAGGTTGTGCTTTCACCATGGTCTAGTCAACTGCAAAGGAAAAAATAAATCGTTTCATCCCCCTTTAGAAAGCGCACAACCATAGACCTCTAAAGGTGTACAGAGATCTATGACACGAGACATTTCATACAGAAAGACATACAGAATCTAAAGATCGAGCCATCATCGGACCTGATTCACCGGAATTTTGCGATCCCGAACAACCACAAGCGCCACCCTGCAATATTTTTAAACGGGACAAGCGAGCAACGGCATGGATCATGGGGACTCTCTCACAAACACGCTCGATTCACTCACCTTCGACATGGTGATCCTCCGGAGGTCACAGGGCCTCGGTTGACCTCTGTGGGGTCAGCTGGGTCCCCCGGGTCGGGCCGGGTCGCTCGAGTCGCCTGAGGGCACGGCACGGGTCGGCGTCTCAGGGCGGTCGCGTGGCACGGTCGGCGCTGCCGCTCCCCACCACAGTCTGCCGCCACCGGCCGCCGCCCGCGGCACAATCAATACAGCGGCGGCAGCGGCACGCACATGCGCCCTGCGGCCGGAGGGGCGGCCGGCCGGCGCCGCCCCCGCGCCGACACAGGGTCTGCCCCGGCCCCGCCGTAGGGGAGTTTTTGTGAGGGGACAGACTGCGGCTGAACGCTAAAAGGCTAACGTAGGGGGCTGAGAAAGAAAAAGAAGGATGGTCTGGAATCAGGTGAAAGCCTTCAGAGTCAAAACATTAACTTCACAAGTCGTCTAGTTAGAACTTCCGACCAGGGTAATTTTAATGTTTTTCTTATTTCCACATTTAAGAATTTACTTTTCCATTTTGAGTCAAGGTTTTTACGGCCCAGGTTTTTACCTAACAATTGAAATGCAACAGTATGCAAATGTCGAGGGCACGGAATATTATCCGCTTCCAATGAGCATGATTTCTGATATTCCCGTTGTCCAAACAGCAAGTTTCATGAGCCCAATACATTTTAACCCACTTTACACACGGCATTTAAATACCATGTCACCCTTCCCCAGAATTCCCGAGCTTAGAGAACAATGCGTCCGCGTCCACAGTAGCGTTTGCTCGTTAACTGAGGGAAACGGCCCTTAAAAACCATCAGCGCACGCGGCCGGGTCCACCGGCCTGGCGGGGGCGGAACTGGGACAGCGTGCTCCCCCAGCCGTGTCGCCGCCGCGCCGTGTCGGTCACGTGACCACGCCAGTCACGTGACCGTGCCCTCGGGCGGTCCAGCCGCGCCCGTGATGGCACCTTTGGGGGTGCACAGCGGTGGTAGAGGGACAGTTTCAACTGCTGATGGAAATGTATTACCGAGTACGCAAATGTCGAACTCGCAGACCCGACTATGGGAAAGTCAGGGTCAGGTGGGCGAGGCATTAGAGCGAGACACGTGTAGGTAACGGTTATTTTTATAAGGAAAGGAAACCTATATCATAAAATAATTAAATGCTAAGATAATTATTAGTTATCGTTGGGTATACTGTGGAAATGCAATGCACATTGATATTGCAATGCGACTTTGCGTCGGTAATTTGCATGTCGGGTAGATATATCGACACCTTTTTTTTAAACCCCACATTTGTTCTTCGGTGAATTTCAGACAAGTTGGTTAGAGACCTTCAAAAAAGGTACAATCACTCGATTTTTCTCAAGTTTGTCTGTCTTGGCAGATAAAGAAATACCAGAACAGGCCTACGAAGACACATATTTGATCAGGATCGGACGATTGGACACTTTTAAAAGGAGATCTTTCGTGCCTCCCGGAAATTCACGGGAGAGCAGATGTGGGGTTTAAAAAAAGGTGTCGATATAGCGGTGGGATAACGCTGATAACGAACTAAAGAACGCTACGCTGGAATATTTGTTGACTGTTAGGTACTGGGGTGCAGAGCGCTCCATTGACTTTTGCACCATTAAAATAAGTTTATGGCATTGTCAACTCATTCCCCTCTCAGCATCCATTAGCGGCAGGTAAAGGTGGATAGTTTTGATTTGTCAATTTTTCGTCATTTTTTTGTCAAGCTTAAAACCCAAAATAGTCCCCAGATCCGCCAGTGCCCCCCCCGTTTTTTATATCGACCGGTAAGACGCTTTTGGGGGGGGGCGATAGCCGATAAACGAGCGAGCTCGATCAGTCGAGCGGTTACCGAGATACTGAGCCGACCGCATCCCAAAGCGTCACGGGGCCGGGTCGCACCAGGTCGGGTCGCTCCAACTGAGTTACATACGAGAATTTACATAGGAGTCGAACAGCTGGGGAGGTGGGGGGGGGGGGTCCGATCAACAACCATATACCAATACGTTAGTTGTTGTTCGTTGAGAAAACGCCGGTACGGGCGAGAGTAAGACACCATTATTGTTGCTTTCGAGTCGATTGTGAACGCATCAATGAGTGAAAGGTTCGGCATATGGAGTGGCGAGCGGCCATGCTTGATGCTGATCTGATGACCACTGCTGAATGCTGATGCCGTTCAAACTTGAATGGCGCGTGCCTCGGTCGTCGTGAGTGAACCGTGACTCGTGAGCGTGAAAGTCAGACGGGCGTGGGAAGGATGAATGAATCTTGAGGACAACGGTATCTACAGGTGATGAAACCTACCGACGTCTAGCACGAGTACACAGTAACCTACTGTCACCAGCAACCAGCATATCAAGAGTGATTCATTTATCATTCCCGTCCGATATCTAGCGCTAGCACTCGGCGGTCCACACATCGAAATCCAATCGCTACGCGACAACACAGTTCAAAGTCCAAACTACACATAACACAATTAACCACTCACCTAGATGTCCTCTATGTATGTATCCTCTCACTCACGCGGAGTCCATCTCCGACGAACGCACACACACACACAACACAGACACTCGCGACAGCCGCCCACCCTCACCAAAACCGCGCGAACACTGCGCGGCGCGCGCGCGCCAGCCGCCGTGGCGCGGCGGCTGCGGTTGAGCGGGCCGCCGCCGCCGCCAGAGCCACCTGGCGAGATCAGCTGACGGCGCTCGAGCCGCCCCGGAGCTGGTGGACACAAGTGGACAGTGGACAGGTAGGGCTACGGCAGGGGGGAGTTACTGGGGGATTCAAATGATATTTTCATTCTAGCCCATGTTCCCAAATATTGAAATTAATTTGTCCCCGACCAAACGTCCCACCGTCTAACCCGGCTAAATATTCGGCAAGTAAAAAGTAACTACGTCTACGCAGAATGACGCTTTATTCCTGATTCCAATTTCCATAAGTCCTTTCAACCCAATTAGTACCGACCTGCCCTTGTTTTCGATCACATTTCCTTCAGCCCTACAGGTCCGGACAAGTTCAGCCAGACGGCCGAAGGGAGACCGGAGAAGCTTGTATAATGCAGCCATGCCTCTCCGAGCCATCCTCCCACGATCCCACCGGGACAGTCCTCTCCCAACGGGAGGGATGGGCTCGGCTGCAGCGCTGCACCAGACGGTCGTCGTCTCAATCTGTACTGCTCCCTGCTCCCCATCTCCACCTGTTCGTCCTCATTCCACGAGACTCCTGTGCTGTATGTTTATATTGTATCCTGTATGTGTGTAATTGTAGGTACGTTTATCAACTTACGCAAGGATTTGTCGACATCGTATCTCAATGTCATGCCAAACATTTTTTTTTGGGGGGGGGGGGGCTCTTTCGGTCAATTGTGACCATTGCAGACCCGGAAGGATGATAAGAATTAGGAGGAGACATTAGTCTGGGCGGGCACCCTAGTGAGTCATCTGGGCTGAGCCCACCCAATTTGACAGGCCACCCAGCCCACTGATAATCGCTGCACCCGGCTACGGGCGTATTCGGTGCTCCTATGGGAACACGCAATAGTCGCATACTCGGCATGGGATAAAGCTGCCCGTCCAGCCCGGAACAGGGGTTTGAGGCGTGGAGGAGAAGGATTTGACTGTCCTGAAGAAGGAAACGACGAAACGAATGCTGGACAGTTCCGTTATGACAAGTCGTATTCAGCCCAGATTTTGCTCGGATAAATTCATTCACCAGAGGCCAGTTTTACCAACAGAAAAAATAGCCGCCCGTGCCGGAATTTTTTGTCTCAAGACCGCTTCACATTCCGAACGTACTACGGTAAAGCCCTATCCGCTTACGTGCCCATCGCGTTTACGTTTACGTTACGCGTATGTGAAGCGATCTTCAGGCAAAAAAAAAAAAATCCGGCAGGCGGCAATTTTTTTATTTTTCTGTTGCTAAAACTGGCCTCTGATTCGGAAAAACTTCAATGGGCAGTGGGTTATTTACGGATAAAACACTTGCAGAGCAATGAGCATGTTTTTTAATATGCCTACGACTTACGTGCGAATAGGCATAATTGCAATTCACAGCTAATCATTCTATAGATAATAGGGCTGCAGAACATTTATCTGCGTAACAGCTACCTATTGCGTATGTCGTCTCAGTTGATCTGGACAGCATAAAACATTTTTAAGGACGAAATTTATCCTACTCTCCTGCTTCAGCAAATTTCCAGTCCAGAATCAAATGTGGGACGTCTCGGATTAACTTCAAACTCTCAATATATAGTGACTCAAACCGTTCAGCGACGGTCCTAGCCGTTTGACCTAGCGCGGGTCAGCAAAGGTCACGGCCATCACTTGCACATCAGATTGTAGCATACCCGGCAAAGCTAGAGCGCTGAAAACGGCACCGCAAACGGCTTGAGTTGCTTCGGCCTGAAGCTATGGCCTAAAGTCATGACCTGAACCTTTCATGCTGCCCATGCTTGCCTAGGTCAAATGGGATCACATTGTTACCAGCAGTGGGCTGGGCGGGAAAAGCTACTCGGGTCCGTCACTGTGGCCTATCGAATGATGAGCCTTAGCGATCACGTTTTGGTTTATTCTTACTCGGACAATGTACAGCTCGGTGCAAGTGAATTGCATTCCGAATTCCGATCTAACCCGTGAATAATCCTGTGGTCATCGCGTGATGACCTGAATGGCAAACCGATGGGCGATGTTGGGAAAGTAGCTTTAGATCATGACCACAGACCAGTCGAAGGTGGTGCCGCTTTCCGATAGCTTAAGTTCTACTTGGTGTGTCACAATCTCCTGTACCAATTATAGAGGCCAGAGGGGCATGTTCTTTCATCTTTGCCTGGACCTCTCAGGCCAAGCGAAAGCGACTAAGATAAGACGTCGTTCAAAGGCTTGGAGTCACGTGATAACTGTAAGTACATATACCTACACTAAGGATCTGTAGTGTGTGACATTAGCCCTATGGGCGTTGCATGGAAAGAATGGGACCAAAAGTCGGCAGTGCCCCTCCCCCCCTTAATTGAAGGTGTTGTTCCACCGCTGGCGCTACTGCGTCTGCCGACACTGTGCAGTGTGCTGAACACGGGCTTTCTTAGCCCTCGACCGTCGACGCACGTTGCACATGCGGTCAAATTCTGCTGTAGTGCTGATTGGAAGCCGCAGTGACCAGTAGGGCATTGTTGAGCTGAAGCCAGAAACCTCAGAGCCACGGCCGGCTGCGGCACCTTTTACTCGTGAGCTGGAGCAGGAGCTGAAATGCTCAATGGAAACTCAAAACCGGGGCCTGCAAGGTGGACTTTACCGGGCTTCGCAAAACCGAGCATCAATCATTCGGGAACACATGCTTTCTCTTGTCTCTTTGGAACGAAGCTATGAGTCTCATAAGATGATAAGAACATCATCTACATTCTACATTCTAAACAACTCATTACTCAACCGACAGTCAACGGTAAAAAGTAACCACAACGTAACTCCAAAACGCAACATTTGTGTCAAGATTACTTTACTACATTCGTGTCACGTGTGAAGGTTTAACTTCGCCACAGTAGGGAAATAACTGCATCATATGCCCGACATTTGGGATATGGCATCAATATTATGCAGCTTGTGAGACGCGCAAGAGGCAAATATATAATGTTCACTAAACGGAGTTGTAAAAACTAAGTCGCTAGTTGCTAGGAAACCGCTTAATAAGCAAACGAATCTCCACCCACGTTGCATTTGTCCTGTTGTCGCTAACTCAAAGTTTTTCGCTGAACATGATTTTTTGGTTTTGGTCTGTTAGGGTATTTATCACTGAACTTTATGTATTTATATCAATATACATTGTGACTTGTGAGTAAGGGTTTAAGTTGTTTTTAGGTCTTGGAGTGAATGTAATGTAGGGTCTTCGGTTTTTATAAAAAATGTGAAAATTGCGTATGGTGGAGGCAGTGGTTTTCATTGGATTTCTTTTCACTTAATTCATAATTCAACTGGATGGCCAGTAGCGGCGGAACACCTTCAATTAAGGGGGGGGGGGCACCGCCGACTTTTGGTCCCATTCTTTCCATGCAACGCCCATAGGGCTAATGTTAAAAATCCAAAATCCGGTGCCCTCCCCATTCCGCCGCCTATGTGGATGGCCATGTTTACATAATTGATATTACAGGTTTAACGGTGTTGGTGTGTGCCAATTTGGAGAAATTGGCCTACCAATTCTTGAAATAGAAAACACTTCTTTACAAATAACATGTGTGTACGTGCATTAGCACCCTACATATGGTAACCTGTCATCCAATATGTGCCAGCCGACAATCCCAAGTTTCAGTACAATCGGCCCAGTAGCGGCTGAGTTTTTGCAAGAATAAATTTATTTTATTTACTGGCGAATCCCCTTGGTGAGCGGTGCCTGACGCTGGTGTTTGTTGTCAAAGTTCAATGACCTGCTGGCCCTGATGCTTTTCGCTCAGTTTTGCCAGCAAAGAAAATGGCCTAAAGCACCTACTCTCTACTTGTCGCTGGCAAGTGGCAGCGGTCTGACATGTAGCAGATATGCACGCGCTGACGGCGCACCCCTGGCCCGATCACCCTCAAGTTTTAATGCAGAGGTCACAACAACCCACAGATTCAGCATAGATTGAGTCATGAGCTGTTTCACTTCAATCGTTGTTCAACTTATGTTGAGCATTGTTGTCTGTCCATGACAAATGAAAGTTGGATGTTGATGTAAATAATAATGAAATGGATACAAATTGTAAATGCTTACAAAATGTTTTTAACATACCTCTAGATCAAGAAGACCTTGTCATATAACAACTAATAATGATAATGTGTATTAATTGCTTGAAACCAGTTTTTCTTTAGTTAATTGGAATGCTATTTATATCAGCATCTGTACCTATCTCACTGAATTTGGGAAGAACTATGTCAAATCAAAATGAGTTCTGTTTCATTAGCATGGGGATATTTTGCCTTTTGGATGAAGGGTTATTTTGTAAATAGTTTTAATCACAAGCTGTTTATTTTTTAATATAATTGACACTGTGTCACAGCTTGGCAAATAGTTTTTTTATTTGATGATGTGTCTCCATTTAGTATCAGTTTAATTAAATATGAAACTTTTAGATTATAAGTGAAGCAGTGGACACTGCATTCAAATAGTACCTACCTAAGGTGGCATTACATACAACTTAATGCATCCATCACCTAGGAAGGTGCATATGCATCTAGAATTTGACCATATCTAGGTGGATTTAAATATATCATATTATCCTATGCTTGTAACGGGCCTTTGGGTGGGATTACCTAGTGATTTAAAGTGCTAATGACAAGCAATCCCAAATGATAATACTACTGCCTACTTAAGCACTCATCCATTAATTTGGATTTTGCTGGGAGACAATGGCTGGAAGGCTGGGGGCTTGGAGCTTAAAATGTGTTTTGCCATACTACCCACATCAAATGCTCTTTTGCTTTACTTTCATACACAATTTGGTCACAAATAACCCTGAGTTCATCAATTACCACCCTGTCATTGACTGCTCAGGCACAGTCAGATTACATTTTGTGGTGTTCTCACATCTATTCTGTAAATAATCATGAATAACTGGTTCTGTTGGCAGCTGAACCAGCCTTTATCTTGTCTGCACATCACATCTGAGCTCAGCATCCCCAAAGCGCCCCCAGCATGTACGGACTGGAGGACCCAGCGCTGGCGCTGACCTTTCTGGGCACCGCTCTGGTGGGAGTCTGTACCGGCCTCATCTGCAGCCGACTGAAGCTACTCTACATCTGGACCCACCCGCCGGACCGTAACAGCACGCGCACCGGCGGTGACCTGGTGGCCGAGGTGCTGGCCAGTCACGGTGTGAAGCACATCTTTACCTTAGTCGGCGGTCACATCTCACCCATCCTCGTGGCCGCCGAGAGGCTCGGAGTGCGGGTGGTGGACACGCGTCACGAGGCGACGGCCGTGTTCGCGGCGGACGCCGTGTCACGTCTGTCGGGAACTGTCGGTGTGGCGGCCGTCACGGCGGGGCCGGGCGTCACGAACACCGTCACGGCCGTGAAGAACGCTCAGCTGGCCGAGTCGCCGCTGTTACTGCTTGGAGGGGCGTCGGCGTCACTGCTGAGTGGCCGCGGAGCGCTGCAGGATATCGATCACATGACACTGCTCGCCTCTGTCTGCAAGCATCGCGTCTCGGTGCGCTGTGTGCGGGACATCGCGCCGGCTCTGAGGTATGCGATACAAATCGCACAGAGTGACACTCCCGGACCAGTGTTTGTCGAGCTCCCCATCGACGTGCTGTACCCGATCCATCTGGTTCAGCGCGAGGTGGGTGTCAAGACGGGCGGCGGGCCGGTACAGCGTGTTATCAACTGGTATCTGCAGAACTACGTGGATAACATCTTCGCTGGCGCATGGGAACCTCGCCCTCTGACACCTCTGCCACCTGCAATCCCCCTACCGAACGACTCCGAGGTGCGGCGTGCGGCCGAGCTGCTCCGCGCCGCCCGCCGGCCGCTGCTGCTGCTGGGGAGCAGTGCCACCTCTCCACCGATCCCCGCTGCCGACACGCGCCGTCACGTGGAGGCCCTCGGGGTGCCCTGTTATCTGGCCGGTATGTCACGTGGCCTGCTGGGTCGTCGCTCTCCGCTGCAGCTGCGGCAGGAGCGACGTGCCGCGCTGCAGGAGGCAGATCTCATCATCCTGGCCGGCGCCGTGTGCGACTTCCGTCTCTCCTACGGCCGAGCACTCGGCCGCCGCGCCAAGATTGTCTCAATCCATCGCGACCCTCGCCAGGTACGCCTCAACGCCGATATGTTCTGGAAGCCGATTCTGGCAGTCCAGGCGGACGTGGGCTCATTCATCCGTGAGCTATCCGCCGAAATGGCTGGTCAAGTGCCCGACAAGACATGGCTGGACAAACTCCGCGCTCGCGATGACGCCAAGGAAGAGAAAAACGCCGAGATGGCGCGTCAGCCGACCGCCGAGCACCTGAACCCGCTGAAGGTGCTGAGCCGGCTGGAGGAACTGCTTCCCCTGGAGGCGCTACTAGTGGTGGACGGTGGAGATTTCGTGGCCAGCGCTGCGTACGTGCTGCGACCGCGCGGCCCGCTCGCCTGGCTGGACCCCGGAGCGTTTGGCACGCTCGGCGTTGGTGGAGGGTTTGCGCTGGGTGCGAAGTTGGCTCGGCCTGAGGCCGAGGTTTGGTTAATCTACGGGGACGGCTCGTGTGGGTACAGCGTTGCAGAGTATGACACGTTCACCCGACACAAGACTCCCGTGATAGCGCTGGTCGGGAACGACGCCGGCTGGACGCAGATCGCCCGGGAACAGGTGAGAACCGGCAAGGACTGGTTGATAAATTAATTCAGAAACATTTGGTGTGTAAGAGCATAAGCGAATACAGTTGTAGACTCCCCATACATTGCCGAGAATGTATAAATTTCAGCGACCATTGGCTGATATGGGTCTATAAATATTTTTATACGCAGTGTTTTAGATAAACTTGGTAGCTCACATATTCTGCGAGTATTTTTCATTGGGAAATGTATATTGGTAAGTTCGTTCCTTGCGTTTCGCCTTCTTTGCTGCTTGTTGCTTGTTGCTACTTGCTCGTGATTTGCATCTGCTCTCAATTTTTATATAACTGAACCGCGGTAGTCATCTCCAACCGGCGCTTCCACCAGTCCCCTCGTCACCGTCTCCCTCACCGTCTAACCATCCGCTGATGTTCCCCCAGGTGCCCATGTTCGGCACGGACGTGGCCTGCCGGCTGGCCCACTGCCGTTACGACACCATCGCCGAGGGGTACGGCGGTCGGGGCCTGATGCTCACCAGAGAGCACGAGGACGCCATCGACGAGGTGCTCCGGCGCGCCCAGGCGCTCGCCAAGGAGGGCCACAGCGTGCTGGTGAACGCCCTCATCGGCAGCACCAAGTTCAGGGAAGGCAGCATCTCGGTCTGAGGTCTTGAAGGTGGACGACGTCAGACGAGAGGTAGTGGAAGCTCATGTGGTGTGCTGAGCTCCTTTAGAGGGGTTGGTGCAGATCGGGAGCGGTGGCGATTTTGGAATTTATGCGCGAGGGTAATGCTATGCGCGTGGATGGATTTAATCTTTGTAATGTAGCGCTGATTGTTAATTGTTATCGTGCCGTAGCTTTTGGGGCAATGTTTTATGTATAGCTACGTTTTGATTAGACGTGCCAGTCATACTATATGTGCTAATGCGGCACGAATCGGTGCTTAGATAACCAGTGCCCTAAAACACGGTTAGCTTGCAAATCGGCTTACCGAAATCAGGTTGTGACAAGCAATATTACTGCTGAAATTTGTTGACGAGTTTATAATTTCACGCGGGGCCATTTACGTCGGAGAAAGGGGGCTAGCATGCAGTTACTTAACTTGGGTAGGCGTTCTGTTCCAGCATCCAGGCCGAAGTATCAGCACGCACGCAACCATAACGTGACCTGTACACTATTTTGTGGCTGGTTCAGTGGTTCAATCACTAAGTAATAGATGATCTCCAAACAGTACGTACGACCATCCTCACCGACATTGGGTCTGTTCCAGTCGCACTTCCTAACACCTCTAAACTCCTCCAAGATTGCTTCCCTGTTCCAGTGGCAGCTCTAGCCCCTATACAAAGCCAAGGAGGGCCCTGCTCCAACCTCCTCTATCTTACTTTTGGAGGAGTTTAGAGGTGTTAAGAAGTGCGACTGGAACAGACCAAATGCATCCACGGAAATCGAGCACACAACTAAAAACAGTTTGATTCACTTCACGCTATATTCCTCAGATATAACTCATTCCGTAATAGGTGCACGTCCTGTCTTGCATACAGACTGGATTTCGCGGCGAATCAGACAGAGCGCGGCAGCGGGGTTGGGCGCCGGACCCGCCCCGGTTCCCCCAAACATACCAGTGGGGCGCGACAGTGAAACAGTCTCCACAGTGGGGACAGCCCCCTACAGGGTTATCGCGGGTCCTCTGGCTCGGGATTAACACACGTCTCTTTACCCCAGCACCGGCGCAGCCTGGCGCCAGTCACAATGTTGTCCAGGAGTGAGGTTTAAACGGACGGCGCCGCACCAGCCAGTGATGAGCGTCCCGGGCGGGCCCAGCCCGACAGAATAGCGCGAGAAGCGAGCCGGCAGAAGCAGGGTACCGGCAGTAACCAATCAAACAACACGCAATACAGGTGAACTCGAGACGATGAGAGTGAACGGCGGGCTGCTCGCTATGTACAGGCCGCCCCCTATGTACAGGCCGCACGGCACGGCACGGGGCGGCGATGAGGCGCACACACACACTCGCACACCGACGGACAGCTAGGGAGCGCACGGGCAGGCAGGCGCGCGCGCCGAGAAGGGGCGTTGTACTGGGCGGTGGTGTGTAGCTGAGATCGGACTCAGGCGAACAGGCTGTCCGTGTAGCGCCGGTTGGCTTTGGGCGCCCGGCGGCGGCCGGCGGCCGGCGCGCGCCGCGGCGCCTGCTGCCCCAGGCTGTCCGCCTGTGAATGACAACAGCAGACCGTGTCAGTAGACATTAAGTGCTGGCCAAAACGCACCCAACTCCACAACGCAAGGCTGCACTCAGCTGATTCCTGACGAGTAACATTAACGTTAGTGGCAACTTGGTGATGGGTCAGACTCAAGCAATGATGATACGCAATGATAGCAATGCTACTTTCAAGTAAATTATAACATCGTGAATTCTTTCACAATCATCAGGTGACGGCCGCTAACGTCACAAAAAAACTGTTATCCTAGTGTCTAAATCAACTTTCCCTCACCAGTTTGTTGGCGATCCTCTTGGGCAGCTGCTCGTGCAGACCGAAGACGCGGTTGCGCGGCAGGCTGAGGCGGCAGCCGTCGTCGAACACCACCTGGCACTGGACGTGCGTCTTCTCGCCGCAGAATACGCCCGGCCACAGCCGGTCGTCCGTCCAGTGTACGTGCACGCGCGCGTTCAGTGGCGGCGCGCCGTCCGACGTGCAGTTGTAGTTCTGACGATGGGGAAAGGAGGGAGGTTAGTCGAGGTGGGATTAAAAAGGACACCCCAGTGACAAAGCCAAGTGAAATATAGATGATGTAATAAGGCGCATGGATTCCACTTAAAAAAGAAAACCAAAACATCCATACAAAACACCGATAGCAATGTACAAGCATGCACAGACAAAAAGGACAAAATCCAAGCACAAAAAAGGTTATCCTATTGACATGCGTACCGTTAATATCAACTGCTGAAACAGAGATGAAGCAGCTAATGGATGAGGATCAGCCGGTAAATTTTCACAAAGGGTTAAGACATATTCACAACAATACGAACTTTTCTCTTGCCTACTTGAACGGTGTTGAAATCAGACTGGTTTTTGATTCACCTTTTTTGGATCGATTCAATCATAATTGATTCATTTGATTTTTGTTTGATTCAATCACCGTTTGATTCCTTCCAAAAATTTGGTGAATCAATTCCTTTTGATTCAGAGAATCAAAAAACAATAAAAGGAATGATTCACGTTTGATTCAGCCATTTTTTTAACGATTCTTTTTTTGATTCAATTAAAAAATAAAATATACAAAATATCAGGGATAGTATTGTATTTGTTGTGTTCTTTTTGTTGTCATGTAATGGCAGTAGTATTAATATTTGTTGATAATGAACTATGTTCGTTCACTTCAATTTTTTTTTAAGTTCATGAATCATTAATTTTTTTGATTCAATCAACCCTGATTCCCAATGCGTTTGATTCAAGCATGGCTTGTGAATCAAACAATCCTGACGGTGAATCAAACCTTTTTGATTCAGCAAATTTTGTTTGATTCAATCCAATCGATTCAATCACAGATGAATCAAACACCAGTCTGGTTGAAATCGAATAAAACAAATATAATTATTTGGCAGCACAGCTATAAAGTAATGCGAAACGTTCACAATAATTAATGAAACATCGGAGTATTACGATGTCAGGTGACTCACGTGCTTCTGACCGGCATAAAACAAACCCCGAATCAGTGAGCTCAGCATGGTCAGAATAATACACTGAAATATCCATTTAGAGACAAAATACGACAGTGACCTAGAATATGACATCACCATGATCGGATATAATCGGATAATAATCGAATAAAAAATCAGATTGAACAAGAGGCCAGTTTTACCAACAACCCCCGCCCTTCCCTTCCCCCCTCGCGTCCGTCACTCACGGCGATGTGCTGTGGCGACGTGTCCCGGCTGACGGAGCCGTCCTCGAACCGGATCGTGTACATGATCTCCGAGCTGAGCTGGGCGAGCAGCGCGCGGTGGTAGAGGCCGCTGCGGTGGCGCGCCCACACCACCTCGCCCACCGTCAGGCCCGACTCCTGGGTAGAACAGGGAGGCAGGTCAGGTCAGCCAGGGATACATGGGGGCGATGTGGGGTTCTTAGCGAACGCGTCAAGTCACACAAAGGAGCAATGAACACACCCCCCCCCTAAATTTGTCTGAACAGCTATTGTCCACCACAACTAGGTACTCGGGGGCAGATTGATGTTCCACCACTCCCTACCCATCGGGTTCCCATGGCTCAGCACTGGCTGCTGCCAGTGTTGCCAGCACTGGCTGCTGCCAGTGTTGCCTGCCCTCAGCACTGCTCAGCACTGCTTGCCAGTGCTAGTGCTGCTAGTGCTGCCACTGGCAGCAGCCAGTGCTGAGCCATGGGAGCCCGATGGGTAGGGAGTGGTGGAACATCAATCTACCCCCGAGTGTACGTACATACATAATTCATCATCAACTACGTATATAATCCAACTGAATCAATGGAAAGTAAAGCTAATATACACACTTACTACAGCCTACAGGAAAACCGTGCATGAGAAAACATCCCAACCTAATTGGTCAGAGTCGTGACACCACATTGCCACTCAACACTGAACTACACTCTAATTCCAACAGCTGGCATACCTGACACCGAAGAACAGACCACTTATAGCTTGCCTACAGCTGCAGCCACCACATAGACACCATGCTCTCACCCTACCCATAAGTTACAGCCCAGTGTACGGCGTGCGGACGGCCGGGCCCAGCCCTGTCTCGCGGGTGGCCCGGCCGCCCCAGCCGGATATACTGTTCCAATGTGAAAGGAGAGCGTCGAACAGGCGTCGGCCGGCGCTCAGGGTGCATTGGCTGCCCTCAGCGGCGGGGGCGGGGCCGGAGGCGGCTCACCTGCGGTCCGGCGTGCTCTCGACAGGTGACCAGGGGCGCCAGGCCGGCCGGCTGAGGACAGAATCGTCCGCCGGCCGCCTGACAGCAGGTGACGTGCATCAGCGCGTCACACTCGGGCTGGCTGCAGCGGACGCCGACACCGCGCCACTGGCCGCAGTAGTCGCAACGCTGCGGGGGTACAGTGGGATACAAACGGTCAGGGGCGCACGAACAGACACATAGGTTTATCAGATTGGAGGGACGAGACTAGCAAGCAGGATGTCCCTATCAAAGCAGGTATGAACCAGCGAATACATATTTACCCGTTTGTCTCTTACGATGCATCGACAGACATTCGGCAAAAAGGAAAACAACTCCAGAAAACTAGGTGATGGGCGAATTACGTTTATGAAACATCATTAAAGGCTGTAAGGCATATGTTGCCGCCTCTTTGTAAACTTGTCGCCTCTTTGCCAACCGTCACCCACCCTGTGTCTATCGAAGGGCGCCGTGGCTGTCCTCTCGCCCGGCCCGGTGACCACCACCGCCGGCAGGAGGGCGGCACACACCAGGTGGACCGCCCGACCGTCCGCACCGAGCGTCAGGGCGCCGCCGCGCAGACAGCAGAGCGCGCAGCTGGACGGAGCGGCGCGGCCGGCCTGGGGAGGGGGAGGGGGTCAGAGTTGAAGAACTGATCGCACACGAAAAAGGTTTCGCAACAAGAGGGTTAACTGTGCGTCACACACGCGTCAGTGTGGCTACTGGCTAACCCGTGAGTGAGATAGTCAATGCAGGTGAGATTAGCTGACCACTGCAAACTAGAAGAAGTATGTACAAACATAATTAACATCATTACATTTAAACTAGCATTAAAGCTGTGACAGAATAAACCGGCAGAATATTTTTTTTCGCTCCCTGCCCCAAGAATCAAATCGCTATCCTGCCACAGGCCGACCCATGCTGTCGCCGACCGCTTCCCTCACCTGCTGCTGCACCTGAGCGCACGGTGAGCACGTCCAGCCGTGCTCGGCCGGCACGTCCGGCAGGCCGTAGCAGCGGGCGTGCACGCAGGCCTGGCACACTCGGCACACCAGCAGCGGAGCCACGTCTGAGGGAGATACGAGCGACTGGTCAACACATAATATTCTGAACACTAGACCAATATCTCTAAAAGAGGGATTCAAAACAGGTTTCCAGCCTGCAATGTACACTGAAAAGTGACATGTATACAAAAGGCTTTAAAAAAGCAAACCTTTAAAATTAAGATAAATAACAAGAAAAACAAACGCCGCATTCAAAGACAGAAAAAGAGGCAAGTTATGAGTAAAACAAAAAAAAAGCAAACATTAGTACATATTTAGTACCTGTGGGGACAGTGTTGGAGCCGGCCGGCCGGCGGTGTCTGGTCCAGACGGGTCCGGCGGCGGGCGGCTCCGCGCCGGCGGGGGCGGGGGCGGGGGCGGGGGCGGCCGGCGGCGCCCACAGCTGACAGACGGCGCAGTGAGGCGGTACGCGGCTCCGCTGCCGGTTGTGGGCCCGCACGAGGTCTGAGCGGTCGCCCGGATCCTTCAGCGGCGTCCACAGACCGGTCAGAGGAGCTGCCCAGTCGGCGGACGGCGGCAGCCACGGCTCTGGATCCTCCTCCAACTGATGGGAGACAAGACCGTCAGAACACAATAGCATTTGTGAGAACACAATGGTCCTGCTAAAAATTTGTTCTCACAGATACCGGGGTATAACTCAACACAACGCGGCGAACAACACATAGAACAGACGCTTACCAAGAAAACGTTCCATACGCTCTAACGTCAAACTAAGACTGAATACAAGCTCAACCTGAAACACAATGAAGTTCCGTGATTGGATATGCAGTGCCATATAGATTGAATCCAGGAATGAGGAGATCGTCGTCTACTCATGCACTGACAACTCACCTCGCTGTCTGAGTCTGTGGCAGTGTCATCTCCGTCGGACTCCGAGTCGACGGACGTGTGCCTCTGCTCCTCCACCGTGTCATGGGCAGGCTCCGTCTTTACCGGTGGAACGTTGTCGTTCACAACCGGCACAAGAGCCGAGGATGGCGGCGGGGGCGGGGGTGGCGGCGGCGGACTAGCGTTCTCCAGCTGCATCATGGCCTGGTGAATGAGCTCCAGGCCGGGCGCCTCGGCCGGCGACGGGAGAACCACCGGCGGCGGGTCTGCCCGCGGCACCTGTACTGGAACCGGCGGTAGCACCGGCGGCAGGGGCGGCGGCGGCGGCGGCGGGGGCGCCTCAGCGCGGCCCGGGCTGCTGCTGCTGC
The DNA here is from genome assembly GCF_019059575.1 of Amphibalanus amphitrite. Lineage (NCBI taxonomy): Eukaryota > Metazoa > Arthropoda > Thecostraca > Balanomorpha > Balanidae > Amphibalanus > Amphibalanus amphitrite. Next base: position 265,915 of record NW_024881913.1, on the reverse strand, counting down.
TGCTGAAGTCCGCCGCCAGACATGTGCCGGGCGGCCTGCCACTGCTGCTGCTGCTGCCAGAACTGCTGCGCGGCGGACAGCTGTCGCCAGAGGTCGAGCAGTGCTGCCGTAGTTGCGACAGAAGACTCCTGAGCAGGCGCGCCTTGTCCGGGGACAGGATTACCGGCTGCCGCGGCTGGCGGCTCGGCGGGGGTGTCCTGGGCCCGCTGGCCGCCGCCGGAGTCGGTGGGCAGGGGGAGACGCTCGGCAGGACCGCCGGGCGGCAGGCCGGGACGCCGGTCGGTGTCTGCGGCGGCCCATGGGTTGATGCTGGCGTCTGAGCCGGCCCCTGGGACACCGCCGCCGGCGCCGCCATCCACGCGTCCCTGATCAGTCCGGTAGGCAGCGGAGGACGCGTCACTGCCGCTGCTGTCGTGCCGAGAGCCCCAGCGGCTCTGCCGATCGTCACCACGCCACGCGCCGTCCGGCCGACCGCGACCGTGCCGCTGCCAGCCGGGCCCGGGGGCCTGGTCACCGCGCGGACCGGGCCCCCAGCCGCCGGCGCGGTGGCGATTGTGCAGATGATGGCCGTCGGGTCCCGGCCGCCAGCCGGGCCCGCCGCCGCGGTGGGCGGGCGGCACAGGCTGCTGTCCGCGGCCGTACGCAGGCGCACCGACAGCGTCTCCCTGAGGCGGCCAATTTGTACCGTGGTGGTGAGCGTCGGGTCGGGGCCGGTGCCGCCAGTGGTCACCGTCCGGACCGGCGGCGCCGTGACCTCTGGGCGGCCCTCCGCGGCCGCGGGGCCCGGCGGCGCGACCAGCCGGATCTCTGTGATCGGCGCCGGCCCAGTGCTGACTGTCGGACTGACCACTGTCCCAGCGAGTTCTGGCGGGCCGCCCGCCGCCCCATTGTTCTCCGTCGCGCTGACCGCTGTCCCAGCGAGTTCTGTGTGGACGCTCGCCACCCCGCGGCTCTGGATGTCCGTTGCCGTAAGGCTGGCCGGCGGGGGCTCGGGATTGGGCTGGAGCGCGGGGATGGCCGTCTCGTTGGTCGCCATGCCAGCGCTGATGGTCCCGTCGCTCATCACGCCAAGGCCGACCGTCTCCGCGTTCGCCGCCCCAGTGCTGAGCATCAGGTCGGTCGGCAGTCCAAGGTTTAGACTCTCGGCGCCGATCAGGCCAGGCATGTCCATCAGCGCGGGCGTCACCCCACGATCGCTCAAGCTCGCGGGATGGACCGTCTCCTCTGTCTCGATCCCAGAGTTTTCCGTTCTCCCACGGGCGTTGATCTGCCCATCCGGTGGCGGCTGGGGCGGACTGTGCAGCGGGAGGGTACTGCTGCTGCTGGTGGTGTTGGAGGAGCTGCTGGTGTTGTTGCTGCTGCTGCTGCTGAAGCCCTCCGCGGAAGAGGGCGGCGGCGTCACCGAGCCGCTGGCCGCCACCGTCTGTTTGAGGAGGCGCAGCAGGCCGCGCCGGGTCGGCTCCGGCAGCGGCTCGTCCAGCAGTCTGGTGAGCCGGCGGCGGCGCGCCGCGCGGTCCCAGCGGCAGCCCACCAGGTGGCGCAGCCAGTGCAGCAGGCCGGCCGGCAGGCGGCGCCGGACCGGCGCAGGGGGAGCGGTGGTCGCCGACGTCGCGGCGCGCACTGGGAGGCCCCCCGGATCCCTCCCAGTGCCCACCGCTAAAAAAGACGGCTGCTGCGAGGCGGCCGTGGCAGTGGCGATAGCGGTCGGGTCGGGCGGCGGCGGTGGCAGCGGCGCTGGCCGCGAGTCGCTGGGCCACGTGCCGTGAGAGCCGTTTAGCTGAGAGGTCGAAGGCGCAGTGCTGCCATCCGTTGACGATCGCCTCTCGGGCGACGACGGCTGACGCGACTTCTTCGGAATCTTGAACTTCTTTTCCAACACAGCACCCGAGGAGCCAGCCTCCTCTCTCATTGCCTTCAGAATATTCTGAATCACTGCCTCCTCTTTCAGCCGAGACTCCTCCAGCGCAGCCGCTGTCTTCGGGTCTTTGGATTCCTTCTTGAACGACTTCCTGCGTACCGGCACACCGGAGCTGTCAGCGAGCGCAGCGGACGGACGAGAGCTCACCCCAGACGGGCCCGGCGCCGCCAGAGCCAGCCTCGTCCGCTCCTCTTCTTTGGCCTTTATCTCAGCCACTGCCTCAGCCGCGGCAGCAGCCGCCGCTGCTGCCTTCTCCTCCGCCTTCTTCTCTTCTTCCTTCTTCACCTCCTCCAATCGACGCTGCTCATCTTCTGCCAGCGTCTTAGCCTCAGCCTCTCGCGCCGCCTCGCGCTGTTCATCGCTCACATCTAACAGCTTGGGCAGCTCCTGGGCGGCCTCTGCCAGCGCTTTCTGCAGCTCAGCAGCCACTGTCGGGTCCGGGGCACGCCGGCGGTGTCTCACGGCCGCCATTAGCCGCCGGCGCAGCGCCGCGCCGTCGCCGGTCGGCTCAAAGGTGATCCTCCGACTGCCGTGCACCAGGTGACGCTTGCGGTGGCGCTGGTGCGGCTCGTCACAGCTGCCGCCGGTGATCGAATCCAGACGCTCCAGCTCCACTACAGGCTCCGCCTGCAGCTGCGGCGAGCCGTCAGCGGCCGTGAACGAGAGGCGGTGACGCTTGTGGCGCGGACGGCGCTCCTCCTCGTCGTCATCGTCATCAGAGTCGCCGTCATCGCCGTCTGAAACGGAGCCGGGAGATCATTCAGTGCGCTAGTGACAATATGGGAAAATGTAGCAACGGGAGGACGCGGTCAGTCATGATAGCTTAGAAGCTAGGCAGCATTAGGTAAGACAAGCATTAACTACAACATACATAACAGGCGATATGATCACGGTAAGTAACAGAAATACATGAATAACAATCAGGATAAAACATGACGGTTTTCACAACCAAGCTGTCTGAGATATCAACGTCTACCATGCAATGTCATGTATCAGGACCTATCAGGGCGCACTCAGGGTCTAGTTCTTGTGACTACCACAATCGATGGTATCCATCCCACTTCACCCGCCCCACTCACCCGAGTCTTCCTCACGCTCGTAGAGGTCGCCGAGCGCCAGTAGCTGCTGGTCGCCCTCCAGACGGTCGGAGCCCTTCCGTTTGTGGATCGGGTGACGTTTGTGGCGCTTCTGCTGCGAGTCGATCAGCGCAGTCACCTTGGCCATCTCCTCAGTGCTGCCAGGGGAGCGGTACATAGATTAGCGAGGCATCAACTACTACGGTCTGACTGATCACGTCTCGTCATATGAAACTCTTAATAAGAATTGTCTTTAGTTAACTAAAAGGCAAAGACGATTACGTCAAGTCAGAGCCCCGAGGTCACCGTAACATAATCGTTTTTGCCTTTGCATGACAGTATTCATCCAATACCACTTGTGATGAACAGCACAGGTGCAAACCAGTAACCACCAACACCAAGTCATTCTCCCCTTCACAGCCTGCCCTCGCAACATCCCATCAAACAAACACACCTCTTGTTGCAGACCACATCGGCGTGCGTGGGCCTGTTGGCGGGCGTGTTGCGGCTGGGGTCCTCCGGGTGCGGGCCCACGTCCTTTCCGGCCAGCCAGAGCTCATACCGCTCCGGCTGGAACCGGCGTACGAAAGTGTCCATGCTGATACGCACCATGTCGTCCCTGGCGGATAAAAAACGAACGCCGGTCAGTAGTGCGGGGTAATGTGTAACAGATATGGCCGAATTTTACGTGAGTGCAATCACGGGAGCCTCGCTCTGCACAAAGTACGCGATATGATTATCTCGGGAGCCCTGCGAGCCGGCAGTGAAAAAGCTCGTCTAAAAAATATCGTGTTCACATAACTTACCTGTTAGCTATGAACTATTAATAAGTGAATACGTTTAAGTGAATACGAAGACTGCTATCAGTTGTACGGAATCTGATATGTGAAATATGATCAGCATTATTTTTCCGACATTACAAACGCAGGTCCCCACTAGTCACTACCACCTTAGGTCCACAACAAATATCGTAACGGCACTCACTTGCAGTGGCAGAGGGTCGCCCGCTTGCCGTACTCGACCCAGCGCGGCGAGGCGAAGTTGGTCGACTCGGCGCAGTTGAAGCCGTGGTTGAAGCCCGAGTGGTAGCCGTAGGGGAACGTGATCATGATCTCACCCTCCTCCTGGGTGATCTGCGGAACAGGCAAAACAAACATCAGACAAAGGAATTATGGACACAAAATGGCAGGAAGAAGTGGACAGAGACAGACTGATGGCCGAACACAGTCACAACTCACGTCAAAATTTGACATCACATCACCAATAAATCAACCGTGTGGCACTTTGGTACCACTTTGGCTAGCTTGCCACTTACCCTGTTGAATGGTATGGAGTACTTTTTGAGGATCTGCGGGCTGAGCAGGAACATCTTGTGCCGCAGGAAGGCCTGGCACTGTTTGGCCTCGGACGGGAAGAAGTTGACGGCCAGCCGCTCCAGTCGCCGGCCGTGCTCCGGTGGTATGGCGTACCTGGGGAGCGGGGACGGGTGGTCAGAATACACGGGGAGCGTCAGAGAAGCCAGGGGAGCGGTTACGATACAACATTACTCAATACCCACTACATCCGACTCGAGATTACAGCGCTGCTCGATGGATCAGGAAACAAAGAATAAATGATTATGAAGAAACGTCGTGTAGTTTACTTGTGAGTTGGGCTGGACGGATAATTTCCTTACCAGGACTTGGGCGCCCCGTAGTGGAGGTAGTTGATGCTGTACAGGTCCATGTCCTCCGTGTGCCAGGCGAACGTGGTCTTCCACATGCCGAAGTAGAGGTAGGCAGTGTTGACGCCGGCAATGCTGATACCGTAGTCTTCCTCCACGTAATCCAGCACGGTTCTCAGCTTGTTGATGTTCCACACCTGTTGGCAGCGATGACGGATTTTTGAAAACACCATCAGTCCATCAGCTGATAGGGAAACAGTGACTCAGACCACTAAGTCAGTTCACTAGATTTTTTTTCTTTTTGCATGTCACTCATGTCATAAATTTTGGACTAAAATAAAAAATTTTGATCTACGATAACTAAGTCGCATTGCATCCCAGACCCACAACTTTCGACTATTCAGACTGGTAATCAGCGTTCTAGCCCTACCTCCCCTTCACACCACTTATCCACAATACAATTCATCCCCCTACACCACACCACACCACTCACATCACAGTCGGGATCGGTGAGCGAGCCGCACACGTCAGCGCCGTAGATGGGCGACACGTAGGTGATGTTCTTCCAGTAGCGGCGCTCCAGGTCCTCCAGACCGTCGTGCGGCGGCGTCTGGTAGGTGGCGCTGTTGGCCATGCGGTAGAAGTCGCGTACCGTCATGGCGTTCTTCTGCACGTTGATCTGGGTGTAAGAGCCGAGCCGGCCCGTCACCACCTGTAGACAAATGACGCAAGGTTAAACGGCAGTCCCATCGGACATATACCTACATTACATACTACACAGGGTCAATAGGTGGCACTCGGGCAGTGGACATCGCGGAGAGATGACAAGCTAGACGGCGGCTACTACCATAGATTCGTGGTTAGTATCATTATCGATCCCGGTGGAGAAACGCCTGGTCAGTCCGAGTGAGTGTGTGTGCGTGGGAGAGTGGGGAGGGGAAGGCGATGGCACAGCGAAGAGATACCTGGTCAGACGTCGAACACACCGAACCGTAACGAAGCTGCTGCGTTATTTATAACAGGCGAAACGGGGACTGAGACAAACGTCCTTGCTAGCTTTTTGTATTTCAATAAATGGTCTCTTTGCATGCTTCGCGCCCGTGCGTGGCCTTACCTGGCAGATGGGATTCTTGATCACCATGTCACCTATATCTTCCACCTTGAAGCCATTTCTTCTGGGAACCCATTCCTTTGGAGGAATGATCTGGAGACACAGGAAAAAAAACTTATCAAGAAAGAAAGTCTCAAAACAATATGGCAATATGCAGAATGATGACTCGATTAGCGAGTAAGTCAATTAGTTCGAGTCAACGACTGATATGAAACACCAATAATCAGACGGCAAACCTCTAGTGGTTGAGCAAATAAGTGGGTTTATTAAAAAACTGTCACAAAAGTGGAAAATTTGAATATAAATTCCCTTTTCTTTGACAGAAAAATATTGGGAAAATGTGACTTGGCGAAATCAAGAAACAGACCTTTGCGACGCCAGCCTTGTGGGCGCCCTGCGACTCAATGTACTCAATGTACTTTGCGAAGTCCTTGAATTCCTCGTAGGTTGGTCGAAAGACCATAATCTGAGGAACCCCTCCTTTGCTCGTCATTGCTGCTGTCAGTTGATGCCTGAAACAAAGTGAAAATTGCGTTACCACTTACCACCCAGGAGAAGCAATCCTAGACCCATTCGCAGTCAGTTCTATTTTCAACGAAACGAACGAACAGCTGGTAGCATCGGTACCGGTTTTAATAAGACATTACATAGATCTAAGAAACAATCCACTACATATCACTAAATCACAGAGAGCAAATGGAAGACAGCCCCAGAGTCATCTACTATGAGAACTGCGTGTGCCAACCGCCAGTCATGCCTCACTGACAACAACTGGTTGGCCACTGGGGTCGGGATATACTAGACTTGACAATAGAGACGGCGGCAAATCTCGCTCGTTAAGTATCAAATGCTCATTCAGGCACTTCAACCAGCCAATTCTTTAATTTCGTCTATTGGAATAAAGTGACTCAACCCTAGAACGCCTAGGGGGGGGGGGGTTGTATCAACCCCCCCCCCCCTGAGGTTTTTTCGAAGTGCACGCTAAACGGCTTGTCGTAGCGGGCTGAAATTTTCAATACCCTCTGGGGCAACCTTTGCGCATCTTTTGCCGAAAAAAAATTGGTCGGGTCATGTCAGGTCACGGAGTTATGACGTCATAAGAGGTACAGCCTCCGGCCGGATTTGCACAAACTGAGTGCCAACGCCCGAGGTTTCCTGCCGGTGGTACGGACATCGGTTGATGGATCGTGATGAAACTTCCCATGCATGTTGGGGCAAGTATTGGCTATCATATGGTATAAGAAATTTGACCGGGTCAGGTCAGGTCACGGAGCTATGACGTCACAAGAGGAACAGCGTCCGGTACTATTTTTGAAAAGCGCCCGAACCACTATTTTGCTAATTCTTGTCACCTCAATGGGAATATGCAGCAATATTAGCTTCTATAGGGAGCAAATGGACCTCCCAAATCCAAAAATACAGATTTCAAAAACTTAAATTTTGATTTTTCGAATTTCTGCCGCCGACTGTGACCTTGCCGACTTCCGGCGCTCCCAACGCGCCATTTTTAGAGCTAGGGAAACGAAATACATACCAAACGATAGAGAATTGATCAAAGAACACGATAGTGAAGGTTTCAAGTCGATATCTCCCACCGTTTTGCCGCAATCGCCGCCGAAAGTTGAAAAAAGTATATTTTTCCGAAAATTTGACCTTTGACCGGTCAAAAGTAGGTCAAATGTTGACCTAGGACCAAAAAATATACCACCAATCGCGAGATTTCGTTGAGAGCAATCCGTTGGTTTTTTCCGCTAAGCTCTACGACCTTCCGCTTCGAAACGCCAGGGGGGTCGTAACAACCCCCCCCCCCCTGGTCGTTCGTGTTATGAGAAATGGCCTGGTCGTGCGAGGGTTAAGCTAATGGGGAACGCATAAACCGCTATAAATGAAAACATTTCACAAAGTTTGAACGGTGTTTATTCATACCAGTTTATGCGTCAACTTGTCAATCACAGTACCGCTCAAAATACGAATCGCGTACTCAATACTGCCCAGACGTAGAATGGAAAATATTGATTTAATCACAAAACGAATTAGACTACACGACGAAAGTTCGTCCATCTCATTTTTTTCATAAGTTCATTTTAAGCTTAAGGTAGGTAGGTAGCCCGAATGATCTTACGAAGAATTTATCTAATTTACAGCACACCCATGCGTTACGGCTAATATAGTAGCTTTTTCCATAAATATCAATCTCGAAGGATGAATGGATGAATGGATGAATGAATGAATGAATGAATGAATGAATGAATGAATGAATGAATGAATGAATGAATGAATGAATGAATGAGTGCTTTCAGTGCGGATGCCCGCTAAGCCGAGCTTGCCACACCGAACCACGGACCCACCATCCGACCATTTCACCAGTCCCCGCTTTGTCGATATGAGAGTGTTAAGCGTGTGCGTAGCAGTGGTTCCAGTATCGCAAGAGATTGCAGCAGCCAGCAATGCCATCTTGGGTCTGGTGAGACTCTCTCGCCCGTTGCCAGCTGGCCAACATAGCTAAGCGCGTGCGGAACGGATTCGTTTTTTCATAAATATTTTCGTTTCATTGCCAACGAATACGAAGATTGGTGCCTTCCTCCTATGTAGGCCTGTAGGATGTTACATTTAAGCGTTGAAGTTTGTTCCACGGTCACCTCAATCATTGACCTCGAAAAAAAAAAATAGATGGAGAAGTTACTGTAGAGCTAGACCATGTTAGGCCAACAGATATCTAACGATGACAGAGAAGACGGGACTTACGAAAGACGATCATGAAACTTTGAGATCAATCATGCATCCGAAGGGCAATAGTGACAACAAAACAGCAACAACCGCGAGAAAAAGAAAATCCTGAAAATGAAGTGATCGCAGTGAAGCCTGTACTAAAGGGTGTGATCTGTTTACACTTGCGGGCTGGCATTCGCCGATTCGTCACTGCCACCATTTGATAATGTGTGCTTTAATCTGAGATTCATTTTTAATGGCATTATGGGGCGGCACGTACCACCGCTTAACTCAGAGTTTTATATGTTTGGTAAGCTTCTCATCAAGCTTGTGTAACTAAGAAATGCCATTTTGACATTGTCAGTGCTTTCAACGAATCATTAGTATACCAATTTCTAGTGGTTTCGTCGAATCATAGACTACTACATATCGATATGTAGTAGTCTATGGTCGAATATATCTATGAGAAATCTGACCCCCCATACGGTTCCAGTCTCTGACTATTGATCCTTTGAATTTTGCATAATCTGAAAACTAAGAACTCTTCGAAAGAAGTGAAGGCGCTTCTGGCTTGTAAACTGCATTGAATGAGCTAAATGCCACGAAAACGTCTTTCCAAAAAGGGTTTTTCGTGTCATCAGCAACCGTTTTAAGCATTTTAGTTCCATCTTATTGAATATCTTCAATATTTGGTAACTTGAGCTTAAAACACCGGTTCCATGCCGCATTTGAGGTGTTTTGTCTCTTAAGCCGCGTTTGTTTCGTGCTGTTCATAGATGCATTCATATCAACCGTGCAGAGTCCACCATTCTCGTAATTTTGTATTACTTTGCTCCTTTTATGGGATCCCGTGTCCCTCGGAGAAATGAGAAATTGCAGCTGCACCATAAGGCATGCATCCTGGAACATGTTTTAGCTCAAATCTTTGTAATTTGTAGCCATATGAGTAAATTTGTAAAACATTTGTATGGAGTCAAAATAAGGTTACAGTGTTTACGTTAGGAAAGGTTTAAATCGCCCATGTGCACCCTAGACTCAAAAATGTAAACTACACCATATCGTCACAAACCATAAAGCAAAAAAAAACTAGAAAAATTGGGTATTTATTAACCCGCGCCCAGATGGGGTCTGCCGAGCAACGCGGTCTGATGGGGGGGGGGGGGCATTTTGGCCCCCCCCCCTCAGATCTCGAGAACCACGCAACATAGCGACAAGCGGTAAACGGTGTTGGATAGCCCCAACGGGGAACTACCTTGTGACCCAATTTCATTGACCTCGGTCAAACCGATGACGTCACAGGTCAGGTCAAAGGTCGAATTTTCACCGTTTACAGGCATTTCAAGAAATGCGTTGTAAAATCGTGTAAAATGCATTTCATTGAAAATCATCGATGGGGAAATGTTCTTCAAACACATATTTTGCTATTTGAGGTCACTGATACCAGGTCAGGTCACAGAGGTCAGGTCACTGGGGGGTCACAATATGAAAGTGTCGTGTGATACATGTTTTATGGTCCATTTTACATGACAAATGCGATTATGTGGGTCAGACAGACTTTAGGGCCAGCTTAGGTCACGTTTTGGTCAAGGTCAGGTCAAGGTCAGGTCAAGGTCAGGTCAAATTAGGTCATATTTCAAAGTTGATATTTTTGCATAAAATGGGTATCGATTCGATGCAGCTCGTCACGGAGAGTTCAATGGTGGTCTCCGTTTTGCGCTACGAGGTCTAGAATTGCTAAAAATTGAGTTCAAAAATTTGACGTCATCAATTTTTAACAGTTTTTTCGCTATAACTTGGCCAAAAAAAGAGGTATCGATCTAAAATTTGGTATGTATATCGAAGAGCGCAGGGACTATCACATATATTCCGGTTTTTTTTTCGAAATTCGAAAAAATTTTGGAAATTTTTTGAGTTTTTCTAAAAAAATCAATTTTTTTGATTTTTGGGGGTCAAAATCCAAAAATTTCGGAAATCCGAGATAGCAGTTTTGTAGCGCCGCCTTTTCTCTACACAACCACATAAAGAACTTTAAAATTGCTTGTTAACTGTAGAATTGGTGAGCGTTTCAAGATGTCATGTTTTTTGCTCATTTTTACTCGAACATGACCTCAGTTTGACCTCAATAACTCCTGACCTGAGGTGACCTGTGACTTGAAATTTTGTGTGAAGGTGTCAAATTGATGTCCGGTAAGGAACCCAAAATTTGGCGGCGCTGCGCGCCGCCGTTTTCTCGCTATTTAAGAAAAACCACAGGGGGGCCAAAATGGCCCCCCCCATCAGGGCGCGGGTTAACAAAAGGTCCGATCGTCGATCATATGTGCCAAAAATCCTATGTGCTACGAATGTGCAATGGCAGAAATTGTGGGTTATAGGTTGTACAGGGTCCGGCAAAAGTTCTATCCTCTACCTATGACAACACTTCCCGGTCCCTAACCGTCTCTACCCCCAATGGATAGCGGTTCTGACTGCACCCCTGCATTGCACGGTCCTTGGCAGCGGGATATGAGGTCGCGAGCGGAACTCGGGTGACCGGGTCACGGATCACCGAGCTACGGCTAGTTTCGCACTGAATGTCCACCCGAAAGGCCGCGTCGAAAAATGAAGGTCTGAAATTTCGATCTTGGGGAGCTAAACCAGACAGTCGGCATTTTCCAGGCCGAACTCTGACATAGCATGCCAATGCTATTCAATTAAGACATCTGCTGCACAATTCGGCATTGGTGAGACAAGCATACGGCTGCTGGCAGCGTTGCTGATCGTTCCAGTTTGGGCCTTCATCCACCATTTCGACCGTGAAAGAAATCGCATTGGAAAGACGACCGGGAAGAGGGGACAGTTGGCGACAAAATTGGCCAAGCGGCTTACGCGCAAGGGCTATTCCATCTTCAGACAGGACCGTGAGACGCTATTGGAAGAGCTCTCTGAGGCTCATTACCAACAAGAGCCTCCAGCGACTCACTTCGAAGCCGACGCATGGTCGATGGAAGATCGACATGCATTTTCACTGAGGACGGTGCGCCAGCTCATCGCTCTGCTAAAGCCAGCGGTGGTGCGAATCGAACATGCCGGACTTCTGAAGAAAGGAGATGCTAGCCAGCTACCATACGGACCTAATCCTGATTGAGGAGTTTTGGGCTATCGTCTAGCTAGCAGGACCTGAACATTACAAACAGAAGCCGGCGGCCAGTCTCAGAGCGTTGCCGTTACAGTTCAAACGGGCATGGTCGAAAAGCAAGCCGTCTGTGCCGCACAACCTGGCTCCCAGCATGTCAAATTGTGTTCGTGCGTAACTCCCAGTTCGTGGGGAATATACTGGCCGCTAAAAGGAATCGCTGTCTCTTACATAGCAGCTTAGAGATCACATCTTTTAAGAGGACAAACCTTCATTATTCTTTTCCTCAGGTAAATAGATCTCGAAAAAATTGTTTTCAAACGGGCTTCGCTGAGGAAACTAAATATCATAAACAAATATTTCGGCTTTATTGATCAGCATTGTTCACTGGTTTGAAGTCTACATTTCTCAAGAACATGACCTAAAAAAGTTGCGTCATAAATAAGCATCATATTTGGATTCAGGATGTCAAATAATGCAAGGATATGGAATCGCTGGGGGTCCTAGATCTCCACGCCCTGTTGGAGAGGCGTGTTTCAACCCCCACCCCCTCTTTTAACTCGGGTCCTGGGTCACGTAGCAATACGCGGAAGGCGGTGTTCGGAAGAGCGTGAAAAATGATGACGAAATTACTTCGATTACTTTTTTGGTCAGGTCAAAGATCAGGTCACCAGAGGTCATTTTAGGTCAAATTTCGACGATTTCCAGGTCGAATGTAGACAATTTTCAGGATGCCGACGCATCATTCCGGAACCAATAGAGCTATAACGCCACGGAAAAGCGAATTTGATAGCCCGATGAATGTTCCTTCTGGGTACCTTTTCCCTCAGATTTGACCTAATATCAACGGCTTTGCCTGCAGGGGGCAAAAAGTGCCAAAAAAGACAATTATGCGAAACAGTTTTACTGCAACAACTTGCGACTCAAACCTTGCACAATCTTATTTTTGCAGGCATCGTGTTCCTCTCGTCAACACCCATCGAATGAACTATAATCTAACCTTGAAATGTCAACTCAAAAATGTGACCTCAGGTTAAGTTCATGACCTGACCGGAAAGGGTCATGTTGCATATGGAGCGCTTTTTCCGAGCCCCACACCAGCTGTTGTCCTGTGAATTTCCAACAAGTTTGATAGAAATGGTGCAGTCACTCAGATTTTCTCAAGTTTGTCTGTCTTGGCAGCTAAAGCAATGCCAGAACAAGCTAACGAACAAACATATTTGATCACGGTCGGATGATTGGACACTTTTAAAAGGCATCTTTTGTTCTTGCCGGAAAATCACGGGAGTACAGATGTGGGGTTTGGAAAAAAACGCGTCGATATTATCCCATCCGTATCTTCGAGCTGAACAGGTCTAAGGCGTTTTCATAGCACTAGCATGCCTCTTTCAAAAGTTATTTGCGAAAAACTGTTAGATACCCTGTGAGACCTGATATGACCTCAGGGACATAAACAGAGGTCACATGCATCATTTTCATGTTCTGTGTGCCAGAGTTACTTAAAATCCAATGTTTGAGAGTAGGTATTCAGAATGGCTTTTATCCAAAAGAGGTGCCTTTCAATTTTCTCCCATTGCACAGTGGGGATTTTTCCGATCTAGCACGTATTTATTCGTAGAGGGCAAACCATAGGTAGTATTGTAGCCAGATTGTGCACCGATGCTGGCTGGTGTGTTCTGGTGAGAATGTTACCTGTAAATGTGCATAATCAACATAGTATAGGGGGTTCAATTGGACCCCCGGCTCAGCCGTTTGGCCCCTGATCAAGCTAGAGCTTCGCGGAAAAATCAATCGTGCTGCCTATGACGAGATGAGGCCGAATATATCCAATATCAAAGTCCAAGGTCATTAGTTGACTTTCCAAGTCAGTTTAATGACCCAACTAAAGTGGGAAATCAAGACCTCTTGAAACTTCGTAAAGTTAGGGTGTTACGGGGTATTTTGGGGTGCTTATGACGAATTTCATGTTAGTTTTGATCACAGACGATGTCTTTATGCATTTAGGCCAGGTCGGGTCAGGTCAGGTCAGATCAACCAGTAGGCGTCCTGCCGGCCATCCATACCTAGGTAGTAGGTGTCACCTACTACTGACAGCTTCGTAACATGGTACGAAGGAACCAGAACTACTTTGTAAATATTCAAATGGTTGCTAAATTCGAAATCAGCACCAAAAACTACCCTAGAAACAAGTTAAACTCGAAAAGGTGAACCAAGGTCATCAAAGGTCAATGGCCTTGACTTGACCTTCACGTGACCTTGACACCCACCATAATGCATGGCACCAACATCATTTCACATATTTAAACGTTTAAAACCACAGAAAGACTAGAAACCGCGGATAATGTGAGCTGGCATACGCCGAATCGCGATTCTGGCCAAACATGGTCTCGAGAAATATGCCACTGGTCAAAGGTCAGTTGGGTCAGAGTCATGAAATTTTTAGGTTAGATGTAAAATTGATGATCTCGAGGGCACCGAAAGTTTCGTCGCGATCGGCCGCTTTTTGCGCGAGTAATTTGCGGAAAACCATGGGGTTTTATCCGACCCTTTCCCCCTCCCCCTCCCCACAAGTGCGAGGGTTAATAAGATTACGGTGTGTATAATTTACGCTTGTCATCCTATTCCTAATGAATGTGTCTCAGGAAATATGCATCATATAAATCACGAAGTAAAATTATTCGCCTATGTTCGGAACATACCTATATCGTGCTATTTGCCCTAGCGCTCCTAGAGTGGGGTATTAAGATACTCTAATGTGAATATTCCGTGTTCAGGCAAGTTCCGGCAGCCAAACTAGGCGTTGTCTTGTGCAGGAAAAAGTGGCGAATTCGATAGGATATGTTTCGGAGTGGAAAAGTGTGGAAAACATTGTTGATTTCCTACATTTATTTAGAATACCATTCCTTCAATATGGTGTCTGTAAGGGTTTTTGTAAATGTCATTTTTTGCGACCTGAGTAAGGTTGTGGCATACTTTCTGTTTGCCATTCCATTCCTAATAAAGGTGCCTTTCAGAAGATATGCAACTTTAAGACCTCGCAAGAATAAAACCAACAGGACAGGACAATGAAATTGAGCTATACTTTCGGGCCTTACTGAGCCCATTGAGTAATCACGCATGAGTGTGAACTTTGGGCGCATTTTTCCTATTCTTGCCGAGGACATACAGATAAAACAATGCCATATATGAAAAATTCAGACATTTCTTAGCCCCACTGACACAAAAAAATAAACAAAAATCCAAAAAAGATTTTTGGAATTAATACGCGCTAGATCGGAAAAATCCCCACTGTGCATTGACTTACAATGGGGAGGTCGCAAAATTAACCTGATCTTTAATCACCAATATCAAAATTGCGAGATACATTTTGTGCATACTGTTGCTCTTATCAACCACCGAAAGTTTCAAAGCAATCAGTCAATTGACTAGCTATGGCAGACATTGAAACTTTTTAGGTGAGGTCACTTGAAGTGACCTGGTGACCTGAACTTTAATGACCTTGATCTGAAATTTTCACGTATAGAATTGAAATACGATAGTGTGATAAGGCGATAAGGTGGCGTGGAGCATCAGTTTTTTTAGATATTCAAGAAAAACCACAGGGGGTGTTCACACACACACCCTCCCAGTAGGGCGCAGGTTTATGCTAGAAACTCAGGTACCTACACTACCAGCAGATATACCAAAACCTAACCTAGCCTGACCTAACCCGACCTTACATAACCGGCTTACCTCAATGTGTGGTTGGGTGTAGTATAGCCTACATTTTTTTTTTTTTTTTTTGGGTAAGAAGTATTGTACCACCTAATAAATATCATGTCTGGTCTCACTTTTCAACCTTAGAAGGCTGTGTTCTCTCCATCCAAGTTTTTGTTAAAGGGACCCTCCTGGCTCCCACCTTCAAAAAGTTAATGAATTAGCATAAAAGTGTTGTCCCTTAGCTGGGAAAGATAAAAATGAATATCTACCAAATTTCACCGAAAAATATTCACTGGTTTTGTGAATATTTTTCACTGGTTTACATTAGTTTACTTTTTGGGATCTCCGTTGTTCCTAGCGACTTATTTGGAAGCAATAATTTGGCAGCCTTGAAGTGCGGCAGATGTTGCACGCAAAGCAGTGTATACCACCACGTGTTAACAATGGTTTTAGTCTAAGATTTACGAAGATATAAGCTTTAAAAATTGTTAGATCTCTGCTGACGTAACAAATTCTAAGGGGGCATTCGATTTTGTGAGTGCCCAAACCGGTATTTTCAGGCCACGGCCACCAATTTGGCTATCTCAACTTGAACTCAAAACTAATGTTAAGGTGGGACGGTCACTTTAAGTAAATTTCTTCAATTGTGCAAAAGGATGAAATTGCCACTTAGGTCAGTTTCTGTTATGGGAATTCTCTTAGCAGACGTCACCCGAGCTGCCATATCTAATTAGGTAGGTTGGTAGATTGTAGGTTGTAGGTTGGTAGGTTAGGTTGTAGGTTGGTAGGTTAGGTTGTAGGTTGTAGGTAAGGTTAGGTCAAGTTAGATTGTGTTTTGTTATATATTTAACCGTGAAAAGACAATTGTTGCGCACATGAGACATAGATATGGCAGCTCGGGTGACGTCTGCTACAGCTAGGAGAGGGGTGAGACTAAATGCTCACTTCAAAATCTAAGCTGCGTTGCGGCATTGGTGGTTATGTGCGGCGTGTATGCCGCATGATTAGTAAGCGGCGACCACTAAATTAAAAACTCAATAGATTTGACCTGTTTTCAATGGATAACACTGCATACCAAAAATGTCCATCGCTCTCGTCATAGGATTTTTAGATTTAAATAACTAACTTATCTACATCATCGTTTTGAACCAAATTAATACTTTCAACTTGACCCTCGCCCGTATTGGTGTTTTTCCAGCCGCGAACGTATAAGGTATAACCCCTTGCCGTTTCGCTCCTGATCAAGCTAGAGCTTCGCGGAAAAAACGAGCGTGTTGCCCGTGACGAGAGGAAGCCGATGATACCCAATTTTAAGGTCCTAGGTCATCGGTTGACCTTCCAGGTCAGGTCAATGACCCAATAGGCGGAAAATTGGGACCTGTTAGAACGTCGTAGTGTGGCTGCTATGGGGTTTTCCGGGGTGCTGATCACGAATATCATGCTAGTTTTGATCACAGATGATGTCTTCATTCATTTAGGCCAGGTCGGGTCAGGTCAGGTCAGGTCAACCAGTAGAGGTCCTGCTGGGTATTTGTAGTAGGTGTCAACTGCCTCTGACAGCCTCGTAACATGTTACGATGGCACCAAAACTACTTTGTAAACGTTCATGTGGTTGCTAAATTCGAATTCAGCTCGAAAAACTGGCCTAGAAACATGTCAAACTCGAAAAAGTGAACCGAGGTCACCAAAGGTCAATGACCTGACCTGACCTTCAGGTGACCTTGACACCCACCCTAATGCATGGGGGCAACATCATATCACATGTTTGAACGCTTGAAACCACGAAAAGACTGCAAACGCGCTGCTAATGCGAGCCGACATACGCTGAATCGCGGTTCCGGCCAAACATGGTCTCGAAAAGTAGGTCACAGGTCAAAGGTTATTTGCGTCAGGGTCATGAAATTTTCAGGGTAGGTGTAAAATTGATCAACGCGAGGGTACTAAACGTTACGTCGTGATCGGCCGCTTTTTACGCGAGTTATTCGCGAAAAACCGAGGGGAGTCCGTTCGACCCCCCCCCCCCCTAAAGGGCGAGGGTTAACTCACAGTCCGAACTCCGAACAAGTTCGGTCTTGTTTGTGAATTCGTCGGAGCATCACCTAAATCTAGTAGAGATGATGGTGGGAAACTAGGCTTTTAAGGAGGGAAGGGAGTCGGTGACGGTCAGGGGCACTACAAGTAGAGCAGTCATAAGCTGGTGACAGGGCTGACATACCATGTTTTAATAGCATGACTGAAACAGACTTTTTGGGTAGCCAGGAAATCGCATGCGAGAGCCTATTGAAATGCTTACATCGGCCTTTATATGCACCAGTCGTATACAGGTGCGGGATATGGCATACGATTTCCAGACAATCGAAAGACTGTTTGGAGCCAACGAAGGAAGGAATGAGTGAGTACCTACTAAGTTGAAGGCATTAATTTGGTTCAAAATGATGATGCAGATAACTTAGTTGTTTAAATCTAAATACCTTATGACGAGAGTGATTGGCATTTTGGTATATGTCAAGTTTAGGTCCTAACTACAACTGTGGCGCTTTTGATACGAATATGAAACAGCAAAAATTTTAGGTTTTAGGTTAGGTTAGGTAGTAGGTTTGTAGGTTTTAGGTTGTAGGTAGGTAGGTTTGTAGGTTAGGTTACGTTAGGGTAGGTTTGTAGGTTGTAGGTTGGTAGGTTATAGGTAAGTAGGTAAGGTTAGGTCAGGTTTGATTATGTTTTTTTCTTTTATTTGCGAGACATATGAGTATCATTTTTGGATTCAGGATGTCAAATAATGTAAAAATATGAAAAATTTATCAATGAAATCTTCTTAGGACTTAAACTTGACATTTACCGGCATTTTTGGTATGCAGTGTTATTCATTGAAAACAGGTTGGAGCGTTTAAGTCTTGAATTTAGTGGTCGCCGCTTACTAATCATGCGGCATACACGCCGCACATAACCGCCAATGCCGCAACACAGCTTAGATTTCGAAGTAAGCATTTAGTCTCACCCCTAGGAGAGTACCCTGTTTTGTTTATTCTATTTATTCTGGTTGAGAATATTCAAATGAAGTAATGCCAGATGAAGATAAGCCCTGGAATATGTGACATTTGGAATGTGAGAACTAAAAAAAAATATGAGATACAGGCAAATACTTTGATGCACAGCCTAGTAAATGCATGCAACATTTCATAAGGAATCAGAATGTTTTCAATCTTGAGCAGAAAGCTCGCAAAAAAAGAGACAATAAAACCATAAACCAACCAATTTGCGATGTCTACTGCGCATCGATTGTCACAAATGAGCAGCGATTGGCGTCTTGCAGCGCATGATTACCAAACAAAAATGGCCGCCATGCGCACTACATTTTCCATATATTTGTACCATTAACCTCTCAATGGTTACCCAGCGATTCACGCAACATAATAACAATTAAATATGCAAGTAGCCCACTTGACTCACCTTTCCTTAGTAATTTCCTCATGTCCACCAGTAGCAGAACGACCGGAGCCAGCGAGATCGAGAGCACCAGGCACTCGGCTTCGGAAACGAGCTTATCCACCTTGAATCTCAAATAAAGTTTGAATTTCCGACACCCATGTTCCACTAACAACACACCCAAATTCAAGTCACTGTCAGAATATCAACACATCTCAAAACAGCATGACGAAATCGTAAATCCACACGCGTTCTCCAAAACTCCTTCGGCCAAACACACAATAGTAATGGGTAATGACAACTGATGACAACAAACTTCGCTCACATTATTTACTGAGTATTTCATTAATGGAGCAACGTTTATCTCGCTTGCTGAGTTTGCTAGCTTAAAATGCCTTGTTTATTTTGAACAAAGACACATTGAAGAAGTTCAAGACCAAAATTTACGGTATTAGCCAGAGGGGGAACGTAGAGCTGGTTAAATGGTAACAAGTACGGGTAATATTTAGAGTGCCCACTTTTCTTGCAGAGAGTGCAAAAGTACATTTCTTTCAACTGTGGCGGATTTGCAAAATAAACGGGAAAAGGAAAGCTGAGAAAAGTAATAAAATAATATATTGATGTTAATTTGAGTCAATTAAATACCCTGATAAAATACCCTGAGGAAAGTGATAAAATGATATCTTGATGTGAATTTAAGTCAATTAAATACCCTGAAATAAGCAAACAATTAGCAACTAGCATAAGGGCTGGCGTTTTATCCGTCTCTTGCACTGCGCCACCACAGCCCACAGGCCGCTGTGCCGGTGTGGCACTGTTGCAATGCTCGTCGTCCGACCATCAGCCGCACCACACCCCTGTGATCGGTGTGGTGATGTTACGAAGAGCTGTCAGAGGCGGTAAACAGTAACACCTCCTCCTACGAATACCCGTCACGACCTCTTCTTGTTGACCTGACCTGACCTGACCCTACCTGGTCTTAACGCTTAATGACATCATCTGTGATCAAAACTAACACGATATTCGTGATCAGCACCCCGGAAAACCCCTTAGCAGCCACACTTTACGACTTTCTAACTGGTCCCGATATTCCCGATTTTTGGGTCATTGACCTGGCCTGGAATGTCAACCGATGACCTAGAACCTTAAAATTGGGTATCATTGGCTTACTCTCGTGACGGGCAACACGCGGCGTTTAGCTCTAGCTCCAAGCTCAGCGAAGCTCTAGCTCCATCAGGGGCCAAGCGCGAGGGGGGGGGGGTGTCGTACCAGGGGGGGGGGGGCCTTTGTGCCATCGAAGGACTCAAAATGGCCTGTGCCGGCGAGGATTAAAATTGGGTATCAACAGCTTCCTCTCGTCATGGGCAACACGCTCGTTTTTACCGCGAAGCTTCACCTCGATCAGGGGCGAAACGGCAAGGGTGGTCCAACGGCCCCCCTTATGCGTTCACGGCTGGAAAAAGTAAAAACACCAATACGGGCGAGGGCTAGTTGAAGGTATGCATGTCTATTCAGTATTCGGGTGCTATTATTTCGCCCAAAATGCTCATAGGTACCCCTTGGAATGTCTATGGCTATTGGCTCTGAGTTTGTCTTTTCAGGATACAAATAAAAAAAAAGTTTAAAGAAACTAGATTTGTCATTGGGAGCTAGCGTGGAAGAAAGAGAGAGAGAGAGAGAGAGAGAGAGAGAGAGAGAGAGAGAGAGAGAGAGAGAGAGAGAGAGAGAGAGAGAGAGAGGAGGAGGAAAGGACAGAAGGAGAGAAGGAGAGAGAGGGAGAGAGAGAAAGCACATTTTGTGTAAAATTTATTTACACTAGGCACCTAAACCTACTAGGTAGGTAGGTACAATATGCCAACATAGGTACACAATTATTAATATACCTATATGTATTGCAAAACACCGAAAACATTCGTAAGCCACCGCGAACAATGAATTATGAACCAACAAGAACAACCATTAGGCTTAGGGTTCATCACCTTATGACGACAATTTACAGTACACATGTTCTCCGCATTCGCACTTGTACATACATCCATCTCAGCACTTAAACTCAAGTTCTTGTGAAGTTATGTCTCCGGTTCGTGCCACTGAGCCGGCGCTGCCCTGCTCACTTGGGCAGTGAGTTGCGCGTCACCACTGCCCCTACAACACAGGCGATCGCCACGAGCACGCCGAATCCAGCTAGACCGGTGGCAGCCACCGGGAAGCCGTACAGGTCAGTGATGTAGCCTCCCAGCGTCGGTCCGACCACGTTACCGATGGAGAACACGGCGCCGAAGACGGCCGACACGAACGCCTGCGTGGACAGGTTGTTCTCCATGCCGTGAGCGACACACACTCGCACCATCCTGTGCATGATAGGGATGAACGCGCCACCCGTGGTCATCTCCCTCACCACCATACCGAGCATGGTGAGCCACCAGACGGGCTGCAGGCCCACCAGCAGCGGCGACGGCGGGATCAGCAGGATGCCGACGGCGCCCACCAGCAGGCACGGCGCCGTCAGCACGTACGTGTTGGAGATGTTGTCGGAGAGACGGCCCCAGACCAGGCTGGCGGCCGTGTAACAGCCGGCAGAGACCAGGAAGAAGAGGCCCAGCTCGGCAGGGGTGACTCCCAGCGCGACGCGAACGTACGGCTCGATGTTGGGGTCGAGTGCGGTGACGTACATCGCCACCACCAGCACCACGGAGCAGCAGAGCCAGTTCTCTGCGGCGCTGAGGAAGCGGAGGAGCCGCGCGCCGGGCGGGCCGCGCCGCGGCGCCCCCGCTGCCGGCAGGGTGTCCTCCCGCACGGACGGCATCAGCCACAGGTTGGTGGCAGAGGAGACGAGCATCAGACCTCCCAGGGTGTAGAACGGCGTGCCGTAGCCGCCCAGCTGGTACAGGCCGCCGCCAAGCGCCGGGCCCAGCGACAGGCCCAGACCGGCCAGGGTCTCCGAGATACTCATAGCCGTGTTCGGGCTCCGTGGAAACTGGTTGATGATGATGGCTCTAGCAGCCGTGTGCATGGCCGCCGTTCCGACCGCCTCCAGAGCACGACACGCGAAACAAGCACCGATGAACGCCATCGAGTCCTGGATGTGTGGTAGTGTTCCAAACACAGTAGTCGTCACTCCTGCAGTCGCCAGACCGACGTTATAGAGTCTTGAAACACCGACCCGAGGAGCCAATCGACCCATCACTGGAAACGCCAGCAGTTGCGCCAGCGCGTAGCAACTGAACACGGCACCCGAGTAGGTCTGTGGCAGGCCGCGCCGCTGCGCTTCGTGCGGGAAGAACGGGATCATGATGGCGATGCAGCAGCCGGCCAGCAGGCCGCCCAAGGACAGGCCGCCCAGGATGCGCTTCTGTCGGCCGGTGAGCCGTGCGGCCGAGTCTTCGTCAATCTGTTCGCCATCCCCAGCCCCTGCTGCGAGCGGGTCCGACTCCTGGCTGGCCGGAGGCGCCAGGTGATCGCTGGCGCTCTCCAGCAGCCAGGCTGTGTCGCCGATGGAAGTCGAGGGATGCCGGGGTCGGACCATGGTGATCACAGACTTATAGACTAACAGAACCAGACACACTATCTTTCTTCACGCAGAGATAAGACCCGTCAAAGCCGCACTCTGACGGTTCTGCCTTTTTAATGCCCTGCCGACCGGCAGCTCGCACTGGTGAACCGCCAGCGGCGGGGTCACAGCAGCGTGTGGCCCCTCGGCCCCCTCGGACGCCCGGGGCTGCAGACCTGATGACTGTCCGGTTCGGGCGATTCCAAACAGACACCCGTCTCCCGGCCACGTGCCAGTGGCACGCGACCCGGTCCCACCGCGGCGCCCGATCCGCGCCAGACGGCACACCACAGCCGGGTGACGCGTGGGGCTTCTGAGGACGGGTGGTAGAGGTGCAAAATTTGATAATTTAATGATTATCATGGATTTTGAATGCTCCACTTAAATTTAGTGGGGTGCTACGTCAATAGTGTGAGTGAAGCGAAATGTCAGATGTCGCCAAATGATCTGGCTAATCATAACGATTTTCGTAAGGTGTTCCCCTGCCAAGTAGATGGCCGGCTTGTAGTTATTTCGTTACTTGAGTAAACCCATTACCCATGTTGATCGTATATGTGCCAGATAATATACCATAGTAGATAGGTATGTTGCATTATAACAAGATCATCATTTATGTAGGCATAGTAAGTAAAGGCGATGCGGATAAAAAAAAATTACCGGGTAAATAAGTCAAAAGTTCACATTTGGAGTGATGCCGGGATGAATGGCCGGCGCAGTCACCGGTCGTTGCATTTCGAGACGCAAGGGTGCATTCGTGACGTGAGAATATGGGGCCATGGCGCACGAGCAGTGGACCGTTTGATATAACAGAGATGCCGAGACGCAGTCACCAACTTCGTTTGACCCACGGTTCACCATTCGCTCCGACCACTCGCTCCGATATTCTCAGAATTGTCATGTCCTGGACCGTCTCGGACGGCCCCCGATGCTTTGGATAGGACATACAAATTCCAGCCCGCAGCTAAAGTAGTAATATAGTCCGTTTTTCTTAAGTTTGCCCCTCACTGTAAACGTCTCTTTGAACACAGCACGAGAATTGCTCGCTGAATTACTGAGAAAACTGGTTAGCGCACATTGTATTGTAGATATGAATAATATTTTCAAAAATAAGTTTTGAACACCGACGATTTAATTTAACGTTATGTTAAGCGCCGTGCAATTTATTTATTAGTTCAGACATAATTCCTGAGAAGTCGTCTATCCCTGTGGGGCTGTAGGTACTGCCAGATACGATTTACGAGTTTGTGAAATAGTAAATAAACTTGATGAAATTGATCGTCTGTGAAATCTGGTTAAATCAGTGTGCGCCAACCAGTTTTCTCAGTAATTCAGCTAGCAATTCTCGTGCTATGTTAAAAAAGACGTTTACAGTGAGGGGCAAACTTAAAAAAAACGAACTATAGTTCGTTTTTTTTTTCAAAAGGACGCTGGCTCAAAGTGCAATATCGAAGCTCTCACGTGAGTTTTGGCAGCTTCAGTGTCTGGCCAAGAATTTCTTACCGAAAAAATAATCGATTTCAAGTTGTGCACGGTAAGTAGCTGGAAATTGTTTCTTAAAAATGAACATACTATGATGACGTCACTGGTGGCACCAGGCAACCAAATGTCCGTGCAATGGGACAAGTGTCAACGAATTTGGGTGAAACTTAGTTTTTTTTTTCACTGTTGCCGAGCATAATCGAGTAAGGGGTTCCGTCCATGATAGTTATACGTTACATTGCAATGCATGTTCGACAGCATGACGTCACCACTGTTCCCATATCTGGTTCCAAAACGCACATATGGAAATTATCGGGAAGAAATCACATGTTAAAATTAGTCGACGTTCGATTTTCTCAGGTTCAGTTTTTGCGTGGTTTTTGCTCGTTTTGGCGGCTAAAACACGTGATTGTTCGAAAAACATACTTGGAGCCAGCGTCCTTTTGAAAAAAAAAACGAACTATAGCTTCTCCCGCAGTGGCGGTGAGACCGGTTTCGTGGCTGGCGTCTTGGAGCTAGCTGGTTTCTTGGAAAAGACGAACCGTTTGATTTCTGCTCGTCCTTTGCTCAGCTCGTTGGCAGTTTTGTGCATCCTTATTACAATTTACAACCTACACACTATCAAAACGTTTTTCGGTTAATCAATTAGATAAGTGAGAAGAGTTCACAATCTTATTTGTAGGTATTGCAACTTTCAAAAAACCTCTAACGTGATGTGTCGCAGTCACAGTTACAATAATGGAGAAGCACCTATTTTGTGGGTCTGGTGAAATGTCGATTTGCACATCGTCGTACCCACTCGGTTCGGTAGTGATAAGCTACGGCCGCATGGGTGTCGATTTGTATACTTTTGGGGGTGCTGCAGCACCCCCAATGCTCAAATAAGCACCCCCAATGGTTTTCCGGGCACCCCCAAATGTTCCAGTCAGCACCCCCAATTATTTTGTCCCTCAATAACTCCCACTAACTCTGCTTGAGGAAAATAATTGGTTCCGCAGTCTTTCACTACTAAAAATAAAACAATTACGCAATTTACAATGCATGAAATAAAAATGTAAAGAAAAGAAAAGTTAGTCTTAAGAAGAAGGGCGAAAAAAAGACGTTAAGTTGCAGACTGCAGAGACACTGGTGTGGGTCCGTCGTACACGAGTGTCTGACCCTTAGAGCTGATAACGCGTACCCTTTACAAGCCGGCAGGGGGCTCCAGATACCGGCGACGGGCCCTCAGAGGCCGGCAAAGGGCCATCAGATGCCGGTGGTACCTTCAGAAACCCTGTGGGGTCGTCTTTAGAGACCGGCACGGACTCAGACGCCGATGGGGCCCTCAGAGTCGCCGGTGTGGGGCCTTCAAATGTCACCGGTGGGTGGCCGTCATATGTGCACTTGTGGGCAGGGATGCGGAGCCGTGGAAATTTCAGACGGCTCCGGCTCCGGCTCCGGAGAAAAAATCGGCTCCAGCTCCGGCTCCGGCTCCGGGTGAAATGTCAATACGGCTCCGGCTCCGGCTCCGGCTCCGAGTAAAATGGTCCGGCTCCGGCGGCTCCGGCTCCGGCTCCTACCCAGTACATTCCCTATGCGATTAATTAAATACGGGTGGAAGAAAAAAGGCGATTGGATTGGCACACGTTGTTTCTGTATTTGCATAACAAGGATATTTGGAATACCACATGTTTTACTGCTTTGTACTGTGAAACCGAGTTAGGTCAAAATTTTTCCCTCGGAGCCGGAGTCGCCCCTTTTTTGACGGCTCCGGCTCCGGCTCCGGCTCCGGGCTGTGTTGTTTCACGGCTCCGGCTCCGGCTCCGGCTCCGGGCAAAATATACCGGCTCCGGCGGCTCCGGCTCCAGCTCCGGCTCCGGCTCCGCATCCCTGCTTGTGGGGCCTTCAGAAGCGACGGTGTTGGGCCCTCAGAGCCGCCGATATAGGGCCTTAAGAGGCACTAGTGCGGAGCCCTCAGATATGGCAATGTATGGCCCTCGGAGAGGCCGGTGTAGGTGCTCCACAGTTGCCGGTGATGGCCCTCACAGGCGCCGTTGTGGGGGCTCTCAGAGACACTGGTTTAGGGCCATCACAGGCGCGCGTGTGGCCCTCAGAACTGCTGTTACGGAACGGACCCTTCATAGGCCGACAAGAAGATATCAAGAGGTCACCGGTGCCTTCAGGAGCCTTGTGGGGTTCTAAGAGACCGGACATGGTGCTCTCAGACGCCGCTGTGACCCTCCGAGTCACCTGTGTGGGACCGTCAGGGTCGCTGGTAACTGACGAGGGTATCGCCGTCAGATCCGGGGTTTGGGTCGATACGGCTCTATTCCGGCTAGCCAGTATATGCCGTAGCGCTCCCGGGTTGTTATGGTTCCGAACCGCCAAGTCTGGCTCAAGTCAGACTCCCTGCCATGGCTCAAGTCCGGCTCCCTACGACCAGGTCCGGCTGCACCTCATAGCTGCTCTGGCTTACTGTGGCTGAAGTACGGTGGAAGTACGGCACGGCTGATGCGGCATAAGTCCGGCTGTGATGCGGGCGAGCTCCGGTATCGTGTGTCAGCTCCAGTAGAGCCCCAGACCTTTCCCGTACTTTAGCCGGAGCAAATGCCGGAGCTAGCCAGAGTAAGACCAGCTACGGCCAGGACCAAATTTGCTGGCTGGGAATAGGCCGGTTAAGACCCCCATAGTCCGACATGTGGCCCTCCGAAGCCGGTAAGGGGTCCTCAGAGGCCGCCAAGTGGCCCTCAGAGACTGGCTTGGGGCCCTTGTGGAGATCTTAGTGTTGGTACTTGTGGGCCCATGAGGGGTTTTACGAGCCCCGTGGATCCCTTCTATGTCCAAATATGGCCAGCATTGACCCTTAGCGGCCAATTGGCGCCTCAGGGCCCCTCAGGCCCGAATAACCCGAGGGGACCCTGAGGCCCGAACCTGATGGGGGGGGGGGGGCACGTGCCTCACGGCCCACCTGGCTACGCCACTGGGGAAAATCATAAACCCGTAAATATCCAAATGCGATCACCTGTCATTTTTCATCGATATTGGAATCGTCTGATTACCGCCAGAGCCTCGTAGCTACCGTTGCCTCCGCGCAATGTCCGCCCCTGCGGACCGCAGCGGCTGCTGCACCGGTGCTAATCACCGTCATTGGTTTCTGTCACCTTATTACAGAGGTGTCGGGGCTGCTGCCATGCTGCCGGCAAATATATTTTTTTTCGGAAAGATGTTTATGTAATCAGGTAGCCAAGTACTAGGACGAGCAGAATGATTTTCAAGAAGAACGTTCTGCCCTTGGGAAATATTAGTATATAGAAATCCCGGCATTATCAGTACCTTATGGGGATAACCAACCCCGCCTTGTACGGTTGTGCCGCATGGCAAAGCTGCACTGTCACCCGGTGCAGGGGTTGAGCACCCCCAACCATTTTGAAAAATCGACACCCCTGTACGGCCGACCCCCGCCGCGGGGCCCGTGTCGATCAAGATCATATGTGTTTATCTGAGCCATGTCCCAGCGGGCGGCTCAGAACATCATAACACACTCAGCAGTATTCTAAAAATGATAAACACAAAACGCGTTTGAGGACCGACACCGCTGGCGATAAACAGTCGAAACTGCGCGCCGATGGTGGCGAGAGAGGTCACCAGGCACATTCAAGGTCGCTGGGGCAAGAGGACACGCTGGGCTCCCATGAGAGACGGATCGGACATGTTTAAATGGTCGTACCTACTGTAAAATACCATTTTATTTTATATAAATGCGCAAAACACTTTATGTTAAGTTCAGTGTCAGACCGTGGATATAAAACGGTTTTGAAGGAAGAAAATCCTTCGAAGTGGCACATATACCTAAGTCAACTATAAGTCGACATAATTTATTGTTCGCTATGTTTTTGCTGAGATCTGTGGAATGAGATGATCAGGTATGAGACACTGCTCTTTGTGCGCCAACTGTTTCGCTGTTTGGGTAATGCGACGACCCAAGTACGGAGGCCAGACACCCAGTCGCTCAAACGGTCACTCGGGAGAGGTATGATCTTATTAGGGCCGCTCTCCGCGGTTGTCTAGTGGTGAAATAACCGTCAGACCGGAACACTGAGGCAGAGATGGGTTGCTGCTGATATCAGCCAGATGGATAAGACTGTGGAACTTATCAGTGTATTTTACATAAGCTGTAACTGTTTGGAAGGTATGGAAGCCTGATATAACATGTAAACGTTTGTGTGGTGGTCGATCGACGAATAAAAAGTTATGGAGGAGGAAGTGAGGAATCTCAACTTTGATGTGACGGTCGGCTCACCAACTCTGCGTGTAGTGTACCTATGTAGGCACATTGAAAACCTCTAGTAGTTTGATTTGCGCTTAATTATCTTACACTAGTAAACACAATTAAAACTTTAAAATCTTATCACTCTGCCATCATGTTATAGAATCTTGGTTTTAGAGTGCCCTGTTCCACTCTTGGCTCGCTCCTCAAGGCGTCAGAGCTGTCTTGCCGGCCGTCGCCCTCCGGCGGTCGCCAGTCCTGTCGCCTAGCGCTGGGTCGAGTTCGATGCCCTCTATCCCTTCTAAGAAACATTGGATCAATCAACGATATGATTAACGGGAGCCAAAATTGGTTCTGACTGAAGGCGCTTGTATCGGTCGTCTAAAAATCTCTAGTCGTGGTAGGTTGCGTCATGTAGCATATTTGTCTTTATCGCACAAATATGCATTGCTAAAAGCGACAAATAATGGGGGAAATAAGAATCATCAATAAATACTTCAATTGTAAGTACATATGCTAAGGGACAGATACTGTTAAGATAGTCGCTTTTAGGATCATTGTGGCTATAAAAAAGACGAATGTGTTGTCACATTGTACATTCTACCCGAAGTCGTCTTGATACGGTCAGCGTGACATGAAAGTACCCTGTCATGCGCTGACGCTCATGCGGGCACACTAGAGCGATCCCAGCCGAAACAAAATCGGCTCGACCAGGGTAGAGGCTCATGACCCCCTGCCCCACCCTCCGCGAGTCAGTGAAGTGCATGAATACCTAAATGTAACAGAAATTCCCGTGTCTTATGTCTTTATGTCCATTGTCCATCGCGTTTTATTTGGTTTGGTTTACCGTTTACCAAGCGGGTAAATCACTGAACTCTATAATGGGGTAAAAATTTGAACCACCGCGTTCAAAATGCCATTTATTTATTGATAAATACACAGGTATACAACGCATATTGCAGGCTAAACTAGTATGTAGCAAATCGGTAGAACGAAAAGGATATTGCGATATATATGTAGCCTTGTGCAATACATGGAATGCATTTGTAATGCATCTACATAGCTATTAGTTGTGTGCCCTATTTGCAGCATGAGTCAAAATGAACGTTTACCATATGTGGCACAATTCAAACAGAAGACGTGTAAGGTGAAGTATATTCTTTACAGTTTGGGCTCGATGATCTTGATGGAGAGCAGCTTGTCGAGATCGGCGGAGTTCGCATGGAAGCTCACCATGTCGATAATGGTGTAGTTGGCCTTCTGCAGGATGGCCATGGGGACCTGACGCAGCTCCGGGTCCGACTGCCGCTCGAAGGCGCGGAAGAAGGAGACGATGCGCTCGATGGGTCCGCGCTGCTCGTGCGAGCCGTCCTGCGCCGTCGCCAGGCCCCGCAGCTGCTGCACCTCCATGGTGAGGTCGCGCAGGTGGGCCTTCAGCACGGTCAGGCGCTCGGTGACGCTGTGCGACAGCTCCTGCAGCTTCTGCTTCTGCCGGTGCTGCAGGCTGATGACGTGCGAGGCGAGCCGCGACAGGTTCTGGTCGCTGCTGGTGTTCTCGGCGGAGCGCTCCAGCTCGCGGCCCGTCTCCTCGAGCTGGGCCACGCTGGTGGCCAGGCCGGCCAGGCGCACCACTAGCCGTGAGAGACGACCGTCTATGGTGGTAGAGGTGGGCGGCGCGCCCGGAGCCGACGGCCCGGGCGTGTGCATGTTGAGGTGCAGGAGCTTGCGGCCGCTCGTCTCCACCGGAGCTGTAAGAGGTAAACAAAACATCAGTGGTGGCATGTGTGCGCGTGTGCCTGTTGTGTGTTGCTGTTTTTGCTGCTGTTGCTTCGTTTTTTTTTTTATGCAGCTGTGGACCTCCCTTCTAATTGTTTTACCATCTTCAGTCCTGACCAATATTTGATCAAATTTCTAATAGATTAACTTAATATTCATAAGTGTCCCTCCTGCGCCCATCAGCATCCCATTTTTGCATGCATCTATTGCGACGTGCCTATGCTAATGTCTCGCTGGTCACAGAGTTCGGTATAGGGCCTTGAGTTCGGTGGGTCACCTCTGGTGGCCGGTGCAGCACGGTGCAGCGCGCGAGGTAGCGTGCATTGCCTTCCAGGTAACGTGCGGAGGGGCGTCGCGGGCGTGCGCGGGCCGCAGCCAGTCCAGGTAACGGCACCCGTCTCTGCTCCGGCTCCGGCGCGCAGCGACCCGTCGCGCCGGCCCACTGCAGTCTAACGGTGAGCGTCGACCATGGCGGAGCTCGAGATGGTGCTGGCCTCCTTGTGGCTGGAGTTCCGCGCACGGTGAGTGAGAGCGACACCGACACGTGCCGCGTGCTGCTGCCGAATGTGTTCTGAGAGTGAGAATGAGATTGGTCTGTGTGCATTGTGCGATGAGTAAGAGATGCTTCATTGAAATTTTTGGAACATTGTATCGAACAGAATGAAGCTCGTGATCAAATAGGTAGGTTTTCATGATTTTCTTACGTATTCCTGCATGCGCGGGTAGGTTCCCGGGTGGCAACTTTTTTGGGTGTAGTCGGTATGAATGTATTTGAAATACAGATAAGATAAGTATTAGTATAGTACAGATAAGTATTATCTATTGTATCAATAACTTACTTGCATAGAAAATACACATCGTTCATTGCCTGTATCATTGAAGTCGAGCACACCGACTTATTTTGATCACCTGGGTTGAATATATAGGGGAAATGAGGGTACCGAGTGGCCTTGCGGCCTTTGGCGTCGTCATCCCCACATAGCAGCAAGATTATGCCATTTCAATGCGTCATGCGCACTACTTTCAAGTACCTAGGTTACAGTTCGAGATTTGCAGTGGAATACTTACATCTTTCGACAATTTTAAGGGAACCAAAGAAAACTATCAGCAAACCCGGATTATTTAAAGTTGTAAAATACGTTGGGGTTGTTTTTGTCAATACTGCATTCCCAGATACAAAACAACGCGGGTAGGTAATATTCCCAGCTAACATAGGTATGTCAATTTGCTCAAGTCAAATCACAATTTGGTACAACGTTATGCATCGATTACCCAATTATTAGTTTTACGGGGTCCAATCGTTCCATATGGCTATTGGGAGGCGTAAGATACCGATTATCAAACTCCCAAACACATGAAAATGCCCGCTAAAACAGAATCAGTTCACTGCACTGGCGGATCCTAGGGGGCATTGGGGCAAATGCCCCTCGTAGCTTCCGAAATCGATAACTGATTTATAGTTTCCGCGTGGAAATCCAGGGCCCCCAGCCGGGCGCGGGTTAATCGATGACTTGGTTCTTTGTCAAAATTATTTAGTGACGCTATTATATAGCAGGCGCATCTTTCTTCTTTCAACCATGAAAATAATATTGCAATACTGCATAAAGCGACCTCATGAGAGATTCGTGTAATTAAAGTGCTCATACATTTTGCTAAGTTACCCGAAGATCATGTCTTTCCGACTCCGTAACTTGTTCATAGTTCATTATCTTTCTAGTTGAGGTTTCTTCTTGTGTAAGAAAGTTGTGAAATAAAAACAAACTTCTCTAAATCTATTGTTACATAGATGAATATATTTAAATATAATATTCAATTACTTTAGAATTAGCCTCAACATATGTAGAAAGATATGGGATTCTTCATGGCTCACTCGTGGAAGATCGGATGTCTTCCTTGAATTGACGGGCATTTCTTTCCTTTCAGAAGCAAAACACTGCACCGAAATATAAACAAGCTTCTATCGACGAGGGTCCCTCGCAAGCTGCTGTATCTCGTGACAGGCGTCTTCTGCATCCTGCTGTTCGCAGTCGTGGGCACAGATGTTCGAGAAGAACAGGAGCTCGAGTTTAGCGGAACAGGGCAGCTGTATGCCCGTCCCCCGGTTCGATCGTGGTGGTCAGTTGACGGACGTACCTGCGACTGCACGTGCATTCCGCCAACAATAGGTAAGCCAAAAATAGATAAAAATAAGAACGGTTACCGAATGATTACTTAGCTCAGATGTAATTATCTTTAATAATTTGCCGTTTTGCTTGAGCTTGGCATATAGTAGGATGAAGAATGTAAAGATCTCTAGCTTATCAAGTATCAACTGCAGTTTATCCTTAGCATATGCAGATGCATTTATATTGCATTTACTAAATAAATCATGATGACTCATTAGCTAAAAGGTGGAGCATGATGCCTTGTAAAACTGACGACTAAAAGAGATACGTGCGCTGGAACGATTCACCTTGATTTCAGGTCCAATGGCTGATTATCCGACCCAATAAAATTGGTAGGTCCGGTAGCATAGTCGTAGAGCATTTTGCGAATTGAATCACCATCACTATCTGAATTCTGTTGTCCTTTCAGGTGTTCCCGGCGAGCAGCCTCCCACCGACGGTCCCGTCCTCACCCGGGACTACTACGAGCCCGGGTTCAAGATCCCCTCCGGTTACCTATGTGCCGACGGCGGCGACGGCGTCCAACTCGTGATGATGGTGCAGAGCCGACCGAGTAAAGCCGCCGTCCGGCGCACACTGCGCCGTACCTGGGCCCGGCCCGGCATCCAGAGGACAGATGTGGTACTAGCCTTCCTCGTGGCACGCACCAACGACTCGGCCGTCCAGGAGAGCATCGAGAAGGAGGCCGACATCTTCGGCGACATCGTGCAGGCCAACTTCGTCGACCACTACAACAACCTGACGCTCAAGTCGCTGGCCACGCTCGAGTGGGTGGACACGTTCTGCCCCAAGGCGAAATTCGTCTTGAAGGCCGATGACGACCTCTTCATCAACTTCAACAACCTGATGCAGTTCATCGAGTACCACCAGGACAAGAGGAACATCATCTACGGCAACTTGGTCTCCAGTCCGAAGCCGGAGCGCGACCCGAAGTCAGTGTTCTACGTCAGCGAGGCGATCTGGGACCAGCCCATGTTTCCGCGCTACATGGGCGGACCGATGTACCTCATCAGTACCGACGCCGTGTGTGGGATCTTCCAGCACCTCATGAAGCGGCCCTACCTCTTCATCGAGGACGTAGCCGTCACCGGCATCGGCGCGCAGGGGGCGGGCGTGGGGCGCCGGCGGGCACCAGAGATCTACACCTACCCGGTACCCAGTAACAACACGTGCCTGTTCCGGGCACTGCTCGGCGCGCACCAGATCCCCACTGACGACTTGGTGGACATCTGGCGCCGAGTGCACGACCCGGACATCGCCTGCCGCAAGTACTCGCCCACCCTCTGGGACCACTGCATAGACGTGGCGGAGCAGGCGCCTCTGCAGGACTGCATAATGGCGCTCAACACGACGGCGGAGAGTGCCTGACCGGCACTGAACGGAGGGCGAGCTTGATAATCAAACTCAGGGCCAACTCAGGGCTTAAGGCTGAAACAGACTCTTTCCGCGTTCAGGAAATTCCGCTTCCCGCATCAATCGCATCCGGGAGGTGCGTGCGATTGATGCGAGCGTGCTTCCATGTATTTGAATAGGCCCTCGCATGCGATTTCCTGACTGCGGAAAGAGTCTGTTTCAGGCATTAGAGTGATTTATAATGTATTGTTTTGTCGCACGGTATATGGGCATTAATTACCATGGCTGTATTTATTAGCAGGTCTCTGCATCAGGAACTCTGCTAATGTGTGATATCTGCCTTGCTAGGACGTAGCTTCATAAGTGAATGAACAATAAACAAATGGAGCATGAATTATTGTAAACTTTTTTACCTTATTATTTTTTCTTCTCAATATATAATGTGCTAGGAAAAAACTTTCTTCGCTTTTTATTAACATAGCAAAAGTAAAAGTCTGTTCCATGTCAAACTTGCGGTCGAAGTGCCCCGCTGAAAGCAGTGCCTGATTTCTGCACATGCAGCTCTTACATTCAAATGCGCAAATTATTGAGCGGAGGAGCGAACTGTTGAGGAAACCCCGACCGCAAGCTTGATATGGAACAGACTTCATATAGTGCCTATCTAAGAAAATAGTCAAAAGAGAACGGATACTACTCATTATTCCTTCCGCGTAACGCTGCTCGAGACTTACCGAAATGGATCGGAGTGAGCGAGGCTGACGGTGAGCCGTTCTGCATCGAGTCGACAACTCCAAAAGCCACCGACAGCGCCAAGCACAGAAAACGAGGAGCGATGAACATGACTTCACCCTGGGCTGCGACGGGAGCGTTGAATAGACGGCGAGTGGGCTGACTTAGGATACGGTTCACAGAGCTAATCTGTGTAGCTGGTCTGACTCTGGATCTGCGTGGCTATGAGCGCGGTAGAGTGGCGGTCCAATTTATACGCCCTCCTTAGTCGCAGAACAATGTGCACCGTCGGTCTGCCGTGTGCAGTGGAGTGCGAACTGTGGACCAAACTACCAACGATGTGAAACGTAATTCAATGAGCTGCGAAAAGCGAGGCTTACATCGGGCGAGGGCGACGGGTCGTGGAATGGCAGAAAGCACAAATATACTGCCAATCTGTGTCGTTGCGCTTGGATGAACGCAGGCCACGTGGCACGTGCTGTTATGGTTCAAATTGGGTCGATTGGGAACGGCCGACGGTGTCGTGAGTTGGTGTATTCTCGGTACCTTGCCAATGGGTTTCTCACCACTTTAGTCAGCATACCTACTTAGGATACTCAGGATGAATTGGCCTATTCTATTCAGATTCATGAGCTTAGATAGACGATTTATAGGTATTTATAGAAGACATTGACAAGTAGACGATTTAAGACAAGATAACTTAACAACTAATTAAGATACATTCCTGATGTTTTTGGCGAATTAAGCATATTTGCCAAAAAAGAACACTTTTTGTTATTAGCACGTTTGCACAGCATATTATAATGGCTGATGAAAAACATCGTTCCTGGAGCCATGAGCCCTATGCACTGCATACACAGATAAAGTGCTTCGTATTGTGTTATGTTGGACGTTTTCAGTCTCTAAGTTAGACATTTTAGGGTAGGATAGGATTCGTGTTTGGCGCAGGCGATCCGGGCACCTTGCACAGTTTGCACACGGCCCGATGGCCGATAGATTTTGATGAAATCTTCAGGGCCCCCGCAGATTATCTAGTCCGGTGGGATAAGAGAGTGAGACAAGAAGCTGATTCGACGCCCGACGGCAGCGCCACTGGTGCGCCTCAGCAGCGGGTGAGCCTTTCTTTCGGGCTGTAGTGGGAAGGGCGTGCCGTGCGGGATGCCGGTGAGCCGAGCTGGGACAGGTGTGACGCGATGGGACGGGTGTGCCCCTTGGGACAGACCTACATCGAGAATCCTCGAAGGTATATTCCTTATAATACTACACCTGCCCACACCGGTTGAGTGAGTGTGATGAGTGATGACTGTGGACAAGTATGCCTAAAGTATGGGTTCGGGTCGGGTCATGATGGGTCAGACGTAGTTGGTTCTTCAGACAACACTCCCTTGTAGGCCAACAATGGTTTCAACAAGCGTTACGGCCTATAGCTATGACCTACATATATTATTGCATAATGCATGTAGCACTTTACATAATTCATCGGACGTCGTAGATCACGTGTAACGAGATTCACAGTGAGCTGGCGGGGCTTTAACATTTGGGACCCGGAGGGCTCACCAAGCAACAGGCTCCCTCGGGACACGACTGCTTGCCTTCCGCTGGAATGGCTCAGCTCCGAATAGATTCGGAGGAAAACAACGAGCACCCTATTCAAAAAATGCATCTGGCTTTGACATTTGACAACAGAGTGTTTGACACACTAACATCGCCGGGTGACCGGGATAATATCTAGGGGAAAGTGGGGTAAGACGGTCAGGGTAGGTAAGACGGGCACCCCTTCTGCAGACCAAACCAATAGCGCTACGAGCGAGAAAAATTAGGACCAGAATTGTCTTTCCCACTACACACCACCATTGAAGTTTGGTGATTTTGTGTTCAGTCGATAATCTTTTATTTTGATTTCTTTAAAACACTAATTTCATTGAAAACATCCATAATGTATTGTGCAAGTTTTTGTGTGCAGCACTATACAGCTAAAAACTCGCAATCACTTGTGGTACACTCATATGCCACCAGTGTTCATTTACCGCGGATTTGCTTTGTCTGCATCAAATTGTCCACAGAGAAAAATTGTGCTGAACTTCTTACATTGAGTTAGGGGTAAGACGGGCAACTATGAATCCAATGGGTCTGTAATGGTGAAAATATTTTTGTTGCTGTAGGAAAAAAAGAAGCATTTCTTATAAGAATATCTTCGATTCCGATACTCACAGACATGTTAGCAATATTCCTTCGGCACAGTTTATTCTCGAATGATGAATGTGAAAAACGGTTCTACATGACTTCTGATCTAGGGCCTATATACGAGCATACGCCTTCTGCACAAATCTTGTATACTGCCATTTCCGAGGCACTTGAGACCAACGAGCGACTGTATCAATGCAGCTAATTTCGGGCATTTGTTGCGAGCTGTACTGGTCGGTGAAAGAAGCTGGCCGTCTTGCCCTACCCATGTGACCGTCTTACCCCATGGGGTGGGGTAAGACGGGTTTTTGCAAGGTTTTGCAAAAATAGCTGCAGTTTATTTGTTGAATCAGGTCTAAGTCTCATCTTCTGGCAAATGGAAGTAAAATGTCTAAAAGAGGTTTTCACTCAGTTTCCCGTTTCTATGATGTTTCTAACCGGCCGAAAAATGGCTCCAAAGTTAAGGTGTCCGTCTTACCCCACTTTCCCCTACCGTTATGCCTATCAGATTGAGTACGGAATAAGTATAGAGCCTGTGCTGCTGGATAATTGCGATTTTACCCAGCATGTGCGTTTAAAGTGAAGACTGGAGTGCACACTGCGGTTAACTAATCATAATCATTTCAATAATGCACACACATCATTGCATTTCCCACTTCATAAAGCTTTAGGGTTTTTCTTCACCCTACATAAAAACTTTTCAGCTTTCGGCAAAAGGGAATGCTTCCAAATGCTTCCATATTTGAGTCATTTAGGCCGCGTTCGATGTCTCCTCGGACGAAGAACATTCTACGCAGAATATTCTATTTTGCGTTCGATGAAGCCACTGAACTCTATAATGTGGAATGCGCATCGGCCGCCAAATGGTGTCCAACGGTGCCGCCATGTTGCGCAGACCAGAAAGCGGCCGCCGCCTGTGCTGGGGAATAGGGAATTCGGGACCTCGATTTACGTTTGCGGTCGCTGCATCCGTTACGCTCAAGCTATGTGGACACGGAACCCGGCATCTTACGCAGAATTGAGTGGAGAACAAGATGAAATCCTAAAAAATCCTCAGTTACAAGGAACTAATACGTTAAACCCTTATAAGTCAATGGGGAAATATGAAAATTGCTATTTTGGCGCCGAGAATGATCTGAAACTATCTCAAGCATATAGAATCATGATTTCATGCACTTTTTGCAAGGTTCTATGCTTCATATTTGCATTGTTGCCCTTGCGTGACGTCATCTGTGACGTCACAAGGGTCACAATTTTTCTTCAATAACTCCCGATCAAATTGAGCTAGCGAGTCGGGAAAGCCACCAATGGACTCAGGAAGACCTGCCGAATCGAATGATATGCGACATGACCTCTTTCGACCAACTTCGTGACCTGGGGGTGCCGACCTGACCTTGACCTGAGGTCAACACCCTAAGTTGACCTGACCCAAACAAAAAGTATATCATTCGATGCGCCTGAGCTAGCTGAACACGATGATGCCAAAATCGCGGCTCTACGGCCATTTTTGGCGAAACTATTTACCAAAAACCGAACCCGTGCCTTAGATCACTTGACCTGACCTCAGAGGTCACCGGTTGACCTGAGACCCTTACAGCGGGTTCCTACCAGTCACTCTGCATTATACTTTGCCGCATACGACCACTTTACCGCTTAATTCTAGTTTAATTAGCGGTGCATTAGCGAGGTGGGTTCAATCAACCCCCTCGGCCGGGGCAAATGTAGGTCAGGCGAGTGAATTTGAGGAATTCTGAAGATACGATCGTGTTCCCCACTCAATTCTGCGTAAGATGCCGGGTTCCGTATCTACGTAACTCGAACGTAACGGATACGGCGGCCGCAAACGTAAATCGATGTCCCGAATTCCCTATTCCTCAACACAGGCGGCAGCCGGCTTCTGGTCTGCGCAATATGGCCGCCACCGTTAGACACTACGGCCAATAGGGTTGAAGCGGCATTGCTCCCCTGTGGATGAAGCACACAGGCGGACGACGAGATCGGCCATTTTGTGCGCCACTTACACAATGTGCGTCGGTTTCGAAAAAGGCCCAAGTTTACGTTTCCATAGAGACCGCGCACAAATGTCAACAACTTCTGCAAACAGCTGCTGCGCTGCTTTTGAAATACGCGCCATCATTGCCTCTCTGCCCACCGTAGTACGCTCAAAAGATTCTGCGCGGACGACGAAGATTCTACGTGACGTCACGTAGAATCTTTGCCGTCCGGGAGACATCGAACGCGGGGTTAGTGCGCGCCATTTACAATTGATCTCGAAATGTTTAAAATACACACGTGTGTTGAGGGAAGGGGTCGAGGATATTAGTAGAAATCAGAAATGAAAGTAAAACATTATATTTTTGTTGAAATTTGTCTGAATGTTACAGTATGATAAGAAAAACATCAATTGAAAAATGTCTAAATTTTGATCAAATTCTTATCCATTGCTATGACATTCCGTTCTTCACTGCAACTTACACCGTGCTTACACTGATAAGAGGCTGCAGTCGCCAACCTGATCATAAAATCCATTCAAAATAAATATAAATGTGTTCCCCTCGATTTTTCTAATAAGTAGGAGTATTGCAGATACATTTGTACTTTGTAGTGTATGTGTATAGTTCATGAAATGAAATGTTTCTTTTGTTGCAGCCAAAATTGAAATGTTTTTTCTCTTCCGGTTTCCACCGGCGGTTTATTAATCAATACAGACAAAAGAGATAGGCAAATAAGGTATGTAGTTTGATTCAATGAACAAAAACATAGTGAACAGATACATTTGTTAATTAATCTGTTAATCTGTTAATGTTAAATATGTTAATTAATTATTTTTAAAGGGACACTCCCACCTTAACATTAGTTTTGAGTTGAGATAGCCAAATTGGTGGCCATGGCCTGCAAATACCGGTTTGGGCACTCACAACATCGACAAATGCTTTAATTCGGAGATATGGAATTTCAAACTTGCAGTTTTCGGATTCTAAGGGGCTAGTGCATTGGTATGCCCCCTTAGAATTTGTGACGTCAGCGGAGATCTAACGATTTTTAAATCTTTTACTAAAACGTTTGGTAGCACGCGGTGGTATATGCGGCTTTGCGCGCAACAAATGCCGCACTTTCAAATAAAGTCGCTAGGAACAGCGGAGATCCCAAAAAGTAAACAAAAGTAAAAGTCTAATATCTTGAAAACCGGTGAATATTTTTCGATGAAATTTGGTAGATATTCGTTTTCGCTCTTTCTGAACCGAGCGACATCACTTTCGTGCCAATTCATTAACTTTTTTGAAGGTGGGAGGGTCCCTTTAAATTAAAACCAATTTCCTTCCCTTCGATCTAGTAGCACAGTTATGTTGGCTCTAAATATAATCAACATTGACATAAATATCATATCAATGTCGTGCTGTTAGCCACATATGACCAAATTTAATAAAAATCAAATACAATGCAAAATCAACATAAAATCAATGTTAGCTCAATTTTGAAAGTCGGTTGATCCTCAATTGTTGACAATCAACCAGAATTCAACCAATTATAACACAAAATCTATGTGTAATCAATGCTGGATCAATGTCAAATTTCAAAAGTCTGTTGATCCTCAGTGTTGACAATCAACCTAGATGCAACCAATTCTAATGTTAAATCAATGTTGCATGCTACTGGGGTTGTTCAAGTTTTGTGTTATGGTTTAAGTTTAGCCAATTAAGGACTGGTTAGTTAAATTATGATTCATTTCATACTGTTTTTATATTTTCAATTCACTGACTTCTTAGCACATTCAGACTGCCTTAGTGCTGAACTAATGTAGGTAATTGCTGCCTTCAATCTTTCAGTAAGTTGGTAGTAGGGGTATATTTGAAGATGAAGTACAAATGGTAGATTGGTAGGTTGTGGGTTTTAGGGCTATAGGTTGTAGGTTGAAAGTTTTAGGCTAGTAGGTAAGGTTAGGTCAGGTTAGATTATGTTTTTTATCTTCACCATACTTCATCTACAGACTACACATTTACCGGTAGTAGGTACCTAGCTAGCGCCTAGCCTGTCCGGTAGGGCTTTTTTTGAAAGGTAGTGTGAGATGTGTGTCATCAGTTGTTCTGTCTCAATAACACTCATAGAACACGCATAGAATATAACTCATAGTCATGAGCCATTAATATTGGTGTGGTGAACTGTTCCGTTTTGCATGATGCATGTTGCGCATGTTGTGAGTGATTGCTGCATGGTGTGGCTACTGTCCCGTTTCCGGCGCATGCTTACTGGCTTTTCTTTTGTCAGGTGCCATGCCTCGTTGTTTGTTGAATAAAGCCTTCGCAAGTTAAAGTGGCTTTCAGTTCAATTTATTCAACAAACAACACAAGAAGCCACAAGAAGAAAGAGGTCTGTTATACACTGCCTACTATGGAACGGATTCTCAGACCAGATCGTTTTGATACAGACCCCAATAGCAGTGAAGCTCAAAAGGAGTGGAAGCACTGGCACAAGACGTTCTCAAACTTTCTCACGTCTATAGCTGACCATAATCCAAACAAACTTGACGTTCTGGTGAACTATCTTAGTCCTCGGGTCTATGACTATGTATCAGAGTGCAGCACATACGAAGAAGCTGTGGAAATTTTGTCTGCTCTGTATATCAAGCCCAAGAATGAGGTTTTTGCTCGTCACTTGCTTGCCAGTAGACGGCAGGGGTCTGGAGAGACGCTTGATCAGTTTCTTCAAGCACTGAAGAGCTTAAGTGTCGACTGCAACTTCAAAGCTGTCAGTGCTGAGCAGCACAAAGAGGAATTCATCAGAGACGCTTTCATCAACGGGCTGCGCTCACAGCAAATCAGACAGCGTCTTCTTGAAAACAAGACCCTGGAGCTGTCAGCGGCTTTTGACCAGGCTCGAGCCCTAGAGTCTGCTCAGCAGAGTTTGGAATCATACTCAGTTCCAAATCCAGTCACAGCGGCTGCGGCCCAGTCGGATGTAGAGCCAGAACCAGTTGCCTCTGCTTCTGATGATGTGAGAGTTACTGCAGCAGGGGTTGTGGAAAAGTGCTTCTTCTGTGGTA
Organism: Amphibalanus amphitrite; assembly: GCF_019059575.1. Lineage (NCBI taxonomy): Eukaryota > Metazoa > Arthropoda > Thecostraca > Balanomorpha > Balanidae > Amphibalanus > Amphibalanus amphitrite. The sequence continues at coordinate 224,681 of NW_024881913.1, read as the reverse complement.
GAAAGCGCCACCCTCGCAGTGCATGCCCTGCTCGTAATGTGACCTGCTTGAACTGTGGAAAGAAAGGGCATTATCAATCAGTGTGTAGGTCGCCAGCTGCACCATTGTCTCGTACTTCTGTCTCGCATGCCATGCTGTCTGCTGCCACGCCTGGCAATCTGTCTAAAGCTACTGTGAGTGTGACACTTGGTGATCATGAGCTCAGGGCTCTGGTGGACACTGGTAGCACCGAGAGTTTCATCTCTGAAAGCTGTGTCAGGGACCTTGGCCTCTCTGTGCTGCCAGCCTCTGGGAAGGTTTCTATGGCTGCTACAACCCTTTCCTCTAACATTCGTGGCTGTTGTGTGGAGAAGCTGGAGGTGCAGGACTGTGTGTACCATGATGTGCGGTTGTCTGTGCTGCCTTACCTGTGCTCTGACATCATCCTGGGCCACGACTTTCTCAAGCAGCATGAAAATGTCACTGTGAGCTTCGGAGGTAACAAACCTCCTCTGAACGTGTGTGGGCTAGCAACGTTCTCTGTTTCTCCACCTTCCCTCTTTGAAAACCTGAGCCCAAACTGCACGCCAGTGGCCACCAAATCAAGAAGGTTCAGTGAGGAGGACCGGGCCTTCATCGAGTCTGAGACTCAGAAACTTCTCACCGAGGGTATCATCGAGCCGAGCACTTCTCCCTGGCGTGCGCAGGTAGTTGTGACGGTGAACGAAAGGCACAAAAAGAGAATGGTGATTGATTATTCTCAAACAATCAACAAATTTACTCTGCTGGACGCATACCCTCTCCCTCGCATCGATGATGTCGTCAACAGCGTTGCGAAGTACAGACACTTTAGCACCATTGATCTGAAAAGTGCGTATCACCAGATACCCATCCGTGAGGCTGACAAGAAGTTCACTGCCTTCCAGTCCGGACAGAACCTGTATCAGTTTCGTCGTCTGCCGTTCGGGGTGACCAATGGTGTGGCCTGTTTCCAGCGTACCATGGACGACTTCATTCGAGACAACTGTCTCAAGGACACGTTCGTGTACTTGGATGACGTCACTGTCTGCGGGAGGACAAAGGAGGAGCATGATGTCAACCTTCAGAGGTTTCTGGATGCTGCAAAACGCTACAATCTGACGCTGAACGAGAACAAATGTGTGTACTCTGTCTCAACCATCAGGCTCCTGGGGTACTGCATCTCTGACGGAGAGATAAAGCCCGATCCTGAGAGGCTGGAGCCACTCCGAAACCTCCCCCTTCCTCAGGACACAATGGCACTTCGACGAGCTGTTGGTATGTTTTCATACTACTCTCAGTGGATTCCCAGATTTTCTGAGAAGATTCGCCCATTGACTGGAGCGACATCTTTCCCCCTTGGAAAAGAAGCTCGTGAAGCGTTTGTGAAAATGAAGGAAGAGATAGAAAAGTCTGTAGTCCAGTCGATAGACGAGGCGATTCCATTTGTGGTGGAAACTGACGCATCAGACGTCGCTCTCGCGGCCACTCTGACTCAAGCGGGAAGACCTGTGGCTTTCTTCTCCAGGGTGCTCAATGCCAGTGAGCAGAAGTACGCTGCCGTTGAGAAGGAGGCCCATGCCATCGTTGATGCTCTTCGGAAGTGGAGGCACTACCTTGCTGGAAAGCACTTCACCCTCATCACTGACCAACAGTCTGTGGCTTTCATGTTCAGCCAAGCGCACGCGGGGAAGATAAAGAACGACAAGATCCAACGGTGGAGGCTGGAACTGTCCTGCTTTGACTTCGATGTCGTGTATCGGCCTGGCAAGGACAATATTCCCGCTGACACACTGTCTCGTATGTCCCTCTGCTCGGCAGTCGATTCGAACAAACTGATCGAGCTACATAACGCCTTGTGTCATCCCGGTGTGACGAGAATGGCTCACTTTGTGCGCTGTAGAAACCTCCCATTTTCCATTGATGACGTGAAGAGAGTTACGTCCTCTTGTCCTGTGTGTGCTGAATGTAAACCCAGGTTCTACAAGCCGCCTGCCTCGCACCTGATCAAAGCCACCCGTCCATTCGAACGGCTGAGTATTGATTTTAAGGGACCGCTGCCTACCTCATCTCGCAACCGATATCTTCTGACAGTCATAGATGAGTACTCACGATTTCCTTTTGCCTTCCCCTGTGCAGATATGTCGACCGAGACTGTGATCGCGCGTCTTTGTGAGTTGTTTTCGGTGTTCGGGATGCCAGCTTTTGTTCATTCCGATCGCGGCGCGTCATTCATGTCCTCCGAACTCAGAGACTTTCTCACAAGTCGGGGAGTAGCGGTCAGCAGGACCACCCCGTACAATCCCCAGGGAAACGGCCAATGCGAGCGATACAATGGAGTGATCTGGCAGTCCATTACACTCGCTCTGAAAACTCGAAAACTGTCGATTACTCACTGGGAGAGTGTACTTACCGATGTGCTTCATTCCATCCGAACGCTGCTTTGTACTGCCACCAACTCTACTCCGCACGAGCGTATGTTCGCCTTCCAGAGGCGTTCAGCGAGTGGCCACTCTGTTCCCTCTTGGCTAGCTGCGCCGGGGAAAGTGCTGCTAAAACGACATGTCCGCCGTTCAAAGTACGAGCCGTTGGTCGATGAAGTCGATGTTCTCGATGTCAACCCACGGTATGCACATGTGAGGCTACCTAGCGGTCAGGAAACAACTGTGTCTGTTCGTGATCTTGCTCCGCCGGGTGATATTCCTGTTCGCGGTCGTGATGAGGATGCCGTACTCCAGCCGGGTATCGCATGTGAACCGTCGCAGGACCCCGAGTTGATCCCAGCTGATTGTGACGACCAGTCTCAGCCCTGTGAGCTTATCGTGGACCCACCTGACGCTTCCCTCGGAACTAACGAGGCCGGCGACACGTCGGCTCTTCGTCCGAATGTTGATGTGGAGTCTCGCGTTCGTCCGAATGTTGATGTGGAGACTCGCGTACCGCCGCGGCGCTCGATGCGTGAAAGACGAGCCCCAAAGCGACTAGATCTGTGACATGTTGCGCATTTTGTTGGCGGGGGAGAATGTGGTGAACTGTTCCGTTTTGCATGATGCATGTTGCGCATGTTGTGAGTGATTGCTGCATGGTGTGGCTACTGTCCCGTTTCCGGCGCATGCTTACTGGCTTTTCTTTTGTCAGGTGCCATGCCTCGTTGTTTGTTGAATAAAGCCTTCGCAAGTTAAAGTGGCTTTCAGTTCAATTGGATTTTTTAGGCATAGGATAGATGGCATGGGACAAGTTTTTTTCCAACAAAAAACTTAAGATTCATTTTGTCTGTCTGTCATGTCCTTTTATTTTGCTCTTATTCTCCACGTCTCCAGTTAAAGTCTTGTCATTAGTTAGGGGATTGGTTCTTGCTCCTCAAATTATTAGCAGCTAAATTCAATTTTTTATCTTCCTTGCTGGAAAATAAATATTTTTTATGCTTGTGGATAAATATTCACAATTTTTTGTATGCTTGGGAGTTGGGGTGAGGTGTTACATATTAAAATATCTTGCTAATGTTTCGCTAGGTATAGCAGCTGTCATGCATCATAAATGACAATTTGACCTATTTTAGGAAATGTCTGCTACCAAAAGCATTAAGAATAAGCAAAAAAGAAGAGAAAAATATGAACATATTTATTCCATTCACAGTGCCATGATTTCTGAATCTAACAATATTTCTTTTTTCAGATTCACCATGAGTTTTAAGGAGTACAAGACTCACGTGGAGATGGGAGACACAGTCATATTGTATCTAAATATTAAAAACATTCATGCTATAACTGTATCAGAAGAAGTCAAGAACAAGAAGGGGAATATGGTTCCCAACATTTTTCAAACAGTTTATGGAGCTCTAAAAGTGAAGGATCTGGTCGGTAAGTATTTTATAGATGAACAGTTCAAAAGTCGTAAATATTGTCAATTGTCCAGAAGTCCTTCATATTGCTGAATGTGTAAATTTTTTTGCTCGTAACGTAAATGAATTTCGCATGCTTGAATGCCACAGGGCACAGGTTATAGGCATCCTAACCTGAAGACATGCATTGACCATTTGTTTCATTGCAAGGGCCCAGGAAATGTAATTTGCTTATATTTACTGAGATTTTTCTTGTTCTACACATATAAAAGTGTGTAGAATCGCTTGCGAGCCACGCAGTCTTCTAAGCAACGAACCCGAATAAACCCCAAAACGTCACCGATGCATGACTGTGCCAAGGCAGTCTGTGGCAATGGTAAATCCGATTGGTGCCGCCATCTGCCGGCTGCTCAGTGCTGCCCTCTGTATGGCAGGTATGAAGTACGGCTCGCAGGTGCAGATGACGCGTGGCTGGGCGTTCGCGCTCCACCCGACGCCCGAGCTGTGGACGCTGACGCTGCCGCACCGGACGCAGATCCTGTACACGCCCGACATCAGCATGGTGCTGACCCAGCTGGAACTGCGGCCCGGCAGTGTCGTCTGCGAGGCCGGTGAGTTGGGATAGCTTGACACAGTCCCCCACGGGACATACCTACTTCAACGATGCAGTGTTCGATTTGTAACTATTTATCCCTCGTAAACTTTGCAAGGTAGGTAACTAGCTGTTGCCTGCTGTTTTCTACTGAGTAACATATTCTAGTATCTTAAACATTAATTTTGAACAGACCTACCACCTATCTTATGACTGACCAGTGACCATGACCGAAGGATCTCTTCCTTCAAAACGCACAACTCTTCCCCTGACCTTATTACCCTACGGTGACCTCCCCCAGGTACCGGCAGTGGCTCGCTATCACATGCTATCCTGCGGACCATAGCTCCCACCGGTCACCTGCACACGTTCGACTTTCACGAGCAGCGCAGTCGGCTGGCCGCTGAGGAGTTCTCAGCTCACGGGGTGGGCGACTATGTCACCGCCCGGCACAGGTACGGGGCGTGGCGCGTGCTACGGGGTGTGCTTGGGAGTGTGCGAGTATTTGTGTACAAGATTGGGTCGTGGGTGTGATCGGGCACTCTGTGCACCGTCTGAGAATCAGCTGCTTTTCAAGTAAAGGCCTGGCTACACTATGCGTTTTCTTCGTGCGTTTTTTGCGTGTTTGCGTGTTTTGCGTGATATCGTTCTAGAAAAAAGAACGATATTACGTTTTTGTGATGTTTTTCACCTTAAGTTTTAGTTACATAAGAGTTATATTAGCTTTTGTATATAACCAAAGTAAAAAATATATTGTTTATAACTTTTTTCCTAGAACGATATTACGCAAAACACGCAAACCTGCAAAAACGCACGCAGAAAACGCATAGTGTAGCCAGGCCTTAACCCGTATAAACGGTGGAAAAATTATGCGTTATCCTTTTTCTTCGGACTGATTTTTTATAATAGATACTTATGGTGGAGTGAGGACGTATGCGATATTTTTTGACTTCATGCTTGGCCATAGCTTTAGCTATGTAAAACGTCGACCGACGAAAAAAGTTAATTAGAGAGCACAAGAAACTATTGGGCGGACTCTGATAATCACGCACTGTTTTCTCGTCTCTCTCCAGGGACGTGTGTGGCGAGGGGTTCGACCTGGACAGTGTTGCTGATGCTGTATTCTTGGACCTCCCGCGGCCCTACGACGCCGTGCCGTTCGCCAAACAGGCGCTGAAAAAGTCAGGTACGGTGCTGTAAGCTGTTCTTATTGTTGACTGGGGATGGCAGAGTTGGATTTTATGCTACGGGGAGAGGAAAGAGTGGGAGGTGCGATCTACTCGCTGATGAGAGTTGAGAGGGCTCGTAACCAGGAGAGATGCGGCCGGAATAGCGTTTTCTGTTCAGTGACGTATGTCATGGTGACCTGCTACCAGTTGAATGTTAAACTAAAACCTCGATAAATGTCCTAGGCCGATTTTTAGTCACCCACTTTTAAGTGGGTTGTCCACACTGACACTTACTTCAAATGACAATAACATAAGGTGGATGTTCTTAACAGAACCTTGGCGCTTTCATACTGCTCTTGACGTTAGTCGTTCAGTTTGTCATCTCCGTTATGTGTAGTGCTCTTCATTGATTCAAAATTTACGTTTCGTTAATCACAAAACAAAAACGGTGATTTGCTGTTGAATAATTACGAAAAGCATAAGCGCTAAGCGAATGTGTAGCCACAACTAATCATATTATCTGAGGTATAAACCGGTTGAATAGGCGAGGTCTTTCAGTTGGCTAAATGCAATACCGCAAAAAAAAATTACTAACTCACCAGACCGATCAGGAAATAATGTACCATTGGTTCGATATATAGCCCAATTTTATACATCAGCTATCATATTGGCGCCACGTTGCCGCCGTTCAGTAATTTTCAATTCCCATGGCTTGAAGCTGCTGACCTAAACCCAATAAATCAGGTACAAATTGCGGCGCCGTTTTTCAGCACAACTGCTGGCTAGCACCGCCTGGTGACACCGTGTTCCGCTGTTTGAAGGATTAATTTCTGAAGCTGCAAGAACATACCTATGTTCCTAAGAACATTTCTGTCAATGCTGATTACAAAACACCTGATGTTTTCGAAAGGAGCTTAAACGACTTACACTTGCTCGCTTCGCTAACATTATCGCACGCCATGCTGGAAACAAGCTACGACTTTTTAAAGTGAATTTATCCGTTTTGCTCATAGCACCTTGCTCGGACCGCGCCTTGGGGTGGCAACTGAGTGAACAGCGTTCCTGTCTGCTCTAAGAGACTTAGTCGGTGTCAGCGCCGTTTTTTCCCAGCGTCCGTGTTGGGTGTGTGTTCTGCCGCCTTCACGGCGCGGCCTCCCACGATCCCAAGCAGGGTGGTGCACACGGCAATGTCGCGATAATGAACCTGAAAAGGGAGGGTTTGCATTAGTTCAGGGGTTTAAAATTGTACCGATGCTCTGAGGCATTAACCTGGCAAGTTTTTTCTATCATTGTTACTGTTTTTTTTTTTCATGCAACATCATTCTGATATAAAAGCATTCATTGGTACCTCGATCATGACTTAGTTAATTAGTAAAAAAGCTATGCTTCCTTACTTCTTCTAGAAATGAGCTCTCTTCTGCATAGTACTCGTATGGCATGGCTATGCGCAATATTACAGTAAAGAAGGATGGCTTCAAGTCCTGTCGAGTACTGCGAACCTAGCGGGCTTTGATTTTTATTGACTTCTGTGCTATGCGAGCTGGGCTACTTAAGGAACACTTAAACTAAGTCTTACAATTTTAAATTCTTGGACTGTTACTGAAAAGAATCGGGGCTACTAAGGATATTCGTAGAGTTGGCGATGAAAATGCCTACTGAAATCCTATTGACCCTGCTTCTGTGGATTTGAATTTCAACGGCATCCTCGAAAGTAATAAGCCGGCTTGAGTGTTTCGGAACGGAATGCAGGCATCCGGCATCAGAGCTGAAAAATTCGCGGAGGTGTGCTCCTCGAAAATAGCGAGTAATATCTCTCACACTTTCATCCATTGGCGCCCTGTACCTCTCTTCTCGGTAACCGGAATAAATCAGGTGTAAATCAGCCTTTGACGACGTCCGCCATCCGTTGTCTCTGCTGTCCGGAATCACAGCAGGATGTACCAATGGTAATGTCAGTGCACCTGGTCGGTCTGTGTATCCTGGCGGCCGCTCCTCGAAGGCTCGCCGACCGCTCTCCCTCGCCGGCCGCTCTCCCTCGCCGCTCGCCGAACGTTCTCACCTGTTCGCTGAATGAAGCGGACCGTCCGCTTCTGGGACGGCGGGGATCGCGCCACAATCGCCGCACAGCCGTCTGATGTTGGCGCAGATCGCCGCCAAACAATAAGTGGAGGCAACTTTGTGGGCTGCTTAGCGGGTGGGAGATGCCACCACTAAATTGGGATTGTGTAATTGTTATGGGAAAAGAAGGCACGCCGTTTTAAGCCCTGTGAATACCGGATCTACCGATGTGGAGTGGCCCATTTGGCTGTTTATCGCACATCAACCCGAGGTCTGGTTATACCGGCTGGATGGAAAGTAAATTTCATTTTTGACCTCTGCAGCGTTATCCTGGCTGGCGTTTTTCTCATGAAGGTATGCCATTCGTGGGTATACGCATTTAGCGTATTTTCGAGCGCATTTGTTTTTCCGTACACCTTCCCTCCTGGCGGCTGGTAGTTTGCGTTTCACTCACTTGAATTTGAAGATGTATCGTGCTGAGTCACTTCGTCGGTTAAATCAAGACATGTGTCCGTTTCATTTATAAACATACGCGATTCAGCTGGCTGACTCGCTGGTTTCGCTCAGAATTTGTCACGGATATTCAACGTGACTGATTGGTGCACTGCATTGTACAAAGATCCGCTTACATTGGTGTCAAAGTATACATTTCAAATGTGCACCTGGCGTCTCGCGCATTTCTGGCAGTGAATTGATTGAACTGTGCAGGAACTGTGCTGCCATTCATTTCTGATCTGATTCATTGGAAGTCTGATACATTCGCACAGATTCGTACTGTTCATTCGCCTGTTGTCCTTTCCACTATGTGACCCTCAATGTCTAAAATAGTAATCGGGATTAGATCACATCGAGATGATTTGGAAAGCGACCTATTATGAAAGCTGCATCTGATCTCCCAGAATTAAAGCATAAAGTAAAAGCATAAAATTAGTAAAAGCATAAAATAGTTACATACCTCGACTTTTTATATCGAGGCATTTCCGCCCACATAGCGAAAAATGACATCATCCCACGAATACCTATTGCTTGATGTGTTTTCTCGTAGAGCTTGCTCCGCAAGGACTTAATATACAAGTCACTAACACCATTTCAATACTTCTTTACCGTTTTAAATGTTGCCTCATGGGTCCCCTAAACACGCGCACGAAGGTGACTTCAAATCTTGCATGAACAGGAAATAGCTAATTATACATGTGTCGCTTGTGTATTTGCTGCCGTGCTTAGGCAAGTGTTCGGGTAAGAAGAATTTTTTATTGCATTTATTCATTGTCATTTATTAGATACTAAATCCTGGTAAAACGCTTATTCAATTGAATAGAAATCATGTTTAAGATCCTTACTTTCTGTTCTCCTGCGATCTATTTATGTCTTTAGTCCAAAGCACTTATTTTAACATTTTCTTCCAAAAACTTGAAACTAAATTGTCTTTCTTTGGCGTTTGAGTGTTCTCCAATGAAATTAAATCACACATTTGTCTCTCTTTGTGTTTGAACTCTGTCCGTTTCGATGAAATGCTGTATTATTGGCGACAAAGAGCATGTATCTGGTAATTCGTCGCGGGTCGTGCGATACGATCTGTCTCCGTTGCCGGCTGACACGTCGGCTCTGTGGGTATGGTGAGAACCCGGTCCCCGGTCCCACCGCGGCCGCCGGTCCCCAGACATTGCACTCGACATCCGTTATGTATGCGGTCACCGCTCTATTCCCAAAATACATTTGCACAGCTATCAGCTAGCTCCGCTGGTATTAACTGATTATCGTTAATTATTCGTAGAATCTGTATCATGGCGGCGTTCGATAGCATCGTTCTTTCTCACGGACTTGCTCTGTCTCGCTGGTGGACTAGATAAGAGGAGAGCCTGCACGGCGCGAACCAAACATTTCCAGCTCCAATGGCGAAAAACTGTCATCGATAACATGCGATTAGGACGCGGTGGTCACGGGCCGGGGCGGGGCCGGTTTTCACAGGGGGCGGGTGCTTACGTCAGTATCCGCCCCACCCAGCTGCAGAATACGGTCGGCGGTCTGCAAACATAGTCGGTCAGACCTCTTGGTCGACCTCAGCGCCCACAGCAGCCTTCTTTGGTCCCTCACAGTCGATATATTCCACACTGAAACCCTCCTCATCAGCTCTGGCAGCTCAGATCCCTCCATCAGTTTCTGAAAGTCTCTAAGAATCCTAGCGTCCAGCACTGAAGCTCTTCTCAGCAGTTCCAGAAGCTTAGACGATTCCAGCGATTATCAGCTTCCCGCTGTCCGTCACATTATCAATGTGCTATAATGACACTTCTTGGCAGCTAAGACTGTTCCTCTCTTCTCACCTGCTCATGGACCTACAATCCCTCATGAACTTGCAAGCAGTTCGGACTCCTCGAGAAGTTTGTCTGTCTTTTGTAGCTCTATCATTATGTCCCGAACCCTTTCAGCAGCTCAAAGTTTATGGAGATTTCATGTATCATGCACAAGCACATAAGAGTACAATGCTCCATGCTTTAAAAGAAGAACGCTAACAACCCGTGCTGCAATCTCTGCGGCGCTCGTGGCGCCAATACCCGTGTGTGTGACGATCCCAGCGCGGCGGCGCCACCTCCGCCGCACTGTGCACGTGTGGCGCGGTCACGAATGGAGACGCTCGTGACGCGGTACCGGCGATCTTGGTGCGTGGCGACCTCACGAGACGAAGCCAGCGTGCTCACGGAGGGACGTCGTGTGCTGGGATGGAGATAAAAAAATGACACGAACTGTTACGTGGCTACTGGAAATGCTGATTTTTACTCATTCATTACAAATTATTCGGTCGGTTGGGTTTGACGTGATGTGTTGAGCTTTGATTTGAAAGGCTTGACGAATTGGGGGCTGGCCCAGCAGGAGCAAGTTGTTTTATGCGATGCATGTTCAAGAGACATGCTCCCAAGTTTTCCAGCCCTTTTTTGCGCTGCTCTGGAGCGTAATATTTATTTGCAAATAATGGAATGATAAGATAAGCGCTTGGGAAACTTTTGCCTTCCAAAAACCGCCTTTCGGCTAGATCCTCGTGTTGAGGGCTGGCAGGCAGCATGACTTTCGCTATTTTAAAGGGTGCCTCAATTCTCGCGATATTCAATGACAAGGGTGTACGATGTCACTTTGGATTCGTAGCCGATAAGACAACTTGACTAACCCATGTCTGGATACGGTACTGTGTTCTGGCTGGTGAACTCGGAACGTAGGACACAAGTGACCTCATATTCACACTGCAGGAAGCTCCTGAACTGATAGATGATAGATGACCTCCAACTAAACGTTGATCCATCGGTGCACTAGGAACTCATAAAAAAGATATGTTTCTGTGAGGCGATTTATCACTCTAAGGCACGTCAAATCTGGTTGCTCTGATTTTAACTGCACTTGGTCGGGTTCGGGTCATACTAATCTGGCCGCTCTAATTCACCTCAGCGCTGATTTCGGCTCATCGTGCTGATTGGCCGACCGCAGCTCTCAGCGCTGATTACGACGGCCCGCCCGCCGACCGACCCGAGAGCTGGCTCATGTCACTGCGCCCGTAAAAAGCCAAACGGTGCTGGAGCGAGCAATCACACCGCCCGTGGTGCTCGCGTTGGTGCCCCCGCCGTCCGCGGCTGGGGTGGGAGAGAGGGAGCTGCGCCGGGCTCCGGCGCGGACTGGCCCGGATGTGGGAGAAGAGGGAGGGTGACGAGGTAACTGGTGACGATTACTTTAGTCACTAGCCGAGCTGACGTTTCTGTCAGACTTGTTCCAAATTTTATGTCGTTCGATGCTTATATTTAATTTAATTAGTTTCCGTTTGATCTACCGTTTTGCACGTGCGACCATTTCGACACCTTTTTTTAACCCTCGCCGGCCGAGGGGGGGGGGGGGCGGGTGCCGCCCCCCCCCATAGGGTTTTTTTCGCGATAGCTCCGAACACGCTGGCGATAGAGAGCTGAAACTTGGCATACCTGACCTTTGATCCAAGCCGCATCTTTTGACACCAACCGCATTTTTGGCTCAGGTCAGGTCACTGACCTATGACGTCATAAGTGAACCTCTGCACGGTCTTCAGATGTCGCAACTTCGCAACGCCCTCACTGCCAGAGGAGATGTCACAGGGAAATGAAACTTGCAGGATCTAGTATCCATTATGAGTCTCACAACTTGTATATCTCGGATTTGTCCTTAAGGTCATATGAGGTCAGGTCATTTTCGTGACCTCACCAAATGGTGAGGTCACGAAAATGACCTGACCTCATTATAATGTTATAATGTTATAATGTTACTTATAATGTTATAAGTCAATGGGGAAAAATTCAAACTGCTATTCTGGCGCCGGGAACGATCTCCAACTATCTCAAGCACACAGAATCGTGATTTGATGCACTCCTTGCAAGGTTAGATGCGTCACTTTTGCAATGTTGACCTTGCGTGACGTCATTTATGACGTCATCAAGGTCATATTAGTTTTTCGTCAATAACTCTTGATCAAATTGAGCTAGCGAGTCGGGAAAGCCACCAATGGACTCAGGAAGACCTGCCGAATCGAATGATATGCGACATGACCCCTTTCGACCACCTTCGTGACCTTAGGGTGCTGACCTGACCTTAACCTGAGGTCAACACCCCAAGTTGACCTGACCCGAACAAAAAGTATATCATTCGACGCGCCTGAGCGAGGCGAACACGATGCTGCCAAAATCGCGGCTCTGCGGCCATTTTTTGCGAAGCTATTCACCAAAAACTGAACCGTACCTTGGGGCACTTGACCTGACCTCAGAGGTCACCGGTTGACCTAGGACCTTAAAATCGGGTACCAATCTCTGCGTCTCGTAACGGCGCACACGCTCGTTTTTTCCGCGACGCGCTAGCTCCACCAGGGGCGAAACGGCGAGGGGGGGGGGTCGTACCCGCCCCCCCTCGGCCGGCGCGTATGTAGAAAACCAATAGGTCCGGCGAGGGTTAAATCCCACATTTGTTCTCCGGTGAATTTCAGACAAGTTGGTTAGAGACCTTCAAAAAAGGTACAATCACTCGATTTTTCTCAAGTTTGTCTGTCTTGGCAGATAAAGCAATACCAGAACAGGCCTACGAACACACATATTTGATCAGGATCGGACGATTGGACACTTTTAAAAGGAGATCTTTCGTGCCTCCCGGAAATTCACGGGACAGCAGATGTGAAGTTTAAAAAAAGGTGTCGATTTTACATAACATGTTTGGACCGAAGAACGAGGCAGTCAGTGCCTTCTTCATCTTGAAAGTGGGTGCAAATTGACCTTTGCAGTCGGCGCGCCCAGAAACCTTAATAAAGAACAACAACAAAAATCATTACTTTGAAAATCAACCTTTGCCTAAGCTGGGTCACTAGCCGGTTCAGGTATGTACCCTGAACAAGACGACAACACGATATTGAAGCCCTGACGCAGCCCTTGTGGGTATTTCCAATCACACGGCCATGTCGATGCCTCGGACCGATCATTTACCGACGCTCTCCAAGATGGTAGCGTTGTGATTGCAGCCAACCCGCTGATGATCCGGTATCACGGGACAGACACGGACATAAAGCACGTCGGCCATTGCGGGCCGCACGACCCGCTCGTTTGCCGAGACTCCGTGTTTGCCGAGATCAGACCGGCCACTACACACCATTGCCGAGTGTTTTCAGATCAGACTGGCCGCTACACACCATTGCCAAGTGTTTTCACGGACTGTACTCGATACGATCTGCTTGTGGAGCTCTTTGTCGGTTGGGTGCGACTCGTCTCCGCTGGCGCTCGAACGATGGTCTCGAACCGGGGAGCCATGTCGGGAGTCCGGAGCTACCGGCACCTGTGACGCCGCTTTGTCGCGGCCGCCGCTCGGTGTCCTGCGCTGTTGATGCTCGTATTTAGCGGGACAATCGTGAGGGGCACTGAGAATAACTATTGGGAGTGCCCTGAGAGGGTGGCCGCGTATGGGAAAACATGGATAGTTTTGTTTACGTAGATGGTCAATTATACACGCTAAGTAATAATACATCAGTTAACTGATAAAATGGACAAAATCAGTTTGCTACAATGCGGATGGAATCAATCTTTGTGGCGGGACCTGATGAGTGATGAGTCTTTCCTAATTTCTTCCATTACGTCTTCAGAGACATTTTTCCATAGATAGCTCCAGTGACACTGCCACATCTCGTATATGAGCCATCTGTGTCAGAGCAGTGTGGCAGCAGGCGTGGCCCGACAGACTGGGCGTGCCGGACCTGACCGGGCCGTGGGGGAGGGGAGAGGAGGGGTGGCGAACTATACCGACCGGCCGGGACAGCGCCGGGAAGTCCAGCTATCGCTGCGAAAGGCGGCGTCGTGCTCTCACTTCCCACTCGGGTGGACACGGTCCGGGCTGACCGCTGACCGCTCTGACCGCTGACTTCTGCCTGCTGATCGCTCAGACCGCTCTGACAGAGTGGGCCATCCCGGTGTTGGTCTGACCTGCTCGGGGGGCATGACCCGTCCGTGACGAGATATGGGGCTTTCAGCCAGCTCCAGAGCAGTGCGTGCAAGGGTTTCGGTTGCATTGAAATTGGTCAATGGTCATTGGTGATACAAGTAAGTAAGACCAAAGATAATGACTGGGAGGACCTCGAGCTGTGAATCTAGCTGCGCCATTTCTAGGTTACCTGCTCGTACTTTTACCTGTCACAGATTTTTGGAATTGCAGTTGTCTCATTTTACCTTTCCGGGATACCACATTTTTTATTAACCCTATTAGTGGCAGGGGGGTTGTTTTTATCCACCCCTCAGGTTTTTCGGGAATATCTCCGAAACCGCTGAAGCTACGATGCTGAAATTTTCTGACTTTTCCTAAAACTAAATTGGGCACATTCCCTGAAAATTTCAAGTTCATAACTTTACCAGGGGCGGCTCCAGAGCACTGGGAATTGGGGGGTCCTATTCGTGAAGGGAGTCATTTGGGCGAAGATCACGATGCTGCACCAGTTTTACGAACAGTGAATGAAAGGTATCATGTGATAACATATACAGTTATTGTGCATCCTCTTTTGACACGTTTTTGCTATAATAGGCGGATCCAGGCGTCCCAAAAGGGGGGTTATGTTTTACCTCCCAACATAGGTGCCCTGACACCGCCTATGCATGACTAATACAATTGTAGTCGTTCTCTCATAAGAAAATTGTAACATAACAAGACCATTACCACCCTTTTTAGAAACAGTACCAACAAAAACCTTATTTACTATACTTTTTGTGTACCCCCAATCTCAATGATCTGTATCCGCCTATGATTTTTGAAAATGCATATTTTTAGGATCCATGTGAATTCCTGGTTCATTCTCTATCGATCGGCAAAAGTTGCGTTAAGATTGGTTCAGAAACCTGGCCGTGATAAACAGTCAAAAATGTATCTGCAATTTGCCCGTTTTTACCCCCCTCTACCCCCCTATTGACATTTTTTAATTTTTATTTTTTAGAAATGTAGATCACGTTGAGCGAAATCGAATGCCGTTTGAATTTTGAAAATCGGCCCGTTAGATCTCGAGATATCAAGGGGGGGGGGGTCGTAAACAGCCCCCCTGCCACTAATAGGGGGTAGCCAGGAGCCTGCCACTAATAGGGTTAAAGTGTAAAGGATTTGCATTAATTTATTACCATGTAACTTACACTTATTTACATAAGATGTTTATGTTTACTTATTCGTTGCGGTGAAAAATCGTTTCCAGAAAAGCATGCCGGGAAAGTAGCATATTTAGTTCCTCTGAAAGGCGGATAGCGCAGGATCTTAGGCTAGCGGTACGGGGTTTTACAGATGTTCAGCGACCGCAATTTGTTATAATTATATGCCAGACCAGGTGGACTAGGGGTTTGAGGCCGTTTGGGATGTAAGAAGCAGGGACGATGGATAGATACAACTATGCCCGGTATAGTCCGTATTCTGAATGGTGACGTAATGCGCTAGTATTGACAGACACGGCGAGCAAAATTATGATTTCCACTGTTCTGCCTCGATACGATATTTGAATCTGACATGGTATAGCTACCGCTCCTTTAAGGTTTCACGCTGCTTGAGAACGGATTCGGCGTTGATGCCGGCTGTGGATCACTAACTCCGCGCTTACACCTCCACTACGTGCGCTTCCTAGTCTCAGAACCGCTCTTCCTGCCCTTTGTCAAACGGTGGCCGGTTTGCTCTATCTCGCCGTTTATACATTTCTTCAATCTGCTCATCTAAGAGACAAGTATCCGTTACCTTTGATGGATGAACAATCAAACATCAATGGATTAGACGTTAAGCCGTTCTTCAAAACCATCAGTTCAAAAGAACGTTTCGTCTGGACTGCAAAAATCCGTCAGTTCCAGAGCAGTGACTCATTAGATCAGTTCCATCAGATCCGTGCGAAATATCCGTCCGATCCTGATGAACCCGATGCTCAAATGTTGTCGGACATGGTTCATCTGGTGGGTCTGCTGGAGTTTTTTTCCTTCTGGTGTGATCTCAGCTATCCCAAAGTCAATCGTGATGTGAGAGGTGGTCATTGGTTCTGTGGTCGTGGTCTAGTTAACTGTCATTAGAACCTGGCTTTTCACTTCTGCTGCAGAGACTTGAATATCCCGCCGTTGGTATTTCTGGACAGTTTCTTAGTGACAGGGGAAGTCACAGTGTCCCAAAATTATATTTTGGCTTGGGTGTCTGAGGGGAATATTTGTCACTATAAAGAGGGCTGAGAGTGGAAAATTGCCAGTTAGAAGAGTACAAAAAAGAGCAGAAACAGATATCAACAATCAGTTTGTGAGTGTTGGAGGATGTGGGAGCTGCCTTAAAAGATCATTGAATCGAATATGGAGGGAGGTACAAAGTGCACGCAGATGCTCTTAATTGGTAAACTAGGGAGTGAAAAATTGCTCTGGAAAATTGGAGGTGAGAGTGGAAAATTATTTTGGTTTGGATGTTACTTCCCACCCAAACTGGCAAATTTTTGGACACCGGGGGAAGTTGTGGGTGCGCCATCTTCGCCACTGATTGTCCTTTTCGTCACCTCCTGAAACTCTTCTAACCAGTATCCACCCAAGTCGCTCTTAACCATAGGCCCCTGCTTCACTGCCGTCCCTATCTTTGCAGTGGAGCATATCCACTACTCAGCTACTCATCTCAACATTTTCGACGGTATCTTCAAGATGGTGGACGGGACAGGATGTAGTGTTCTCGGAATGGTCCCTTCACATTCACAGCTGGCCGCGTTAAAACAATGTTTCCATCCTCGGCACACCACGTCTGCCTTCGTCTCGTTTCTCTTCCTGTTTACCTGTTGGCGTTCTTAGTGCTTTGAAACAGGCGAAATACCCGCTGGTAGATGTGAATCACATTACTGGCTTCATGCGAACGTCGTTTATCCGTGCCCTACATGTAAGTGTGGTCGGGAACACTCAGTCTGAACTCTGTCTGACCGTGTTTTAATGTTCCTAATCCAGTCGGACATGTCTTCCTGACTGAGTTTTGTCGTATAGCCGCTGCCACTCCTACATACAAACAGGTTAATCTACGTACTGAGCAGGGGGCTGCTGACCAATAATGAGCACACTGTCATCGGTGCGGCGCTAAGCTGGTTTCTGGGGACACCGACGCGATTGAACTCGAGAATGTTATCATTTGAAATAGTGTATTCAGTACGAACTGCGAAGTGTTTGTTTCCATACCATAGCACTTACTGGACTTAGGGACTCGCCCATGAGGCATTCTGCAGGACAGGCATTGAACGATCGTTCTTCTTGCCTTCATCAGTTGTATTGAACACTACATGCAACAGTGAACAGGGAGCTACTAATTCCCATCATTTGTTGCAAAGGGCAAACCAGGTCTGCCCGTCAATTTTCTAACTCCCTCATCGCCCCATTTTTAGGCTGCCAGCCATCTTTTCTCGCCGCTCTCCTAACACCCCTCCTGTCTTTGTTTCAGGCGGGCGGATATGCTCGTTCTCACCATGCATAGAACAGGTCCAGAAGACATGTGACAGCCTGCGTAAGCACGGCTTCACAGAGCTACAAACGCTCGAGTGTCTTCAGCGCGAGTTCCAGGTCCGCAAGTCTGTGATGTCCGTGTTCGATCTCAGTCAGGTGAGCCAGGCCGCACCCCGTCCTTCGAACGTCGTTAACGCGAGCATGAGTTATCGCCCATCGGCGTCCGCGTTCGGAAACGGCCATGGGTGTCAGCGACGCAGTAAACCCGTTTTAACCATCCCCGGATGGAGTAATAACACAGCCGGCGCGCTAATTGATGTAGCGTGATTAACGCTGCTACACTTCTGCGCTGCCTCAGCTCGTTATCTGTTCTCGCGTGATGCTAATTGTTGATTTATGATGTGCATTGATTTACGATGTGCCCTTGTTTTATTGCCGACTAAGTAATTGCACAGCACAGATTTTGACGAGTGATGGGAGTGAAAGTTTTCGCCGCCCGTGGGAATCGATCCTGCGCTGTCCGATGGTGATCAGCGCGCACGGGCGGCGGCCCAGCGGCGATATCACGTGTGTTTAGCGCGATAGGCCGATCGGGGCGCTATCAAATGGTGGAAACGTGACCGTCGGCGGGATAAAGAGTCTGTCACGGCTGTGCTTATCACTGTAATCCGTGTAAAGGCCGCGTGGGATAGAGGCCGTGCCACTAAGAAGGTCCTGCTGAGACACTGATTAAGACCTCCGGCCGCAGCCGGGACCAATGGGCGACTGTGGGACCGCCGGCGGCTCGAGCCGCTTTGTGCCAACCCGAGCACTTTGATTGCACTGCCTGCCTTCCGGAAGTGACAGCCCGACCTTTTCACAGAACGCTTCTCAAAATCATTTGTCAAAATCAGATACATTTATCGCCTCGCACCGGTTCAGTTGAATTGTAGGTGTGTACCATTTTTGTGTTTAGTGTGAGGCTTAGCGCAGCTTTTTCGGACATTTGATGGAATTTATGAACTGATTTAGTGTCAAGATAGGGAACGAATCAGTTGTGTATGTGCCATGTCAGGAGCTTTTATTAGAAAATGAACTTTGATGATGAGATTCTCCGAACCATGAATCGCCGTTTTAGCTTGTTTCTTGTTTTTTTTTAACCTTAACACTGCTGCGACTATTGAAAAGGACAATGCTGGATTTAAGATTTATCTTCTCAAAATGAAGCTTGCTCCCAGCGACCAGCATCTTTGCGCAGCAATGCAGTTTTATAAAACCCTAGCTCACGGCACCGTTATGTATTGGATGCAATGTTCATCAAACTCTTATTGGCAGGCTGTACTCCAGAAAACTGGCCAACAATTTAGTATAATTATCCATTTCTGCGCGGAGGGCGTTCCTTCCGCTGTGAACCTGGGTCTCTCCGTGAGACGGAATCATTGTTCCAAGCTCCTACGCAGACCAGCAAAAAGTGTACGACACATGTTCTTAGGGCTTATCTGAGCGGTGCGGTCATCGGGCGGATTTCTGCTGAAAATACAGAGGTGATCCGCTAATCATTAATAAAAGTGCTCTGAGAACCAGTGACACAAAAGACGCAATACCAAAACAATGCCACTTCCGGTGGATTTAGATTGATATGGTCTTACGATTACTTAGAGCATTACGGATAAGTCAAGATTCTGGTTACCAGCTATATTTTTCTTAACAGTTTGTGGTAAGTCTGTAATGTGATTTTCCCATTGCCCAGTGCTTATTGATTTGATTAACCAGTTCAATCAACGACGATTGGTCAAGAAAGACTATTGACATGTATAAATATTGGCAAAACAACGGTCGTTTGTCCAATGGTTTTTCGTTTTTTTTTTAAGGAACAGTAAATGCCTAACAAAACATCAATATTTATCGATTTTGCACGCATCAAACCACCTTGCATGATTGCATCTGACGATTGATCTACTACTATATTGTTCTATTTAAATTGAAACTAACCATGAATCTGATTTAGACTTTGTGATTGGATGGACACTGGACATGGCGGACTCGTGGTTTTTAGTTTACCTAATCCGCGTTTTACTGAGCCTCCAGCCAAACGCTGTTGACTGAGACAAGGGGAGGTTTAATCCCCCCCCCCCTCCAGATTATCTCCGAAACTAAGAAGTAAGTATCCTAGCGAGACGCCCGAGGCGGTGTTGGGAAGGTCGCACCGAGAAGCGTCAGAAGCAATCCCGAAATTTGGAATTGAACGCAGTGTCGAAGATGTCGAGCCAGGTTTGGCTATTGCAATATTAGAATTAGAAATGTATGTAACTACATCAAAACAAACAAAATGTTGCTGGAGCATTCGATTTGGAGTCAAATTCTGAGATATTTTGCTGAACTTTGGCACAGTTCAACGTCTGTTGATATCACGGCCCTTGAGTAAGCAGCCCATTTCCTAGGAACCAGTATTGTATAGCGTGCGAACTTCCCGCATGCCATTCAGAAACTGTGAGCCACGAAAGATGAGACCGATCGTTTTCTCGTCTCGTCTCCGAGTCGACCTGAATATGACGAGCCCAGAGTTACATGACATTCTTCCGTCTGCCCGCTCCTCGGAGTGACCATATCTCAACGAAAGGTCCGGCCTCTCACGAAGATATAATCGCTGCGCCATTGCCGCATGATTGCAAGATAACTAGGCGGTTTTATACGAGATTGCGAGATAGCTAGGTGGTTTCATACGACACCGTTGCAGTGGGCATCATGGGAACGTGCTCTAAGCCGGCCGTGTTTCACCAAGCTGTCAGCGGAACATTTTTGTCATTTCCTGCTCCTGAGAGCATGTTTCATCTAACAAAACAGACGTTTTGGTGGTTGGGTGACAGTTTTCGATTTCCGTTCACACCTCTGGACTAAGCCGTCGGCTGATTCGCCGTTTGGATGCAAGATAAGTTTAGATGCAAGGCTGTTTATGCTCGTAAGACCTTTGACTTTTTATACTGTTCTGTCTCTGAAGGAGGGATCTCTACTCGTCTTTGGAGTTTGGACACCTGGGCTAAGGGAAGAAGGGTGTGCGTGGAAGAAACGCTGTTTATTTCGAACATTATAGATCCAAACTCGAAACTAGCAGAGTCCGTTGAGGCTTTGCCTTATCATTGAATTGAGAATGAAATAGGTAATGAAAATTGTGAGTTAAAATGTTGTGCAGCCAAATTTCAGTTTCAATTATAATCACCTGAAGGATGACGAACGTCTTTCGGAAATTGTTGATCTCGGCTGGATTTCGGCTGAAGAGATGCAGAAATGTGATATCTTTGATGCTGATAATTTTCTTACTTTGCGACTGATGCGGAAAGTTTACGTATAATAGTTGAAATTTTACTTGCAAGTTGCACAATGCACAATTAGCTTGTATTATTTACTTCATGTGAATACTAAACGAAATATGCTAAAAAGAAATGCCCATTGTTGTGCTACAGTTCGATATTATTTTCCGGAAGTTTTTTTCCTTCTGGAAAGCTATGTGATAACACACCTTGTATTAAAGTTTGGTTCATTTGGGCGTTACGGCTACGGGCTACTAATGTTTCAGGCACAACAGTACAAGTGAACAACTGCTTGATTGGCTCTAGGTTTACAGAAACTTCAGCTTTCTCATGACGTTTTCTCATGCCTAGCATCACGCTGTCACTGCAGATTTTGACATATGAACCTCAGTAACATTAGGTGTCAAAACTATACTTACCACGTTGTAAGGAGGCATGCTCTCTTGCTGTCAAAGGAACTTGGTCACAGTAATCCTTGTCCTTACTCCTAATGCATTGTTGTTCATGCTCCATTATCTGTTCGTCATGACTGATTATTATTTTATTTTCTCCGGAAAACTTCAATATGTCACTTATCTCCGTTGCAGATAAGATAAAGCTTTTTTCATTCGTTAGCTGAACATTGAAGTGCATTGTGCTGTTTCAGTCCATAATGTGATAAACACTTATATTTCTTTTTCAGCGTAAACACCTTTATCTAAATGACCTTTTTGACATCTGGCGTCGTGCCGTTTTGCCTATACACCGAAAATTATCACTTCATTGAGCTTGATCGTGACCAGATTAATCTCACTGACCATATTTAATATGTCACGAAGCAATCAGCATCCAATCATTATCCAGCTGACACGCTGCGGGCGTAGAAACTGACGGCCGTCCTGTTTCCAGCAGCCGCCGACAGATGGCAGTGCGGACGGCGACGAGCGACCGTCCAAGAAGGCGGCGATGGAGGAGCGGCCTCGAGAGGTGCTCACCGGGATCCCCCTCACCACCATGCCGGGTCACACCGGCTTCCTCACGTTCGCCACCCTGCCACCAGTGATGACTTCAGCGACATGACGGCCGCTCGCGCTCCGGGTTTTACAATAAACAGACATGTTCTTTCTCTGGCGTCTTAGTGCTGGTGGTGCACGGCTGCATGCAGAAAAAAGAACACGGCGGGACCGTGCCGGGGTCAGGTACTTCCGTTCAGGTGCAGACGGTTTCCGGGAACTCTCGCGGTTGAGGTGGAAGGGGGAAGGGGAGGGTCGGTCTCGGAGGGGGGGGGGGGGGCGAACCACGCCCGACGTGCACCGAAGAAAAATGCTTTGCACGACGGAGCGGCGTGGCGTGGGCGGTGTGCCGACGGGCCTCGGACGCCGCGTCCTCGCCGGCCGGATGTTGGAACTTCCGACCACGGGATAGGGACACCGGGGTACGGAGGCTGCCTGCGAGCGATCGATGTTTATTTATGAGCGGTGAAAATATTTGAAATGAATTAAACATTTAGGTGGTATTAATTTTGGTGGTATTAGCATACACCAAAAGGCAACGGCTTTTCGCTTTGGGTTCTGTCAATCTAGTTTGACCGCCGCACTTCTGCTTTTCCACGCGTAGTTTTTTTTTGCATACCTTCTGCCGCATCTATTTTCGCAATTGTGCTTCTCTCGTTGATAAACATTCAATGAAATCTAAATTCTTCGAATGGTCAACGACGAAATATATTTGGCGTCATACCTTGCAGCCACTCTTCGTTGATGCATTTTGTGCAAATTATTATAAAACGGCTAAGTCCTGTGGCAAATGAAACTTTCGTCGTTATTTGAAATTCTAGACATACCATATTCTTACGACCAACTACCGAACTTTTCTGTAAACGCGAGGGCCGATGTTTTGCATAGTTTATGAGCTGTTTTATGTCGGGTACATGTATAGGTAATATTAAACGCGTGATATACCGTTTCACAATCACAACATTACGAAATAGGATGCTGGTGATCACATGATGAAGCGTATCTCTTCCTCTCTCATTACAGTTGCCTTACCTAACGCCACCAGAAATCCCTGACTCCGGTCCCACCAAACGTCTCGCATACCCTCGAAAAAGTATTTCATCTCTGAATCTGAGAACGGGGGTAACGCTCTGCAAACAAGCTGAGCCGGTGTCCCGTTGGATCGTCTCGTTTGCGTACTGTTTATCGTCAACTGAGAATGGTGTTATCAAAAAGCTGCGACGCTTTTTTATGTCAGTTGGCGGGGTGCGATGTGACAGGATAAGCGCGTTAGTTCCGCGGTACATCATCGTGGGCAAATGCCCGCGAGTTGCGCGAATAGGTGACTTCCTGACCCCGTTAGCCGTCTAAGACGCAAGTCTCCACCAGTCTAGCTACCTACCAGAGCAGATTTCCGCGTTTGTCGCACACATTCTAAAATACCGCGATGACGTCATAGCTCCGTTTTTCTCCGTGACTCCCGTATGGCCGCGAGCCGATTCACCGAGTCGTCTGAGCTTCACGAGCATCTTTTCCCGTAAAGGCGCTGACGATGATGCGAAGCTGCGGAGAAGGGCGGCGTAGATCAGAGGTGAGTGTAGAACTCGGTGCCCAGCACGCGACCGCGGTCCCCTGCGCTGGGCGGGGCGGTAGCTGGCGGCCATCGTTTCTAAACGCGACCACCCGGCACGCGGAAGACAGCAGAGGATAATCTTATTACACACGAGTCCAAACAATGCTTCTCGGGAACGTCTTTTGGCTTTGCTGGTCGAAAAAGTGCCAGAGCCTCCGTCTCTGCATGCATAGTCTGATGATGTCAACAGTGAGTGGTGAGATATCCCCAGAGACATGCTATTCTTAGCTGGTTGTGCAATAGTTTTGTCATGTAAAGCATCTGCTTTTCAAACTCACAGGCTAACAAACGTCTGGTTCTCTTCTTGTGGGAACCGACACAGAAACTAGCGTAAAACGGCGTCAACCAGTTGAAAATATCCGAAAGTTTACCGAACAATCATGCGCGACAAGCGGTGCGGTATTGTCGCCGATTTCCCCGTGCGTTACCGGTGCCAACGGCCGGGGAAAATCACGACTGCTCGTCACCGTCTGGGTCGGGTTTTGTTTGTCGTGCCCCCGTTTTGTGTTGATCATGTCGGAACTCATTACGCTGATGTTCATCAAGATTACCGCCGTCGTTATCTGCCGTAAGACAGGGCTGTGGAGGTGTTAGGCGGAGAGGGGCTGGCCGGTTAGAACGTTATTTGTCGGTGTAGGCAGCGACTAACAAGCGCCATGAAATCAGTGGAAAGTTATCGGTCAATCTTGTCTACACCAGCTTGGGACATTGCCGAACCTTATCTTGTGTATGTGGCAATGCTTTTTCTTCTTCTTTATCATATTATGTTGCCCATTTGCTACAATATTTGTAGTAAAGGCATGTATCTATCGAAGACAAATATTGCACGGCTTACACTTGAATGGTCACGTATTTAGAGAAACCTTGCCTTACTAGCTTGTTATCTGATTTGGGTCACGAAAATGTTGACTCTTCAGAGCGTTGCCCTTTTCCCACACATTGTTATGCATATTGCATGAACAGACTTCAGAACAATTCAAGGACTTCAGAAAGACTTCAGAATCTGGAGCCACCAGCTGTAGCTTGGCGTTTGAAATGCTATTGAATACTTCCCTTGGGAACACTTCAGATTGAATTGCAATTTACCTTTGGAAGGTGCATGCATATGGAGTGGAGATGTTTGGAGGTGAAGGGTTGACCGCTGCTACTTTGCTGAAAAAAAAAACAGTGCATATCGTATGAGCTGACATCAATCATAATTCGTAGACCTCTGTGTAACACGTTATACAAAAGTTTATACGCAACACATTTTTAGTTGCGCGGCTCTCTCAGTCCACACTGACGCCTACCATCGGCTCTCGCAGCTACCCGTAGTGCTACTCTCGCAGGCCATTTTCGCTGATTGGAGGCGCGGCACAGTTTCTCACCCCTCGTCTCGGCAAACTGGTCACTATTGGTGACATATACACTGTCACATAGTGTCAAACGCGATGTCCAACATGTGAATCCCAAGTCCCACACACTTTTTCCGAATTCCCTTAATTGCACGCACCTGTTGGAATTATGAGCTGACACCCGCTAATCTGCCTGAACAATGGCTTGGAGAGCAGCATTGCGTCGCATCTCTGTGTGCAAACACGATGTTCGGAACGTGTAAACCACGCACGGAGCGAGCACAGCGAGTGGCGCGCCAGTTTTGCATGTCGCCCGAAGTCTGCAGAGCCTCACTAACGGCGGCCGTCTGCTGACTCCGCACTACTTCTCACCAGGAGAGGAGAGTGCGAGACGCGGCCGCCGAGTACCGTGTGAAAGTCACGGGCCACCGGGTCGCTCATAACCGGGCCGGGTCGCATGACAATTTAAACGAGGTCAGTTGCGAACAGAGTATGAGCTCGTCTCGTCATACCGGTCAGAGAGCACAGGTCGCCGCTCGGACACGCCACGACGGACTTTATTGTCGATAACTCGGCCTATCTGCTCTCTAAATCGGGCCGTAACCGGGCCGGGCGGACCGACGGGCGGCGCCGTGGGGGTGAGATGAACCGGAGAGCTGGGGAGCCCCTCAGACCCGCCACGCACCGAACTCATTGCGTGGGAAACAGAGAAAGTGGGGGCGTAGTACAGGAGTCGGGCTTATCGCTCTAATTAGCAGCTGTTCTCGGGACATTTTCACACACCAGGGGGTATTATAAAATGCACTTGTGAGACGGTTTTGAATTTTTGAGGTTTTGGCGCGTGGTGTAATTTGAACTGTAAGTTATTTAAAACACCTACTGTCTTTAGAACTTTGTTCTTGCAACTAAATTTAGGTTGAGTTGGACGGGAACAGTTTATCCTTCATCTGAATCAGTTCCGAGTCGAGTGTAGGTACTTGGTTTATTGAAATTACAAGAAAAGGTAAGCAATGGGGATCAGCTAAACTTATCTACTAAATTGTTTGCCCAGATGATTGCGTAAATAGCATGCAACGCACCGTTAAATCTTGCAGTCATAAATTAGACGGCTGCGCCAAACCATCGGCCGCCGCCGCTGTTTAGGGCGTGTCTGGTTATAACAGGGAGCTCCAGTCAGCACTCGAAAACTTACGAAGAACAAAATTGCTCATTGAAATTGAAATATAAATTGATACCCTTAGGCTGGAGGCACTAGACCGTAGACGGCATTGGCAACGTTCTCGTGCAGTTGCTGAAATGCACGGTAACCCTCGAACAGGGCCCGGCTTGCTTTATATGCTTTTGCTCATAGATAGAGTGTAACGGTAGAATTGCGGAAAGTGCATGGACGTTGGGACCTGCAAATCATCTAATAGGCACATGCTCAGCGCTGTTAAGGACTAAGGTAACACCTTCATCTTTTTCTGGAAGATTTGCAGTTTTGCATATCATTTGCATTGTGCATCATGCCAAGTCTGATTCATCGTGGGCCTATGGAATTGAGGCATATGATGCTCCCCATTGAGGCCTGATTTTCAACATAATGCTTATGAAAGCACGTGGAATGAAATGACCTCCCGATTAATCAATTTTGACGCTTGACCCTCCCCAGTCTTCTCTACTCTCTAGTACCGACTGAGGCCTTTTGTGGATCGATTTCACATGAAATTACATAATTCAGGGCTCAGACAGATCTTCTGATCACATCACTCCAGATGAGTCATACATGGGACTCCCCGGTCCTTGTCTTCATCCAGAAAATATTCGACTGACCCCAGTTCAGAGATGGAATAAACTCATTGCGTGCTCCACGCCAATGTATTACACGAGTTGTTACCCTTCTGAATGGGATGCGCTGTAAAACGCTCGGAATAATGCCTGCCACTTAGACCATTTCAGCCGACACTTGATACGGTGATACGTCAGCTGTTTGAACCACTTCCTGGTGAACTAGGAAGCCTGTCAAATGTGTTGGGATGAAATGACAAGGATACAAACACACGTGACTGAAACGGTCATCACCCCTAGCCGGCATCATTCGGCATTCGCCAGCACTCCGTGAACGCCAGCGCTACGGAAACATGGCTTCGCAGTCTGTAATTTGGACCTAACTGGATTGCGCTCCCACCCAAAGCCGAAAAATCTGGCCAATTACAGGGCTGACAGAGTGTTTGTGGTGATTACCTTCCAATTCTCGCCTCAGCCTCTCCATTACTCGCCGAGACGCGAGCCAGCGGCCAATCAGCGTCGCGCTCGGTCCGGCGGCGACCAATGGGAGCGCTCGGTGCCGCTCGGCGCGGCCGGCCCCTCAGAAGGAGAGGCCGGCGACACACTCAGGCCTGGCCCGTCGGCGCGGCGGCCCGGTGAGCGCGTCGGTGTCGGTGTTCGACGCACGTGAGCGACGGCGGCGACGGGACCGACGGTGGACTGGGTGTCGGGATTGTGACGGAGGGGAGTGGTTTAGTTTGTGGTGCCGCGTGGATTCGGAACACACAGCCCGTGGTTAGAACGGTGAATGGCACTGAGGACCGGCGGACGTGCTCGTTGAAGCAGTCGTGCAGGGACTGGGCTTAGTGCCGGCTACTCCTGCGTCTTTCGAGATAGTGAGCGCCGCTATCTGGGTCCCACGTGCCGACAAAGTCGAAGCGCTGGATTACCATATCAAAGGTGAGAGTCTCGTATAACCGACAAGCTCCAGTGCCGACCGATTCGGCGCCGTCTGTGAAGAGAATGCTGCCACTCATGACAAGCATCTCTCTTCCAAACGAAAACGCGGCTTCCTATTGCTGTTTTGGTATCTACAAATGGTACAGTTAGTTCCGCTTGGCGGCACCAAATTCCATTTGTCACCCCCGAAATTGGGATTAATGTGGCTATCGGGCGCGGGTTACGCTGATAAATGTCTCCTCTCATGCGATGGGGCCCATGGACTGGTGGATCTCGTCATCCCACAAATGTTGAACACAAGCGATTGAACGTGCTTATCGGTTTGCATCATGTAACAGCAAGATCGATGGAATGATTCCATGAGATATGCTGGCTTTTGGGGTGAACCACCAATGTCGGGATGTCTGATTCATTAGTAAAGTGCTGTATGATTTGCGCTGGAATACTTATGTGCTTGAATTCATGAATTCATACCACTATAACGGCTACTTGTCCTTTTAAATATGACACCTTTTTATTTAGTTAATAAACCGAATCAGTTGCTGTTTTGCCAGACTGAGACAGAGACAACAGTGCGTAGGTTCTTGCCGTTTTCAGCTGTGTAATTCTAAAGATTTGCTGAAGCATGCAACAGGAAGACGCAGCACTAGCATGGATTCACGTGGCTGGTAATTGGTATGGAGGGCAAACAAAACTAAAAAAGATATAAGATTGAACGATTCATGATACCTAAACCATACAAGCCAAATAACATTTTTACCATCCCTTGCACTTCGCAGAAATCAGCATATCTCTACATAAATAACCAGCATGGGCTCGGTCCTCCGCCCTCTGCCCTGAAAGCTAAGATGTGATGTGCGTGACTCGCCCTCAGATATGATCGATAATTGTGAAAATGTCAGTCCAGCACAGTGGCGGCGGATTCGATTTTGGCGTGGGGGGGCAAGATCCCAGTCGAGATGATGTCATAGGCGGATTCAGAAAGGCGTTTTCGACGCTGTAGGGGACATACCCCCCCCCCAAGTGTCCAAAATCCAAAAACTCCTCGGATTTCGATTCCTTTACTGCTGAACAGTATAAAGCAAACGACATTCTGATAAAAGTTTTATTATTAGGAAACATAAGGTATGTTTTGTCTATTTCGGGCGATGCAAGGGGAGGGGGAGTAAATATTTGCTTTATATGCCCGCTCCCTGGATCTGCCATTGAACGATATAACGATTTTCGCATTGCTGTATTAGCAAAAAGCTCCAATGGGAAAAATTGTGCCATAGCCCATAACCCGATCGCAAATCAGATTTGAAGAACGGTGCCAAACCTTTTGAAGTAGGCGAACGCTATTCTTCAATGAGGTAACTCGTTACCACTTTTCCTCTGTTCACTTTACGTTCGATTTCCGTTTAACCTTCCTTTAAAAAGTATTTCTGAGACAGATATCAACTGAAACTAGCTAACAGCAGGAGGAGACCGCTCAAACATTCAGAGACAGTCGGTCGCATCTAAACCTATTGGGACAGCAATTCGCCAGAAACCCACCCCAAGGCAGTAGTTCGCCAATTAAGCTCATCGAGACGGGCTGTCTCGATGGGTTTATCCTACAGTAAGCCCACAGCAAGGCTTAACTAAGGCCCAAACGCTCGTCAAGCTGGGAACGGAGGGCTGAGGTGAGGGAGTCGAGCGGTGGACTAGGGTGAAGGAATTCGTTAGACTGGATGCAGAAGCTCGGGGGGGGGGGGAGGAGCGTTTCTTTATTAGAACTTTAGGGTGCGCTGACTGCGGCAAGGCCCAAATTATCACACCAAATTTTACCACGACATCTACCGGTTCAGGCACTCGAGAATCAGCGGCCAGTGACATCTGCAAAGACGAAGCATTTCCAACCCAGCTTCAGCCTAGTGTGGGCGCCTCAGGTGGCTTTCATTACAGTTGCACATACCAAACGACCTCAGTGCAGACAGTCTGTCGCCGAAACCATTCGGAACAGACTTCAACGAAAAGTGAGACAAGGTTAGTGCTATCGTTAAGAGCCATTATAGACTTGGACCCCGTTGGCTTGACCCACTGGAAGGTGGCAGTGTCCGGACGCTGCGGGGCATACTCATTTTTCCAAAATGCCTTAGATTTTGCTTTCGTGTTCGATGCTCTGTATTCTATAGCCAGCCTTTAGCCAGAGGGGGCCCCACTAATGATCAGTGCTCTAACCCTCAAAAGTTTCCAACGTTAATTTTTACTTATTTAATAGTGAATACTGAAATAAAGCGGATACTGAACTAGTTCAGTGAACATCCAGTTTTTACACTGGCCCCACACAAGCCTCCGAATGCCCAAAGCAGATCTCTGGTGACTGGCCTTTGGGTGTCATACCGTGCATTGGTCAATGTGGTCAATGTGTACGACCTCGGCGTTTACCATTTTACTTGCACTGGAAACTGTTGCGTTCGAAAAAATCAGGGGAGTGGCTTATTACGAGCGCTCATCAGTCCTAACCTCCTAACTACCCGCAAGCGAATGGCTAGCCCTTCCGTCTCCGCTCGCTTGCGATTTGGCATTCATGTAGGTACAAAATAGCGGCAAACGACCACTGAGGGTGTGAGTTGCGTCTCTTGCACACTTAAAATATCTCTAAATCGAATCTGAAAAGACAAAAAAATGCTATAAAGCGGAAATGGTTAGCATTTACACATATTCAAAAGGCACCGTTGGACAAACTGTAGGAGCGCATAGCTGCAATATCAGGCTATGGAAATTTTCCTCATGTTTAGGGCACAAATTATGGAGGGGCAAGAATATACGTTTGCCCCTCCTCCAAAAGTTTCTTAGGGAACGATGCCTCCTCTGCCGCTCCGTATCTGTCGCCCCTGTAAGCGGTCACTGAAGGCCTGGGTTGCCGCTGCGTCACTTTGACGCTTATAATGTCTCCAAAACTAGGTTGAAGAGAGGAAAACTTGAATTGAACGCGAACACTTGTCATTTAAGAAAGGCAACGTATGATAAAGTATATGGGCATCTGGTTACATCTTCAGATGATCGAACAGAATAATCAGGTATATGTTTCTTGTCTAAGTTTTGTCAAAAATTATGGGGGGGCAAAAAGATACTTTTGCCCCCCCACGAGTTTGCCAGGGGGGGCAGCTGCCCCCCCTGCCCCCCCGAATCCGCCGCCCCTGGCCAGCAATGTCGGTGATATGATCCCGTTTTGCATTGTGTGTCTTAGATGATGTTTGCTCTTCCACTAACTCTGCTGATCTGCCATTTTTGAACTGGGTATCCACATGAATTAGGATAACGCGGACTTTTGAATCAAACTTTTGATGTTAACTTTTTAATCTGAGATGTTTTTGGCAGGAAAGGATGCCCCCTAATTCTCCGCTAATTTGTACGATTAATCTATGGACATTGCTTGTGAAGAAAGAAATCCAAACAGTTTTCTGGCTCTTTGCCAAACGTCAAATGGTCGAAATTGCAACATAAACCTTTTACATTATTCCTTATACATTACGCCTGTGACGTAATGGCGTAACTGTTCATACGTTTTATAGAGGTAGGTATACATTTTTGGATGTCCTCTATTACTTTTAATAAAGTAAAAACAATTTTGCCTATCATTCGATCGCCCACCCGCGTTGGGGAAACACTAAATAGCAATGAATCACACAATGAAATGTTTCTTAGAGCGTCGTTGATCAGACAGTGTATGATGCAAATGAAGATTAATGGCATTGTATATCATTATATTCCCAGCATACTTTCAATTGTCATCTCAGAAACGTTAGCTTTCAGCTAGCTCTCAGCTTAGGGAATATGTGGCTTTTATCTTACATTAAGTAGACAAACAAATAAAGATGGATCTTAAACGTGTCACACCTGATATATCTCACGTTTGTGAAATGTGCTTGACACAACTTATGTATGCAGGGCTGGAAGTGTACTCATGTCCGTGTTTTAGGTAATTCCTACTACACTATTTTTAGTAGTTTACACACAAAGTGATTCGTATGAGCAGATTTCCGTTGCCAGAGCCCACGCTAAGCAGAGCTTGTAACACCATTCAAAACTTTTATTGCCTTATGGAACATCTATGAGTAAACGTCATATTTTAGACGGGTAGACTTTAGGCTGATTTTCAGTCTACAAAAGTAGACATGTTCCAATGCTTGTTGGTTATTTGAACGTGAACAAGATACCTACGTTTTGCGTTTCATTTTGATAGAAGATCAAAATACCTATTTTGTACGTTTACAAGACGCAAGCAGTATTAATTCCTTTCAAAACCTAAACAAAGTGGAATGTTGCTTTTGCCATTTTGTTAGATTTAATACGATCCTCCTGAACTAAATCAACATCCGCCCTTACGAACCGATCTTTAATAGAACAAAATTTGTAACATTCATGCATGCAAATATAAATCTGTTCTATGCAGTGCGTTTTTGACGTGTTGCAAAAAAATGCCACACTAAGCAGATCTTGCTGCATAAAATATATGACGAGTACTGCTCTATCAAAAATTATGAGTAAACGGTAGGCATAGCATAGCCGCTAT
This sequence comes from Amphibalanus amphitrite, assembly GCF_019059575.1. Classification (NCBI taxonomy): domain Eukaryota; kingdom Metazoa; phylum Arthropoda; class Thecostraca; order Balanomorpha; family Balanidae; genus Amphibalanus; species Amphibalanus amphitrite. The sequence continues at coordinate 192,612 of NW_024881913.1, read as the reverse complement.
TGGTCAATTCAGTGAGCTTTATAACAGTGAGCGGTTTTTGCAATGTAAATATTTCCAGTGATAAATGCTCCTCAATGAATAAGGATATCATGAAGCTCATAAATATTTAGATCATGATTGGTCAGTGCTCGCTGCTAATAATTTGACAATCTCGCAAATAACTTTATCATTGTTCTTTCGGTATGCATTCTCAGTATGCGACACTACTATAGCTACCAACCGATGCTCCGGGACGCAGGCTGAGGCTCACGTTTGACGTTCGACAATGGAGGTCTCAGTGCTCACGTGCTTGTTCACTAGAAGTAATACGAACCGCCCAGGGCTCCGCCAATATTTCGCCTTCTAATTACGGGCCATATCAATAACTGACCATTAGTTCGCACTGGCGAGGCATGAGAAAATACGGGCTCAATGCAATGCTGAAGCCGCTCGTAATTATTACGAATTTGCATAATATAGATGATAAATGGAGTCCCTACATCCGCTTTTGACGGATGGGAAAGTTGACGCAGAGGTGAAATAAAGTGCCGTCACGGCGACGCACGGCGGTGGAAAATCGAACAAGCCAGCGATCCTCGATGGTGGAAAATATGCCGCCACCGATGCTTTGCCTGGTTTACCCGATGCGACTTTCTGTTGTCTATGGAAAACATCTAAAATTAAAAAAGGAGTGTTTTTTTTATCAAAACTAAGACTTTTTATCTCTTTTTCCTGAATTTCACTAGAATTATGAAGACTTTTAAACCCTAGAGAAATATTCAGGTGTTTTGCAGATTTCTATGAAATTCCCTATATCCACTGACTTTTCACCGGAAGTTCTGGTTGGTGGAAGATGGTGGAAGACGAAAATAAAGTAAACTGCTGCGTTAAATGCGGCAATACTGCCACCAAATATAAATGGGATTTTTTAGATCTCGATGACCTCTTTTACTTTGTTCATAACTCATTATTTCTTTAGTTTGAGGCCTTATTGAAAAAAGCTAGAGATGAAATGCTGCCGACGGCCGGCGACGGCGCGCCGACGATGGTGGGAGAGCAATACTGAAAAGACTAGAAAATTCTGACATTCGATGATTTCCTCAAAATCTTTGTTTATACCATACCATTCTAAAGTATTAAAGTTGTATGCATTTTCATGCTGTTTAACCCTCGCCCGTATTGGTGTTTTTCCAGCCGCGAACGTATAAGGGGGGGGGGTCCGTTGGACCCCCCCCTTGCCGTTTCGCCCCTGATCGAGCTAGAGCTTCGCGGAAAAAACGAGCGTGTTGCTCGTGACGAGAGGAAGCCGATGATACCCAATTTTAAGGTCCTAGGTCATTGGTTGACCTTGCAGGTCAGGTCAATGACCCAAAAGTCGGGAAAATCGGGACCTGTTAGAACATCGTGAAGTGTGGCTGCTATGGGGTTTTTCGGGGTGCTGATCACGAATATCATGTTAGTTTTGATCACAGATGATGTCTTCATGCATTTAGGCCAGGTCGGGTCAGGTCAGGTCAGGTCAACCAGTAAGGGTATTCGTAGTAGGTGGCAACCGCCTCTAACAGCTTCGTAACATGTTACGAAGGCATCAAAACTACTTCGTAAATGTTCATATGGTTGCTAAATTCGAATTCAGCTCCAAAAACTGGTCATAGAAACATGTAAAACTCGAAAAAGTGAACCGAGGTCATCAAAGGTCAATGACCTGACCTGACCTTCAGGTGACCTTGACACCCACCCTAATGCATGGGGGCAACATCATATCACATGTTTGAACGCTTGAAACCACGAAAAAACTGCAAACGCGCGGCTAATGCGAGCCGACATACGCCGAATCGCGATTCCGGCCAAACAAGGTCTCGAAAAGTAGGTCACAGGTCAAAGGTCATTTGGGTCAGGGTCATGAAATTTTCAGGGTAGGTGTAAAATTGATGAACGCGAGGGTACTGAAAGTTTCGTCGCGATCGGCCGCTTTTTACGCGAGTTATTTGCGAAAAACCATGGGGGGGGGTCCGTTCGACCCCCCCCCCCCCCTATACGGGCGAGGGTTAATAAAATAACATTTATTTCATGCATAAGCACTCAACAGTTGAACAGCACTAGGAGCTCCACTGATTTCCGCGTTGTTCAAGGCCGCGTTCGAGGCGCGGGGTGTTGCTAGTGAGTTGCGGTGTGGTGGGAAAGGTTGGCAGATAAATTGAAGCGAAGCCGTGGATAAGTGTAGGTACTCAGTGTTCTTCTACTTGCCCTGCATCTGCATTGAAGTCACCAGGGCTGTGAGTGGACTGATCTGGATATTATTCCCCGTTTAAAATTTCGGTACCCGTCGCCCGTGCTGCTGTCGTGAAGCCATCAGAAAATTCATTATGGAGAAGTAAATTCATTGCCAAGTAAAAATTTGTGTATTTTTGAAAGACGCACCCAACGGTGTTATTTTCATGCGTCTATCTGCTCTCGCTTGCAAGAAAAGCGTCAATATCTGCAGGACTATTTTCTTTCCCGATGCGGATGCTTTCAACTACTACTTCTCCGCCCTCTGCCAACCGTCCTCGGTTGTCATGGTGACCAACCCCTACCGGGGCCGGCCGGCGCCTGAGACGCCGGTAGCCGGCTAAACCAACAATGCCGGCCGACCCTTCCCCCTGCCCCGGCGGCCCGCTCGGCGCGGCCGTCGCGCGGGCTGGCGCGCTCGCCGTGCGAGGGGACATTTCAGCCGACAGCTCACTGCTTCCGGCACTGGGGCGGGCCCCGGACGGGTCTCGCCGTGTAGTAGAGTAATGGCGGGAACTTTGTGGAAATCTAGTGGTGGAAGAAATGCTGTCGGTGGAAGATTCGGCCTTTGTTTCACCTCTGAGTTGACGCTTCTTTGATTAATTACGTAGAAGGGCGTAACAGTGGTGGTTGCACACAATGAGAATTTCGCCAAGTGCATTTAGTGGTTTATTGCGAAATATGTTTAATATATATCCGAATTAAAATTATCTTCTTATCGTGACTTGTGTGTCATAATGGAACACTATCATGACTGAAATTAATAGCAATTATGCCTCTCAACGGGAGGCAATTGCAGGGCACTTCAGGCGTATATAAAGAAGGTATGGGATTTAATACATCTTCATAGTCTCCAGTGAAATGCTCTTCGCAGTGAGATACTTAAAGTCCGAGAATATTATTGATGTTTATAACATGTCAAACTGCTTCAAGATGCGTGTTTTAAGGCCCCGACGATTTAGGACGTGTTTTATTATTGTTTATGATAATCACCTACCCATTGATCAGAAAACAAGGTTCGTAGGTGTTTATGATTTCTACTTGAAATGATAAACGCTTAGCGAACATTGATATGAATGTTCTTGAAGACCTAGTTATAGATTATAGCTAATAAGTTATAGTTAAGATCTTGAGTTATAGTTTGTGTGTTTATTGGCACTCATGTGAATGTAGGTATATTTGTTAGCCGGGCTTGAATTGGCCGTTGCGAGAGCACACCTTCCTGAGTTTTTTTTTTCTTGTGCACGATCTTCCTGCATAGCGCACAGTGTTTCCTTTGATATTTATATATCTGTTACAATTTGTATTTGATAGGAACATCAAAAGAGCTAGCAAGTAGCACAATAAACACACAAACAACCTTTTCGAACAATCATCGCTATGATATTCAAATTCTATGATAGCCCTCTCCTGCTAAGGGTCACTAGCCACATGCACACAGATCCCATTTAACCATTATTGACATAATCTTTCAACTGGTAACTCAGAGTGCATCCGTGCAATTAAACCACATATAAAGTTCTTAGCATATCATCTGATCTTTAACAGTCGATTCTAGTTTATGGATTACAAGGTGTGGACGGCATAACTGAACACTTACACCGGCCATTTAGCTTTTAACACAGCCGGCAAACCCTGAGGCACGACCAGACGGAAACACATTAACGAGGCCCGGCTCCAATAAGAGATCGGCGGTGGCCTCTGGCACGCATCAGTGGTGCTAATTGGTGGAATTTAGGGCCGTTCTGGGTAATGAGGTAGGGCGATGAGCCGGTGGGCCGCCGCCGCCGGTGGGGAGCTGCTCATCTGCCCGCTAAACGGGGCTCCCTCGGCCGACCACCGACACAGACACTCAGGAGGACCGGGGCCGGTGCAGGCCGCGAAGGGAAGGGAAGGGAAGGGAAGGGAAGGGAAGGGAAGGGAAGGGAAGGGAAGGGAAGGGAAGGGAAGGGAAGGGAAGGGAAGGGAAGGGATGGGAAGGGAAGGGAGGAGAAGGGAAGGACCGGGGAAACCGATTTAGGCTAGTGTGGATACTTCAATTATGTAATCCTTGTGTGCAGCGTTGGATTTACACTGATGTATTTCACAGAGGTGGTCTTTGCGGTTTGATGATGCGATTGAATACGCTTGTCTCATTAGCCTCGGCGTTTTTGCTGTTGTTTACCTGAAGCCTGGTATTGTTTATAGTTCCGTTAGCGTTTTTGTTTAAGGCGCGAGTTTTTCCCATGTGCGTCGTACGACCTCCAATAGCGTGCTCAATTAGGAAATACCAACAGCAAACTGATGGAAAAGATCCAGAACAGTTGAATTCAGCTGGAACTGCTGCTAAAAGTCATGGTATTTCAGACTGCAAGTAATGTGTTGCAAGGACAAATATGCATAACATGAATCTGGTTTTGTTTTGCTCCTTAAAGGTTAGATACAAGATAAGTTATCGCGAATAGATACAAAAGAGACTTTTGTAGACTCACCTCAAAACGTCTTGGTTTACTACGACTTCATGACTGCCATGTTTTCCAGGTAGTTTCTGCTCTTTCAGATGCCTCTTTATCTAGCTGTGATGTCAACTGACGGATATCTATATCGAAGTGTCTTTAATGGGCATGTCAGCTGACAGATGTCTCTGTCGTATATTTATGACATCAACTGACGATTGTCTCTGCCGCAGTGGAACGCGAGGGCATGCTGCCTCCGGCGGACCCGACATGCCCCGAGGCGTGGAACACGGCTAGTCAACAGAGCGACTCCATCAGGTTAGTAACGCTGCTACAGGGAATCTACAAAAAAAGAAAATATACCTATTTCACTTCATAACTCTGCCAAGATGGCCATTCATTTTAACACACACAAGTCTAAACTCCAGACAACCAATCATTAGCCAAATTCTTCCTGTGTAGACATTCTAGACTGGTGTCCAAACCTTATGTTCTCTCAGTATGACCTGCCCAGACAAACTGGACTCTTGTTCTGCACGTCTGGGCGGGCCTGCTCCGACCCAATCTCGTCCAGTGGGTGTGGTCGCCGGTCGGCCGCCGCTTCAGTCTACAGTCTCCAGTTAGAACACCAGGCAGGGAGGGGCGGCTCGTCCCAGTGCGGTGTTACCGCACCCCGTCCGATAATCGTCCCATTACGCCCCTCGAGCGGTGTCGCAGTGAGCACTGAGCGTGGTGAACACACGCCCCAGCGCACAGAGAGCCCCATTACGGCCGTGTAATGCCCTGTTATCCCGCGCCGGCCGGCCGGACAAGTCCGACGACACGTGGTTAAAAAGACATGGCACTGCCGGGCCGGCCGGGCCAGGCCGGGCGGGCGGGCGGGCGGTTTCGGCGGTAGGGCGGTTCCAGGGCGGTGGCCGGTGACGGAGGCGTAGGTGGTGGTGGCGGCGGTAGGGCGGTTTCAGGGCGGTGGCTGTGGCGGTGGTGGTAGGGTGGTTTGAGGGCGGTGCTGGTGACGATCCGGCAGCGGTGGTGGCAGCGGTAGGGCGTTTTCAGACGCTGGCGGCGGCGGTAGCATTGAAAGGGGACGGCTTCAAGGCGGTAGCGGTAACAAGGCGGATACAGCGGTGGTGGCGGCGGTAGGGCGGCTTCAGACGGTGGCGGTGGCGGTAGCGTTGAAAGGGGGCGGTTTCAGGGCGGCGGCTAAACACTGAGCAGGCGTGGGTCCTGGTGACTATGATAGCACCGATCGCCCTCAATAAAGCACGATTAGGTCACTACTCCCCGCACCTGTGATAGCGCGGGTGGGTCGGCTTGCGGCTAACTCTCGCACCGTGGCGGTACATCGGTGTGTGGTTTACGGCTTATTCACGCCCTCGAATGGTGCTCTCGCGGTCAGATGTGGAATCCGGCGGTAGCCGCTGTCTGGGGAGTCGGATATGGTGCGGGAGATGGCACTTCTCTGGGTGATCTAGGCTGGTATGAGTCGGCAAAGTCCGGTGAGTCATACAACGAAGGCCATCGGGAGCAGTTGCCTCTCACCCACCCACGCCAGTGCACTGGTGACGTCAAAATCTGACGTCACTTGCTGAAGTCACTCTGAGCTCATGCAAGGAGCTCAGACTGTCATCATGACTTTGGATTAATAATAATAATAATAATGCCATTTATTTCACACCATCATTGGTGCATACAGGAAGTTCCAGTGACAGCTAACACAATCATTACATCCATACATACACACACACACACACACACACACATCAAGATATTCATATTCAGAACGTTAAAATCAGTGCAAGCACGCACATCGATCAAGAGGAAGCTCGTCTCAGCTTCATATATTGTCTGTAATGACACTTCTCACATGAGCATGATATGTCGGATTTTGATTGACCATTCTTTTCAGACTACCTAAGAAAAGATTCAAAATGTCTGCACGAGAGGAGGAAGACAAGTCTAAGGCCATGATATCATATTCACGTCGGATGGCAAGATGCACCCTCGCTGCTATACCATTTTGTCCAATGTCACTGTCAAGCAAGCTCTTTATCAACACATTTTCACTACTGTGGAGTATTTTATAGAACAGAAGCTGTCTGCTTGCTACTAGCATAGGACAGGGGAGAATTCGAAAAGCTAGACAGAGAGGATGGTTCCTGAATGATTTCGGTAGTTTGACTATTTTCTTCACACATGAGTGATACGCCACACACAGTTCACGAAACACATTTTTTTTCTTTACATGGATCCCACAGCTCACACCCATACAGGTTCGCGCAGTAGGACTTAAACAGCTTTATCAGAATTTCTCTTTTAGCATGGCCTACCAACGCGCAAAGCATATTAGCACGATAGTATAGCGATCTCTTCAGCTTACGCATGTCGCTGCTATCATTCAGTTTGCTGTTAATCACATGCCCAAGATACTTAAACTCATCAACCCATGTTAGGTTGGTACCTGACAACCTCACAATTGGGGGTTGTGACATGGACAGATGCGAAGATGCACTTGGACGCTGGGGATTAAACACCATGCATACACTCTTCTTAGCATTGAATTGTATGTCCCTGGACACAGCGAACGATTCACATATTTTGACAAGCTCTTGTAAACCACCCCTTGATGGCGACAAGACAACAATATCGTCGGCATACGCCAGCACATTTACAGCACAGCCACCAACGTGACATCCTATGCCAGTAGATTGTAACATTTGAAGGAGATCGTCCAGGTATACATTGAACAATAATGGTGACAAGCATCCACCCTGGCGACCACCGTTTGCGACCGGAAATGAATAGGATGTGCTATTTGCCCATTTGACGCTCATCATCTGGGACCTGTACCAATGAGTTAACAGTTTCAGTTAGGCCCCCGTTGCCCGCGCCACTATCACCAAGCGTTCGCCTCAGTTGGCTGTCAGCGGCCGAAACCACTCGCGTCGGCTCGTTTGTAGGGTAGGACGGCCCCTAAAAAACGCACCGACGGAGTGATAACGACGAGGTATATGGTCGGGATTAAGGATATGCCGGAGATAACGACGAGGTATATGGTCGGGATTAAGGATATGCAGGTTTGACGAATCTCGAAGTCGCATCTATTAAATAGGTGAGGGTGGGTGGGAAACTTCTCGCCCACTCTCTGCTCCACTCGCCGTCCGTCGCAGTCGACGACTGCCGTTCGCGCCTCTCGGCTCTGATGCCAGCGGCGCGCCCGTTCCTACCCTCCCCTTCGCACCACCCCTAGTCAGGGTCTGCCCCGCGTCTGTCGGCGGGGTGATTTATCTGTCTCCGACCCCCGTCTCCCTTTGCTCCGGTCACGTTCAGTGGCGCCCGGGCAGGGTCCTAACCTTCCATAGCCGCGTCGCCGCTATGAGTTGATTAGGCCCCCGTTGCCCGCGCCACTATCACCAAGCGTTCGCCTCAGTTGGCTGTCAGCGGCCGAAACCACTCGCGTCGGCTCGTTTGTAGGGTAGGACGGCCCCTAAAAAACGCCAAATACACCCAATGGAATGTGCATGGGTTGCAGATTAGCCGAGGCGCCGGTGGCGGACCCGATGTGTGCAGGGGTTACAGTGCAGCCCAGGCGTCGGCGGCGGGCCCGATGTATGTGCATGAGTTGCAGAGTAGCTGAGGCGTCGGCGGCGGTCCTGATGTACTTACGTGCAAGGGTTGCAGCGTAGCCGAGGCGTCAGTGGCGGACCTGATGCGTGTGCGTGAGTTGCAGAGTAGCCGAGGCGTCGGCGGCGGACCTGATGCATGTGCGTGAGTTGCAGAGTAGCCGAGGCGTCGGCGGCGGACCTGATGCATGTGCAGTTGCAGAGTAGCCGAGGCGTCGGCGGCGGACCTGATGTATGTGCCGTTGCAGAGTAACCGAGGCGTCGGGGGCGGACCTGATGCATGTGTGTGAGTCGCAGAGTAGCCGAGGCGTCGGCGGCGGACCTCATGTACGTGCGAACATGGGTGGAGAATTGTTTTCAAAGTTGGTATGGCGCCAGTTGCTTGAAACAATACTATCGTGTTTTATTCTTATCAAACTGAAATCCTTAGATTTCGTAGCTTTACCCTGAAAAGTTGGTATGGCATTGCCATACCATCTTTTAAGTTGGTGTGGCGCGTGCCATGCCTGCCATACCCTATTCTCGACCCATGCCGGTGCAGAGTTTATGGGGTGGCTGAGGCTATACGACGGCGGGCCTGATGTGTGTGCATGAGTAACAGAGGAGCCGAGGCGTCGGCGGCGGACCTGATGCATGTGCATGAGTTGCAGAGTAGCCGAGGCGTCGGCGGCGGACCTGATGTATGTGCGTGATTTGCAGAGTAGCCGAGGCGTCGGCGGCGGACCTGATGTGTGTGCGTGATTTGCAGAGTGGCCGGGGCGTCGTCGGCGAACCTGATGTGTGTGCGTGGGTTGCAGAGTAGCCGAGGCGTCGGTGGCGGACCTGATGTATGTGCAGTGCAGAGTAGTGATGTCAACTACGGAAAATCGGAATACCGATACCAAACCAAGTACCAACCTAGGGTGCATTATACCAACAAATTACCGAACACATTAGGAATCAAATACCAAGTACCGAGTTGGTATCAGTATGGTATCGGTATACCGAAAAGTTGTATCCGAGGACATCTCTACTGCAGAGTAGCCGAGGCGTCGGCGGCGGACCTGATGCATGTGGGTGCCGAGGCGTCGGCGGCGGACCTGATGTATGTGCGGCGCAGAGTAGGACGTCGACTACGGAAAATCGGAATACCGATACCAAACCAAGTACCAACCTTGGGTGCATTATACCAACAAAATACCGAACACATTAGGAATCAAATAGCAAGTACCGAGTTGGTATCAGTATGGTATCGGTATACCGAAAAGTTGTATCCGAGGACATCTCTACTGCAGAGTAGCCGAGGCGTCGGCGGCGGACCTGATGCATGTGGGTGCCGAGGCGTCGGCGGCGGACCTGATGTATGTGCGGTGCAGAGTAGGACGTCGACTACGGAAAATCGGAATACCGATACAAAACCAAGTACCAACCTAGGGTGCATTATACCAACAAAATACCGAACACATTAGGAATCAAATAGCAAGTACCGAGTTGGTATCAGTATGGTATCGGTATACCGAAAAGTTGTATCCGAGGACATCTCTACTGCAGAGTAGCCGAGGCGTCGGCGGCGGACCTGATGCATGTGCGTGCCGAGGCGTCGGCGGCGGACCTGATGCATGTGCGTGCCGAGGCGTCGGCGGCGGACCTGATGCATGTGCGTGCCGAGGCGTCGGCGGCGGACCTGATGCATGTGCATGAGTATGTATGTGCGTGAGTTGCAGAGTAGCCGAGGCGTCGGCAGCGGGCTTGATGTATGTGCAGTGCGGAGTAGCCGGGGCGTCGGACGCATTGCAGTTGCAGAGTAGCCGAGGGGTCGGCGGCGGACCTGATGTGTGTGCATGAGTTGCAGGGTGGCCGGAACCAGGTGTTTTGTGTGTATCGCGTCGCAGGTTGGGGTGCCGCGTTGCACGACCCTTCAAAGCGTGCCTACCAGGCTCCCCGATTTCCTTTACGATTGTGTGTGCGCTTAATATGCCTCTGAATAGATGCGCGTCAGTCGCCGGGGAACCATCCTCATGGTGGCGTCGCGTCAGTCGCCGGGCAACCATCCTCGTGGTGTCGCCGCCAAGGAACCGCACTCCGCTGTACGTACCCCCGAGCCGTGCTCGATACGCCTCACCTGCCGTGCCGGCGTTAGTGTGCCTGACCATAGAATCCTTGTAGCCGTTGGTACTCCCCACAGCTTCCCTGCTCCCGTCTCGCTCGCTCTCCGCTCCGCTCGCCGGCGGCCATGTCGGCGTTAAGGAGTGCGTGATCGGATAATCCTCGTAGCCGTTGGCACTCCGCACGGATTCCTTAGCTCACTTCTCGCCCACTCTCTGCTCCACTCGCCGTCCGTCGCAGTCGACGACTGCCGTTCGCGCCTCTCGGCTCTGATGCCAGCGGCGCGCCCGTTCCTACCCTCCCCTTCGCACCACCCCTAGTCAGGGTCTGCCCCGCGTCTGTCGGCGGGGTGATTTATCTGTCTCCGACCCCCGTCTCCCTTTGCTCCGGTCACGTTCAGTGGCGCCCGGGCAGGGTCCTAACCTTCCATAGCCGCGTCGCCGCTATGAGTTGAATATGGTAACGGAACACCCCTTTCTTGGAGTATTTGAAAGAGCTTAGCGTGATTCACTCTATCGAATGCTTTGCTTGCATCAAGGAAGCAGGCGTACACTGGGCTTCCTTGTCTAGTGTAATAGTGAACTGTTTCTTTAAGAACATATGTAGCATGCGTTGTTGAATGATTAGACTTAAATCCAAATTGCGCATCATTTGTTCTTAATAGCGGTAGAAGCCTGTCAACCAGATTAAGTTCCAAGACTTTTGATAAAGTTGTGGATAAAGCGATTGCCCTATAGTTCGATTTATCATCAAGTGCACCACTTTTATCCTTAATTAATGGCGTCAACAGTGAATAAATGAGATCATCAGGGACGTTTCCATGGTTCAGTACTAGGGTTACCCGCGTGCTCCGCAACGCGAAGAAGGGTTATTTTTGACCCGTGGGTATTGGGTTGGTCTGTGTCGATTGGTTGGCATCCATTTCGTTCGATTGCTTTTCGACGGCCAAGCATTTTGTAGTAAAACAAAAAAGATACATCGCATCGAGGTGCCCGTGTCGTATTATCATGCGTTCTACTTTAGAATGATTCGAAAACTGGCGTGAAGTCTTTTGAGGGCCATCGATGAATTTCGCTAAAAATGACAATGTAATGGTTTGGAACATTTACATTTTTAAGGATACTGTTGCTAATCATGCAAAAATGAAGAGTGAATATTGGACAGAATTGAATGCTCTATCCAATGGTACCATATTCAATTGCCAAAGGTATCAGGTTACGCAGCAAACTCCGTGTGATTAATAAAGTGGCACAAAATTGACAAACACCATTTTCTCCTGTGATTTGCACCACCTTGATTTGGATCAATCAGCTTTTCACAATTTTTATATGAGAGGCGGTACCTTTCTCTTGCAAATAGGCGTTGATTCAACTCGCTCCATTTAACGGTCACCTAAAAATAAAATTAATTCCAAAATCCCTCAAAAACTGCAATTTTTCAAATAAAAGTGCCCTCTCCGGTGCACGTGGCGCGTGCTATCCTCTGCATTGCACACCATTCAATAGCCCGTTCAATTCTGTACACGATGCTGTTTTCCCCGTGCCGGTCGGACCCCTGGTCACCAAGATATTGCACGGGAACTGGACCCGTGTCGGCCAAAATTAGCCGTTTTCGCCCGATTTCGCACGCCGATTTATACATGTAAAGTCTATGACGCGAATTTGCACTTTTTGAGCACGCGCCACGCGCTCCCTATCAATCCGATCGAGCTGAGACCCCTCAAAGGCACGTCGCGCATCCTTGATCTATAAGTTGTGCAAATTTCACCGGGCTAGGTGCAACGGTCTGGCCTGTAGTCCACGCAAAGCACCACCAAGTCGGGACCTCGGTAACGGACAGACGCACCCTCCTCAAATAGTAATATAGACAAGCGGCTGCGCCACTTGCTTTGCTGCGTGGTCATAAAATGCGGCACCAGCCAATTTGCTTTCGAATGGTGTTCGATTCAAATCGATGTGTCGCCTAGAAGCATAGATATGGACGGAAGTGTGAAGAGAATTTAAAAAAGAACTGTTCTGAGGGCTTCATTGGCTGAAAGTTGGGTGATACGGGGTCAAGACGGGTCAAAGGGGTCAGCCTCGGTCACTTTGGGTCAGGCCAGGTCACATAGGTCACCTCTCGTCCGCTGGGATCAGCCCGGGCCACTGTTCTGCTTTTGCCTCCACCCCTAACCATACCCCTACCCCTACCCCTACCACTACCCCTACCACTACCCCTACCCCTACCCCTACCCCTACCCCTACCCCTACCACTACCCCTACCACTACCCCTACCACTACCCCTACCCCTACCCCTACCCCTACCCCTACCCCTACCACTACATCTACCCCTACCACTACTACTACCCATACTCCTACCCCTACCATTACCCCTACCCCTACTACTACTCCTACCACTTACCCCTACCCCTGCTAACACCGCTGGGTCATGTCAGGTCACAGAATAATTCGTGCCATTCCATTGCCCTTATTCAATTTTGTCGGAAATGGCGCTTTGTGGCAAATGTGGCGCATTGCGGCAAATGCGGCGAATCTGTACCTGTTGTTTGAGCATGCACCCTTGCACCAAATTGTACCCTTATCGGGCCATATTTGACAAAACTGTGCGAACTGCGGCAAAAATGGCGCCCTGTGACCAATGTGACGCATTGCGGCAAACGCGGTTCATTTGTACAATCTTATCACAAACTGTACCCATTTAGCAACAATCAACACATTTTTTCGCCACCATTTATCAAAATCAATAATTTCACCATCCTTCAATGCGAGGCACCCGCCACCGATCGGCATGCATTTAGTCCACAAAGTTTGTCGACCCCGGCTCTCAATGAAGATATACGAACCGATCAAAATTTCATTTGCGCTTTTCCAGCGCGCCCCACGCGCGAACCGTGCACCCCAGCGAGCCGAAACCTAGAAAAGGCGCTGACCCGTTCTGTCACCTATAAGGTGTGCAAATTTCAACCCCCTACGATATACCGTCTGCCCTGTAGGCCGGCTAAATTGAACCCACTACACGGCGTGGCGGACAGACAGACTTACAGACAGATGGATCCTGTTCAAATAGTAAGATACTGATGCTGTTAAATATGGAGACTATGACATATAAGTTATCAGCTTCAAGATAACGCAGATGTTCACTGTACATCTGATCCCAGCCTGCAGCTTTTCCACCTTTCATTTTGGCTATAGCACTCGACACTTCCTCCCTGGTAATGGGGAGAACATCAGGCAGCCGATCATTGATGATATGGTTGATAATTGCTTGACCACTGCTGCAGCTATCGTCATTTAGAACAGTTTTGAAATGATCGGCCCACATATTGGCTACGTTCGCAGCTCCTGTGACACCCCCAAAGCTAGGTGGAAAGGAGCTTTGACCACCAAGCATCTGTCTCACGTGTACCCAGAATTGATTATGCTCTCTGTTCAACAAAGACAAAGCAAGCTTATTTACATTGAAGATATCTCTTTCTCTCCTACATCTCCGCAAAGCATATTTGAAAGCCAGCCTTGATTCCCTCATTTGAGCTGACAGAGGACCGTCTCTGGGAGAGCCAGCAGACCTCCAACGAAAAAAAGAATTACGAGCTGTATCGTGCTTGATTTTCACAGTCTCATTCCATTTTGGAAAAGGCCTGGCGTGCTTTTGGTGAACTTGCTTAGAACCAAAGCATTGCTGGCCGCTCAAAACGACAGCTTCAGTGAACGCCTTGCAGCAATGGGATAGTTTATGAATATGGGAATCATCCCTACAATCCCCAACGCAAGTGCCAGTGAGATCATCAACTTCAGCACAGAACGTTCTCAACTTTAGACATACTGACTGATTATAAAGTTGAACTTGTTCTACATTTACAGATCTCCAACAATTTTTCGATAGGAGGGAACCTCTGGGGCCAAAGTGACAAGCTCAACGCTCTGAAAGTTAAATTCAACCACCAGAGGCATATGATCTGTGAAACAAACGTCATACTTCACCAATATGTTGTGGACATTATCATGCAGGCTGGGACTACAAATGCAATGATCGAGCCAGGATACAGTTCCATGGCAGCACTGACATAGGTGAATGTATTCCCCGATAAACCCAAATTTTAACGTCAGAAACGACAAGTTCATTTTCCTCACAAAACTCCATCAGTTCACCAAAAAAACGAGAGCCATAACTGTTGGCATTGAAATCACCTATGATACCAATGTGACTTGTTCTGGAGCGCGCAACATCAATATTGTAAGCTAACTGTCCCAATGACATGCAAAACTGGTCATGACTTTCTGAGTCTCTGTAATCAGTTGGTAAATACACATTGAAAAGACATACGGCGCCAATGGTTGTGGCAATATTAATCTCCATGATGCGATCATTTATCACCTTAACCCGTATACTAGATTGCAATGACTTTTTCCATAAGATTGCCACCCCACCAAACGGTCTGCCAGCTAAGAGAGCAGTAGATGAGTCAATAGCAGAAACACCCATACCAAGAAAATCTTGGTGAATGTTGTTCAACATGAAAAGTTCAAATTTAGACAGCCACGTCTCTTGTAAGAAAACTAAATCATTCATAGAACAAAGTTCAGCTACATCGGAAAGGGAATTTTTCAATGAATTACAATTGAAGGAGCAGGCTTTGATCATGTAGTAGTCCTAAGAACTGCAGTATGTACCTTCATCGGCCACATGCCACCATGTTGCCCACGCTCGTGCTGCGGGACAGAGGACTCAAGTTGGTACGTTTCCTAGACAAACCGCTCATATTTCTGTTCCCCTGTGTCCCCCTCGGCTGAAAGAATCGCTTGACAGAAACATGTTTGGGCCATTTCTCGGAGAGAAGCACTAACCTGGCTGTGTCAGCAGGGACGGACACCTTATACCCTCTGTAACCGTAGGCTGCAGCACAGTGGGGAATCTCTTCCACTGCTGCCTTCCCAGCACCCTGTAGAATCCAATTGACGTGCGTTTCAACGGCGTCACTGGTCGTGGAAGAATCCAGGCGCCCCACAAAAAGGTCCAGCGTCTTTGGAGGAGGCGCGACACCTCTTAGCAGGGTGGAAGAGCCGGTTCCTTTCACCTCCATCTTCTGACGGCTGCTCTTTCTCCTTGTCCCTGTCACTGTAGTGAATCCCTCGTCGTCAGTAGTATGGTTCTGCGGCCGCTGCTGTTCCTGTTGCGCAGGTGCCGTGCGCAGCGGCAACGGCACTGACTCTGAAGGCAACCGCTGGTTTGACGGCTGGTGCAGTGGCTGACTCGGGTGCTGCTGTCTCGATTTCATCTGCGGTAGAGCCTTCTGTTGTTGCTCACTTCCCTGCCTCTGATGATATTCGGTTCCAGAGGATGGTATATCCAATTGCTTCGGCACAGTGGCTGCAACTGCGGCCCATGTGCTTGAAGAGTCGGACTTTGACTGGACTTGACTGGATTTTGAGACTTCATCTTGAATGGTTTGTAAAGCAGATTTCATTTCCTTCATGTCAGTCTGCATCTGGCTGAATTGACTAAGTAGAACTGTGACATCAAGGTTCTCTGGTGTTGAGTGAGGGATATTTCTCAGATCAATGGCATAAAACTTGGGCAAAGCCGTGCCCTCTCTGTCACAAACTTGCACTGCCTTGATGATGTCTTCACAGTCTGCCCTTGCTTTCGAGCTAGTACCTGAATTCTTCCGTTTGATGTTACGCAGGTCCCTGCGCTCTCCGTGGTGTACATTGATGACCGAATCCCACAGAAGGTCTTTCGCCTCTTGGATCTTATCAGCATCATAGAAGTCAACACATGCCTTTACTATCAGGTCAAAAGGCATGATATCGAGCTTATTCATCACAAAACAAAGAAATTCATTGTGAATGAATCCCTCAGACGTATCTGGCGCACAGTGCGTCATTTTGCAATTTTTGTCAAAGCTTACTGGAGAGGAGTGTAACTTCTTTCACAGTCAAAACCTACCTCTGATCTCGTAGAATCGCCAGTTAAACATTTTGAGAACAACTCTAACCGTCTAGTCAAACCGTCTAACCGTCCATAATAGTCAACAAGCATCAATCAACCAATGAGCCAAATTGAACTCCTCACCAACAGCGACACTGCTAGGTTTCCTCTGGTTTCATTGCCGAGTGTGTTTCAGTTTCTAGCTCACAACTCATTTTCACGCGAAATCGTCAGCCGTGTCCCAGCCTTAAACAGATTAGGACAATTTTCGCGCAACTCTGACATAATCCAGGAGTCCAGTCCAAAATACATAACGGCACTGCAAGTGAGAAACAGATAAAGCAGGCCACTTCATGGTAGTACAAACAAGTCGCCGTCTTCGGCAAACTGCTGTCTGGGAAGCAAGCATCCGTATTCCGTACATACTCGGAAGTGTTCGGGGCACTCACTTCGCGAAGACACTCGGGAAACGCTCAGCTGGCGACGGGCCGGGTCTGAGTGTCACCGTTCCACCCGGCCTGCTTTGATCTGACCGGTTGGGCGCCACCCTCGACGCTTGAGGACAGGTCTGTCGACTCAGAGTCGTTTCTGGATAACGGTTAACCGCTCCGCTGGCTGTGCTTAACTCGTGAGGCGTTCATTTGGCTGACTTTTATGAGGTCTGGCCTTGCCCAACCGAGCTGAGGACGCGAGTTATCGGTAAATGTAAACTGGTAGCGTTATTTCCGAAGTATTTCGTGCATTGGCTGTGGGTTTTTGGGTAGATATGTGATAGGTTGCATGCACGATAATTAGAGTATTTCTACAATTATTGGCCGAAACATCTCATTCGTGGAGCACCGGGCAGTGTTTAGCCAAGTAATTTTATTGCATTTTTATCTTTCTTTATGCTCTTTTCAATACTTACTACAAAATGCACCTGTGATCTGATATGCCTACATGTTTTGATCATCACACATTTCAAGAATCAAAGAGCCTATTAGGCTTTCAACTTACAACCATTAACAGAGACATCAATGCGTTTCAGGCAAGTTTGGATCACGCTCACCTGCCCGAAGCATTCGAGTAATGTCGCACGGGCTGCCAAGCTACATTCCTGATTCACAGAGGTGTGCCCGATGTGCAAATTCAGTGTTATCGAGCCTACGGACATCAAAATGAAGAGTTTTAATGGATAGCTTAGAACGGAAGCTTAAGACATAATTGGGGCAAAATAATTCCTAACGCACATCATTACCTACGACACTTCAAGCCATCAGTCGTAAACGAATAACAGACTTTGGACCAAACCCCACTGTTTCGGTAGTAGCGTGCAGCTGTTCACTATTAACATGCGTCTTTTGCATGTCATTTTGACGTCTAGCCACTTTTTGTAGAATATTTGTTCATTTCCTGAATGCCGGTATATTTTAGGGACCCAACGTCTGATCCT
The DNA here is from genome assembly GCF_019059575.1 of Amphibalanus amphitrite. Lineage (NCBI taxonomy): Eukaryota > Metazoa > Arthropoda > Thecostraca > Balanomorpha > Balanidae > Amphibalanus > Amphibalanus amphitrite. Next base: position 174,859 of record NW_024881913.1, on the reverse strand, counting down.
GACTAAACTGTCTACCGAGTAAGTTAAATCGGTTTAACTTCTTCGTGCTTTATAGAGAATACTCATACTAACTACATCGTGTCCACTGGTAGATCCATTTTTCTTGCTACGGAACACGCGGTTTTAAACGTATTATATTTTTTTCATACATATGCATGCTTCACTGAACGAACGCTGACCAGTGACCATTCCACCTTGTGAGGGCGGACAATTTCAGGGAAACATGTCTTTTACATAAGCTGAGGACCAATTCTTCAAAATCACTTCGCAATGCTTTGTCCAAGCTATCACAATGGCGGTAGTTTCATCTCTGCAGTATCCTATGGTGACACCCTATCAGCGTTTTTCTCTAACCAAACCATCCCGTTGGAATTCAGTAATGAGAAATGGTGGACATCAGCCCCATCCCCTCCTAATTGTGTGCAGTCACTAGCGTAGCGGCGAGGGGAACCGTTCAGACAAATTACTATCCAATGCTGAAGCCATGACACAAATTATCCAATCCGCACGATGCTCTTAATGTGTCAAAATCGTGACGCAAAAACACGGCCCAATTACACGGTTTTTGATTTCGCGATGTTTTGATCCAATTAGGTCGGCATAAAAAGTGGACGTCTCTAGTCCAGAGCTGTTAGCTTGTCATGACCTTTGAACCGCTTTGACATGGCAGATCAGAATCTAATTTTATCGCTGCGCACGCGATGGCGAGCGGTACGATTCAGGAGACGGTGCAGCGTCTCGGCTCTGCGAGGCGTGGCCTCATTCCTGCATGGGCCAAGGAATAGTGATTAGCTGATTACAACACATACACTTTGATACGCTAAGCAAGGAACACTCTTGAATGTTTGACATGTAAGACAACCGTTCACCGCCGCTGAGAACCACATTCAATAGAAGAGCACTTGTTCCTTTTCTCTGCTGGTATATTTTGCAGCAGAGTTTCTGCGCTGGTAAGACGTTTAATAAATAGCCCAACACTCTTCACTCGAAAGCCGCAGAAATTAATTAGCATTCAAGTGTAATACATTATTCCCAGAGCAGAGTATCTATAGGTCTATTACCCGGCGCACATTATGTTGAGATCATCCCAATGAATCACTGAACGGTGTCTGCTCTTTATGCATGTGCCCGTCGCCGACCCAGCACCCCTGTGGGCTCCGTATCGCCACCTCTCCCTTCTCCGGACCACCCTCTAACACTCTGTCCGTATCCTCCAGCTACGATGGCCACAAGTCGACCAAGGGCGCCAGCAAGATGCGCCGCGACCTCATCAACAGTGAGATCGCGGTGCTGCGCGACCTGCTGCCGCTGCCCGCCAGCACCCGACAGCGGCTCTCGCAGCTGCAGCTGATGGCGCTCGTCTGCGTCTACCTGAGAAAGGCCAACTACTTCCAGCAAGGTGAGAACGCAGGAGGATTGGGAGGATGGTGGGCAGAGGAGGAAAGGGGGCTTATGGTGAGAAAGAGGACAGGGGTGTGGAGAGAGTAGACAGTGAACACTGAACAATGTAGCTGGAAGATGGTCACAAGAGCAGAGAATCTTTCGAAAGAAAGACGAGGCGAAGGGGAATAGAAGATGGATAACATAAGGCAAATATGGAAACAGAATGGAGGTCGTACAGAAACGGGAGAGCGGCAAAGAAAAGCTGAGGGGAGGACAAAAACAAAAAGAGAGATAGGGAGAGGGAACGCCAAGGAAACCTTATTGTTATGAATATCTTTTTTAAAGGAAATATTGTCAATTATTAGGCCATGTTTCATATGAGTAATTACAGGCATTTTAATCGTAAAGCAGATGTCTCAAATAGTTTGATATTTCTCAGACAGCCCGTTGATGCGAGGTGTCTATTATTTTTGAAGGGACGATCGTCATTTCTTAATCAGTGACTTCAGTGGCTTGTCGATAAGCGTCACATCTCGTAGCCAGTCATCGGCTAGTCGTGATAATTCAAATTGGCTACGATAGCACGACTACATATAAGAAGTTCATGCTTTTTGTCAGAATAGAATGGGACGCCCTTGCACACAGCCTTCACATCGGATCCTGGTATGTTACAGTAGCCGAGTTCTGGTGAATCGGGGAAGCTAATTATAACGCTGCCCGTGCCTCAGCAGATTATCTGATTTGGCCATGCTACTAGAAACGCACCGCCCGATTTCGCTGAATGATTTGAGCAGGATAGATTGCACCGTTTATGCTTAAAAACGAAATTAGTTAAACTCAGCTATATAATATTCTCTTTGAAACGGTCGCTTTCCCTGAAGAGTACTTCTTGGGATGTTGTCATTAAATACTGTAAGTGGATAATGTTTACGGATTTGCTGTTTATGTTTCCCTCAGCGGGGCGGCGTGTGCTGCATTACTTTCCTTTAATTTCATGGCTTAGAAACATCAAACGCTGAGGGCCGATGCGAAGATGTTCCATGTAATGGGGTCACATCTCCCCAGCTATAATCGAGGCAGCGTTGTAATCTGTGTCGCAACCGGTCCTCTAACCCCAATTAATTAGCGTCTGATAACGAATAGCGGCCCACAACCAGCGGTTATGCAACATTGGACCATCTATACACACACCGTGAGCACTTTAATCTAGGTTTCCCAAGTGCAAAAACCAGATGAGATTGAAAGTTGATTATTTAAAACCTTTCCAGGGCGGATCTGCTTGTCGGGACCTGCAATTACCAATTAGTCGGCCGTCTAGAAGCGCTGCGCTCATGAGAGATTGCGATAGCTGGGTGCGAATGGCTGCGAACAACCCTGGTCGATGGTCGAAGTACCGCCTCGACCGACCACCGCCGAACTCCAATTCGAGTGGTTCGCGCGGTTAATTTACTTTCCACCGGTTTGAGAGCAGGCATAAATTCAACTGTGGCGTTACAGTTATTACGTCACACGTACTCGTAGGTATGAGGGCTCGGTTTAGTCAACTGGCTGGCTGGCCGCTCCCAAAGTGTTCCGCATTCTCAGCCAGCCCCGGAGGCTTACAACGTCCGGCCAGTCCAGCGCCGTTATCGCCAACTGAGTAGCACAATCTGCTTAAATTACCGTAAACATGCTGCTGAAATGTCGGTGCATGATGCATTGTTGCCACGCAAAACTGGCATGCATGCTCAGGATTCAAGGAGATGAGATGAATAAGGCAGAGCATGTATGCATACGATAAAAGACCAACAGGCGAGAGGTTAATCATGCTTGAAGGAAGAACGGAAAACATAACAGGCTGAAACATTTTTATGCTTGAAAACATCACGCTATAGAACGTTAGATATTATATAACCCACTAGCCCCAGTATTAGTTATTTAATTACACGCCTATCTGCGCATGGACAGCCTTCACCTCTGATGAACCACATCAGTCTATGGGCGCTGAGCCGGTTTGTTCCCGCGCTGCAGGCTGGACCGCTCTGGCGCCGTCTCCCGCCGTTTCCGGCTGCGTTTTTGCGCGCGCCGCCCGCTCGCCAGTGCATGCTGAGAGACCGTGCGAACTTTGAGCTGGACCGACACCGGGAATGACCTGAGTCCATCTGTCAGACGGACAGACTGGCATACAGACTGACAGAGACTGACAGACTGATATAACTGACAGAATGGTAGGTTATTCAGACTGGCAATGGGAGACTGCGTCAGACTTACAGACTGAGAAAATGACAGACTGGTACATTGGCAGACTGAGAGACTGAGGTAATAACTGACGGACTGCAAAATGAGAGACTGACAGACTCTCCGACAGGCGGACCACCAGGCTAAACATGGAGAAGGCTGTCTGTTGAATTTGATCCAGGTATGCGATTGTGTGGATCAACTATGTATGTAGAATTAGATTAACGTAACACTACTTCGCTTGAACGTTTGTCACGGTGGATTTTATAGTGCCCGTTAGGTGGTCAAAAGAATTACTGATTATGAATGAAGTTCGCGTTTATGGCACGTTCGTGGTTGGGCAAAGAGCTTGAGGGATCGTAAGAGTTAGGAGATGGTAAACGGTCAGGGCATTTTTACAGGGCCTTCGCTCTGACCGCTGTGAAGATATATCATGCAACGCAAAAGTACCGCACGAAATTGATATATCACACGTCATTTGCAGTTAAATGTCATCTATCTAAGATGAATCAAATCACGAGCCTACATCTACCGCAGCGAAGGGGCTTTTAAATGCTACTTAGACCATTTTTAGAGTCTGTGGGAAGCAGGGTGCGGGTGCGGTGGTGCTCAGCTGGGTTCATCTGCGACCCCAAACGGTGCGTGGTTGCGCGCGCGGTGGGCCAGCCAACCGTAACTGACAGAGGTGAGATGTGAAGGGCGGTAAACGGTCCCTGGTCGGCCCAGCTAGGGGGTGGCGGGGTGGTTGTGGATTGCGTCGAATCCAGCCGGTTCCGTCTTTTTTAATGTGCATCATTTGTTATTAGCTGATAATCGAATGGGAACTGGTAGCTACTAGATGCAGGCAATTGAAGATAAGTACGATATCAATGCGATTAAAATTTAACTGACAGCCTGAGTCACATCGACATCTATTCAACATGTAGGTATGCATGTGTAACATATTCGCACCCACATTTTATACACGCATCACTAAGCAGTGGTGAATAACACGTTTAATTGGCAGACAGGGTAAACTCACTCGAGCCTACACAGCGCTAGGGCGGGCGGTGCCGTGTAAGCAGTGTTTACCCGGGATTACGACCGTTCCGACACCGTGCGTACACCGATTCTCGAGGCGCGCAACGTCCGGACTGGGACGCGAGCGCCGCGCCCGCCGATCGTCCGCTGATAGCGGCAGTCGATAATGTCCATGCCAGGTCTGCAGACGAGCCGGACTCGAAAACCGGTCCACCTAGAGCTCTGGATGACCGCGGCTCCGAGCGCCGCCCGCCGAGATCGTCTGGCCATATCGCACTGCCCTGCCCCGCGGCGGCGGCGGCGGCGGAGGGGGCGGGGCGCGGGCGGCGGCGGGGGCGGCAGAGAGTCCGGGGGCGGTGGAATGTCTGGCTCGTCTGCAGCGTCCACTAGGGACTGCAACCCGACCTCGGCCGGGCTCTGGGAGTGCTAATTACCCACTCGCTGGTCCGATTCCCACGCGTCCGGAACCGAGCGGCGAGGCCGCGCCGCCGATCGCCGCTGGTGCGCCGTTTTTGCGCCGTCCGCCGCGGCGAAAGGCGCGACTCATCGCCCTCATCGCGGTAGCTGCCGCGTCAGAGAACCATTCGCTACGCTCCGTTTGATGATGGCTCACCGGACCGAGGAGACAATTACGCATGAGAAGGCGCCGGGAAGCCGTTTTGTCTCCGATATTCCCGCCTGGGAGCTGGCCGGGTTTCAGCTAGTGGCGCTGAGCTGACCAACTGACCACTGACCAGCTCTCGACCGGCCCCGTTTTGCGCGGCTCCATATCTGGACTCATCTCTGATTCGGAGTGTCATGCCGAATTCCTGTCGGCTTATTGCACAGACTGCACAGTTGGTTGGCCGTCTCGGCTTGGAGCCGACCGCCAAACGACATCTGAGCTGCCGGGGCTGATTGCTCGACAGCGACCGAAAGCAGCGTCCGATACCCGGCCGCCGCGGGGAGTCAGATTCCATTGTCACTGCCGCGATGAGTCAACAGATCTCGCTGAGGAGAGAAGCCGATACCTTCCAACGGTAGCGTCTGATGGCTCGGATATTCTTACCGGTCTGGCGCCACGCTGCAGCATTCAGTGGCACTTCGCCAGTGCGTGGGAGAACGCAAGCCACATGAATTGTTAGTGCATCCCACTTCAACACTGAATCGTTCATTGCTATATGGTTGTACTGTAACTTCGTTTAGTATGAAGATGTTTGATAAGGGCAAATTCTTTTATACACCGGTTATGAAGCAACCGATTACAGAACCATCGAAGCCAGCCTCTTTCTTTAGTGGAGGTCCCAACCTCTGACTAAATTAGACACCAGATGGGGTCGTGTGACCCAGTGCCGCGTCTGTGACCTCTGACCGCCACCCCACCGCGCCCCCCGCCGCACCCCGCGACCCCCGCCCCCGTCAACTACCCCCGCCTCCGCCCCCGCCGCCCCGCAGTCCACACTAACCAAACGAGAGCGGTCCCGACGTTGATGCCCCGGTGGCGATTTACGCGGTGCAGTGCGGCTTTTATTCGCGGTGCTATTGTGTGGTCGTCCGATGTGAGCTGAGTCGGTCATAATAGGCGGCGCGCTGCGGCGTTTACTGCGCGGAATAAATGATAGCTGCGCACCGCGCTGCCACTCGGGAGACGACTCGCTGCTCTCCGGGTCTGTGAGAGGTTCGAGTAGAACTGAGAGAAACCAGAGAAGGACTGTGAGAGGTCAGAGTGGGACTGTGAGTGGTCAGAGTGCGAGCGGTGAAGAGAGAAGTGGGGAAGAGAGAAGAGAAAATATCGAGTGGGATTGCGGGATTCTAAGGAGGAAGAAAGATGGCGAAGCGGTGAAGAAGAGGGAAACAATAACATCAAAATGTTTCCGGAGTCCGGACACCAATTATTAGTAGACAACTTTAATTTTTGCACGGTTTTGTATGTTTATAGGCTATTACTGCTATGTCACCGGGCATGGCGATTGATTTTGAAAATGATAAGGCCAATCAATGGTTTTGGCGAGACACAAAATGTTTCTGTGGTTTAGAGGTTCGTCGTATGAAAAGGAGGATTCAGAAAACCTACCAAGGAGCTTTTAACGTGAAAAAGGATGGGCTATTCACTGTCCTAATTCGCACTAAATGTCCACCAGAGCAGATTATGCCGATGAGTTATAAGCAATGTTTTCGACAGGCCATATCCTATATGATGGTCCAGGCGCTTCGCGCTTTAGCAGATTCTACTGCATTTCTGCAGATTTTTTGGCGGTCGGTCCCTTTTATTTTTGAAGAGGATCTCTTCGATTGCCTGTTAAGCTTGCAAACTGGCTCAGTGCTCACATCGTTGCATCCCCCTGAAATTAATTGACATTTATTGCGACAAATCGGTGGCTCTTGTCTGGCAGACCAATGATCCCAATTATTTGTCGAAGAACGCTGACAGGTGAGGTTAGTGACAATTCAGGCATTCGAGAAATGATGGACAAAGTGGTTACGCAGCAGAATGCCTCAACAATCGGCGCTGTATGCTCTTGTAAGGCGAGTGAAAAGCAAAAATAGCTTTCAAGTAATTATCAGCTCAGATAATGCCATAATTTCCTCTAGTCCAGTTTTTCTTTTTATTAAATTATTTGAGAATGCGTTTCACATTTCACATCAATTTGATAAGGAAAAGAACTTTCACGTATCTTGCAACATCACGCCAAGAAAAAAGAGACTAGTGCCACTAAAAAGCTATCTGCATGCTGTATCTGATTGTTTTGTTTTCCAAATTTTGTGATGATCTGCCAAGCACAAATTCCGGACTTAAATACTTGTTGGCATGTGCTCAATGTCCAATGTTCATGTGTCGTATGTATGTATGTGCCATATGTGCCGATGTGAGGTGCGAACATAAGATAATTTAGTCAATTTGAGCTAGTTTCCCAGGCCGTGGTTGTGAGTCACTTCCCAGTTAATGGCACGGTGGGAACCATCTCTAGGTCTGCACAGTCTCAGAGATAACATCTGCATACTGGCAGCGAGATCGGCCAAAGACCGGGGCAGCCTGCGCCCGCTTCAAACTGGCCTACATGTCCGGACGGTCGGGCAGGGTTGCCGAACGCAACCTCACTCGGTGGGAAATTCTCCCCGGCATGGACGGGGAAATTCCTCTCCCCGTCCCGAGTGTGGCTTGCGGGCTGGAGAGGCGGAGGTGCCAGCGTTCTCACTGAGATAAACCGGCTACTATCAGATGGGTGACATCTGTAAAAAGCGGGGATGTGAATCGGGAAGACAGTGGAAAAATGAAATGAGTAAATACCGCAAGACACCGCAGCCATCTTACCGGTTTGGTGTGACACATACTGACCAAGCCGCTAGAAATGTCGCCGAGTATCACTGAGACTAAACATTGAAGTCGGCACATGCTTTGGAAATACCAAACCTCCTGTATGTGTAAACGATATTGTGTGTAGTCCTAAACTATGTTCAGAAAATAATACACCTCTCCATTTACCCTTTTACTAGAAAAGAAACTCAGCACCTGTCGTACTTTTGCAGCGCAAAGTGGCTTACTGCAACATTTCTACCTCAGTCCCCCAATGCCCTCAAGTGACCACTGACCACGTTTGTTGTATGTATTCTACTGATCACACAGGCATTGCAGAATCAGCGTGGTCAGAAGTGGTCGAAATCAACCACAGCATCACGGTAAAAATCCAACTGCAGAACCCACCACGGCATTTCTGCAAACCCACAGGCCCGTCGAGCCGGTCAGATCCCTAGTTCCCCACGGAGACCCCACTCCCTCTCCCACAACTCTGTTCCACTAACTCCGCCGGGCGCCAATTTAGCACACACTCACCAACAGAGCGCAAATGAGGCGAACTTAACGCAGACAAGCGCGGCGCGCCGCCGAGAAAGCACATAGTGTGGCGAGAGCGTGGCGCGCGGCGTGGCGCGCTGGTCGTGGCCAGCCGTGTGAAATCAGCTGCATCGCTGATGAAAGGGGCTGAATCAGCGCGTCGCTGCCGGTGCGTCTCCTGTGTCCCGTGACCTGGTCACGAGCTGCCACCGACGGCACGCCCAGCCAGCCGGCCGAGACGCCGCCGGCCGCGACCGGTCACGACCGAGACGCCGCCGCAACGGCGCCAGAAACGCCTCACTGCCGGCTGAGTGACGGCCACGAAATAGTAAAATGTGCTCCTCTGCTTAGACTGTTTTTCTGCTGTGATGGATGTTGAATGGTGTAGGTTTAGGACAGTATACCTACATACAGGTCCGATATCACGGTAACATCTAAAATGTTAACATCTAAATTTGTCTGGACTGAAGTTCCCACACTTATTTGAGTGGTATCTTGGGAACTGTGCAGCGGAGTCAATGGACTGACAAGCGCCAAAATAGAGACAGACAATGTCTTAATTAGAAGAAAAAGTGGTAGATGCTCGCGATATGCTTGAGATAAGTGAACCCATGTCTGATGGTTAATGAACATAGCAGCCATTTTTACTTGGGCGTCATTGTTTTGCTCTTCATCTCGCTAACTGAACCATTTGTTGACGTCAAAAGATAACCACAATGCATAGCTAAGCCAAGTTTCATTAGGGCTGCTAACCGAGGATATACGGATTACAATCTAATACAATGCAATTCTCAGGAGTGAAATGACTGAGGGCTGTTACTGGTTTCGGGTTTTACCGATTGTTTTTAACCATCATTTGCGAAGCTCGCCATTTTTCTATGGTTCAGAGAATTTGCTTTGAAAAGTCACAGAAGGTCTGGAAATCGAATGCTCGGCACCCGTCATTTAATTGTGGTACGCCGTTACTTCTCTGCCAAACAAGCCGCCATGAGTAGGGTAGCGGTATTCGGGCAATGCGGTGTACCACTGTGCGCTATTTCGGGCTACTGGGCGCTCGCCCATATTTTCGCTGGTGGTTTCGCCACATCATCCGATCCGCGAACTGCGACCTGGGCCGTCCCCAGCGGCGTGGCACCACATCCGAGGTTGTGTGATCCAACGACCCCACTGCCGGCGGCGGCGGCGGCAACGGGCGACGGGGCGGCATGCAGCGCGGCATTGCAGCGGGCGGCATACGGCGGGGCAATGAGCATTGCAGCGGGGCGGCGGGCGGCAGGCGGCGGCCGGCGGGAGACGGGTGGATGGCGGACCCCAGACCGACCCACCGACCAGCACTCCTCTGTCGAGCTCCCATCGATAACCGACGGTGATAGCGGGGCCACTCGGCGCCGTGTTAGCACCTCGTAGCACGCGACGCCGGCCGCCGGCCGTCCGGTCCGGCGAACGACGTGGCCAAGCCGCCGGCGGCGACCACCCCGCCCCTCCCCCGCGACCCTGCGACCCCGGCCCGGCGTGGACGCATACGTAATTCGCGGTCTACGTGCACGGCCCGCCACAACGTGGGAAGCTCTGCAGTATTGATCTGATCGGCTCAGAGATGACCACATACCTGTTCAGATAACGAGAACGGGCGGCCCGCAGGTCGGGCCAGACAATTAGCCGGCCGCAGGGCGGACTCGGTGAATATTTGATTATTACGGCCTCTGCTTTGGTGAAGGGAGGGTGGCAGAGTGTTGCAGTTAGCAGTACATTATTCACTTATTATGGCATATGATGAAATATTATTTGATGGATTACTGTATTGAAAACATGAGAAGGCTCTAAACAATGCAATGCAATTTGATCTCGGTTTAGCTACCATGCCTCAATATGTCCCGGTGTAGGTAAGTAGATCTGCCTTTGTAACTGTCTTTCTTTGCAAAACGCTTAGTCGTTCCTGAGATGTTTCGCTGCTGTGTGACACTGAAGCTCTATGTTCGAACCATAAACTGAGTCAAAGCTGACCTTCGCATATGTAGAACAATGTCCGGGCGTCATACGCTGACGACAAGAATAGACCTCTATGTTCTAAGTAATGAACACACTAAATGAGTCACAAAGAACAAAGCGTGCTTACCAAGAACAAGAATACAAAACGAAATGGGAAAACAGTGAGTTAACCGGTTACCGAACACTCACAGCTTGTAGTTACCGGGGTTACATAATACCGGGATGTCTGCTCTTACGTCTTTCATATGAGCAAAATCAAAGTTACACGTCTCATGACATGTATTACTGTTATCGATATAATTAGACTCATTCTGACGCCCTAAGACGGCTCCACCCTACAAAATTAGCTCCTGATACGCCAAACGTCAGTTTGAATCGGCTGAGCGGTCTCTGTTCCGCATCATAAACAGGTAGCAACACATCCCCATTATCGTCCGCATCCTCCGCGCGGCTCGAATGACATGATTTATTCGATTGCATGCATAGTAATGACAGTGTAGTTGCGTTTAAATCATTTACCGCTCACCTCCTGGTTGTTTATTTCGTCCATTTCAAATGGTACGTCTTTTTCTCAGGGACACGTTACAGGCTAACCGTAAATTAATGCAAGTGGAACCACAATATACTGGTGCACATGAGAGCATTTACAATAATACTTGTGCTGTCCACGTATTGCAAGCAGAATTGCCCGTTGGGGAATGATTGCAGTTATAGGCTTGGAACTTGTGGGAATCCACGAATAAATCAGCTTTCCTTGTTATCACGTTTCGTATTGCAAAATATTCAATGTTTTTGTTTTGTTTTGAAGGAGAAACAAGCCTTGACCAGCTGGTGCACTCTGTCAAAAAGCGAAAGCTCCTCTAGCTAGTACGTACCATGTATCGAAAGGCACCTTGTTATGCGAAGTTTATAATGAGCATTCTGTGAAGTCACATCACAAACTAAGCAAAGCAGGGTGAGGCAGTTTGTGTGATCCAAGCTCTAGGGCGGGCCACTGCCACATCTTTGGGGTGCGTGTTTCCGGGATGACCTCACTCCGGATAATCTTTGAGATTCTGCTTCCTCCCTCTAGCCGCAGAAAGGCCGATTTCGTCATCTCCTTTGATGGCTCTCATTTACAACAACCTTTAACGTTCTGGCATCTGTCAGCATTGTTAGGAGAACGAGACAGACCGTCGTAATCTATACCGTAATTGATTTATCATTGGATTACCTGGAAAGAAATGCAGCACATTTTTCTTTTTACACTTATTTAGTGAAAAGTTTCTAGTCTAATTAACTTCAAGCCATACCATATTATTTTCATACACCTCTGCAATTCTGTTTAAACAAAGTGCATCGTTATAAATTAGCAGAACGGTCTATGGCAGAACTCAAACACATGCTTATGCAACTTGGGTGGTCGCGGTGCGAACAGGGAAGTGTCTGATCCTGCAATGGATGCCGGGGACCGGTTAGACAATGTCACTGCATCTAAAAGCTCGCCACCAGTCAGGAAGTGACCTACCAGCTCTTTAATCTGGCCCACATGCGCAGCAAGCTCACCCAACTCACGCAGCTAACATGCAAATCAGATTATCGTCTCATCTCATCTCGGCTGAGACCAAATTGAGCCATTTATTCTGCGATTATGCATGGGACTCTGAGAACGTCGGGCCAGCACGACATGTTGGTAAGCATTTCCGTGCACATTGCCAGCTTAGCTGTCTCGAGTCTGCCATGTTGCATCATCATCTAGCATGTTTTTATGGGTTTATCACATCTAAGATGCCTTTTTATTTGATCAAACCTGTCCCCGACTTCAGAATCCCGTGTAACAGGTGTGGCTGCCGCCCTGCCCTCATGAACGGCCATGAGCTGAAACATTTTCATAGTTCAGATGTGTTTGTGCCGAATATTGCGCCACACCACTGTTGGAGACATATAAGACGCTGCTCTAATGTGCGTGATGCGTTTGTCTTTAAAGCCACCTATTGTCCTTCCGAAAACAAGACGCCGAGACGGCAAATGAGTCCAATCCACGTCATGTAAACACCGTCGAACAGCAGACAAACCACAAAAACACTTATTGCAAAACGCCACACAACCTCCTCACCGAGGACGCTTCACTCAGTCGGTGATTGAAACCGTAATTGAAAGCGCGAGCCGTTCATTTTCGACCCGGTCAGTTGTTGGTACACCGGCTAATGACAAGGCGGCTGGAGTCGAGAGGTGACGCTTTTTTCCGGCGCCCGCTCGGCCCGTTACTCGGACGCGCGTGATGCTCGTGCTTCTCGCATCTGCAGCTCGGCGTCGGTTGGCCGCTCGCGGCTCGCTGGGAACAGAATGGGGGCCGTGGATCAGCACTGCGCCGGCTCCGGTCGCCTATTCCTGTCGGTCGACGGTGATGGATCGGTGCTTGGCTCATCACCGGTACAGTCGGCCGAGAGAGTGCCGGGCACGCACCCTCAGAGAGGTCACCGGTCGGATGGAGAGGACAGGGGCATTTGGCAGGTCAGGAGAGACGAGTCAGCGATCCGGAATGATATAGAGATGGAGCACCGTTGCCGGGCTGGGTGATGACCTCTGATCGTGCGAATGGAACTGCAGCGAGCTATGAATGGCAGTGAGCTTGAACTTTGCCGGTGATTTGTAAGCTCACTTCCCAGATAACTCATGAGCTTATTGTTACGAGGCTAGGGGTCATAAGGCTACATTTTTAGTTGACTGTATCTTTGTGATGCATAATATTTTGTGATACTCTATTTCTTCACCATCTTTACACTTAACCATCTGGTGCTGGGGTTGTCTTACACCAGAAACCCGAGTAGTTCTGCTCAAACAAAGCACTTGTTTCCCGGCGGGACGAACAATACCTCTCGCCGTTGAGTAACCGTTGTCGGCGTCGAACACCGAAGCTGTCTGGCGGCGTATGGCTTATCTCGGTTACCGGTGCTCTTAGTATGATATATGGCTGGTTTAGTGCCCGTCTGGCAACGAGTCGTATTTATCACTTGCCGGCCCGGACAGCGGCCAGTGATGTATGACACCATTCTGCGACAGGATATGGCCAGGACAGGCGCGATACATCTCCGTCGACGCCGCCGACTGATGAGGCCATATAAACCAAATCAATCTCGGTGACAACCGCTTGCCTATTATCTGGCCGCTCTAACCGAGACTCTCCGTCTTCAGGGATGTCATGGCGCCGGAGTTTCTCACCAGATCTAGTGATTATTGTTTGTGGCCCTCGTTGATGACTTGATTTGGACGCTGCACTGTGTGGTTCCAGCGAAACTGTAATGAATAATCTAAGGCGAATAATAGCATGTTATTTCTTGGAAGTGTTTTCTTCACTGTTCAAAGTTGTTATTCGGGGAGATGGCCGTTTATTGAAGTGTGCTGGTCTACAGCCGGAATATGGCCGGGACGTCCTGTCATGGTACTCTATGGCTCAGAGAACAAGTTAAAAGCCTGTCATTTGTAAGAAGCTTACAAGCCGTTGCGGACATTTGGCACTGCGACGTTCTTTGTTGGTCGGAACATATCTGCTGTCAGAATCAGTTTGGCGATCAAATATAACGGCTCTACATGCACTTGATCTAGATTGTGGTGACGCCGCTGGCAGTTACGCCCTTTAAATCGCAGTGAGCCATTGGATGTGAATGTTCCGCTTTGTCGCTTGGTCATCTATGTAGCTCTTTTAATTATCATCTGAATCCTTCCTTTTCAGTTTTCAAGTCGATGGAGCCGGAGGCGCGTCCTCCCCCGCCGTTGGGATTCTCCAAGGTGAGTACAAATTAATTTATATCCAATAACATATTTATAACAGAGACGGAGTATCCACGGATGAACTGTAAACATTACGGTGAACATTGGTTTTACTTTTACTTTCCTGCTGCGCAGGGTCTGCACTGCATTGCGTTTCAGGTTATATTCCTATGCCCTCTTGCAGTCTCCGACTCGCTATGGTCTAGTGTTCTGTTGCAGTCTCCGTGTGGTTGTGTGCCTGTGTTTCGCTGCAGTCTCCGTCAGCGCGCGTAGGCTCTGCGCTACCCACCCGCCGCGGGATCGCTGAGCTACGTTCATGTGCCCTGATGAAGTCACCGGGCCGGGCGCTGGACATCCCACGTCCGCCACCTCTCCAGGGCTACAAATTGCCGGTGCGGCCCCGAGGCACACACCTTTGTACACAGCGATTTATAACCGGCCATAGAAGACAGCCAACAAAAGGATGTGCCGCGTGGGCTCACTGACTCCCCCGGCACGTTCGCCGCTTCGGGCTGCACTGAACCGAACCAAAACGCCGGTGCGCGAGGGCAACTCTCCGTCAGTTTTAGGGACGACCTGCAGAGAGCGTCGTCCGAGTCGCCCCGCGGCGCTCTGCACTCGACTCGTCTCTCTATCTCTCTCTCCTTCTCCCTGGCAGCTTGCACGCCGTAAATCCTGTGTAATCGCCGCCTGAGCGGCCGGCGGTCGTTCATAATAACCCGGATATGAGACATGGCACACGTGGCGGTCCGCTGCGTTACCAGACTCTCCGTAACGCAGGCGGTCCGTTTGGACACTGTGCGGCCGCTGGGCTGAACCCTGAACGTGCAGCTATATGTCCGGATTATGGAGAGGCCGATTAGGAACCCTACGCACAATGGAGCGCTGAGTAATATGGCTGGCTGGGTCTGCTCCATAACAGACCTCCTAATGATGTATATGGTACTTGTTAAGTTTGAAGGAAAGAACTTAGCGCATTAGGACCATGCAGACCTATTATACAATCCGATTAAAAATAAAGAAATAGAAAACTGATGACTTTTTCGAATGATAAAGCCTATAATAAAAGAATAGAGTTTTAATTGTAAACAACACTACATCGAACAAAAGAGATGAAATTCTTGTCAAGTAATGACCGAGGAACACCAAGAACAGTTACTCTCAAGCGTTGTTGTTTTCATCCACTGTTGCCATGGCAGCATCCGTACCCAGTCTCCGTAGACTATTGTCATTTGGCCGTGATCAGTTGTTGTCCCGACTCCGGGTCGTTGCTCGGTGACCATTCGACCCCCAACCCTACCGCACCCCACCTCCAGCGCGCCCCACCTCACCCTTCTGAGGTGGGCCGCTCTCCCGCCGGCATTATACCGGGCCGCCGGCATAAAGCACCAGTGGCCGCTTTTTGGGGGTGCCGTTTCAATAATCAGCCCATTACGGGAGATCTGACCCGTGACCCAGGCCATGCATATACATGGCCGCTGACAAGAATAAATCCTCGGCGCCGATATTAAATCAAACGGTGAGGTCCGTGCGTGTGTTTTCTCATCCTAATTAGATGCCTAATTTATGAAGTTATTCGTTTTTGCTTTCTGGCACGCGGTGGAGCCGGCTGTCCGGTGCAGTCTACCTTTCCCCCCCACTGCGCAGACCACCGCTGCAGCTGGCCACATAGAGAGAAATTCTCTCAGAAAGTCCTGCAAACGAATGCACAATGGTGTTATTATATCTCAGAAGATTAACTAGCACTTTGCAGGTGGTTTCCTTTGCTCGTGGCCAGCCAGTTCTCTTTCTGTTGCATCAGTCTTGGAATGCATGTACCCGCTTTGCAAATATATTTTTACGTACTCGTCTGTCATGGAAGCCAAAAGTCCATCTTGTTAGTGTGTTCGAATTAAACGTCTCTATTGCGTAACCCATCTGCGGTCGGTGGCCTGATTTGCCGAGACAAGGTAGCGCGCCGATGATGGATGAAAATGTATTCATGCCCGGAGCCAGCGTGCGAAGAGCGTCGTGCAGTGGTGCTGCAGGGGGCGCCGCTTTCAATGCGTCGATAGAGAATTAATCACTGTTGACACGGTGCATTGAGCGTGCGGCTGAGCGCGGCTACTGGCCGCGTCCGGCTGAATGCTGCCGTCAGAGGCTGAGTGGCGACCGCTGCCGTCATCAGCCGGAGCAGTGAATGCCCGCGCCGCACACAGAGATAAGGTGGGGTGGTCAGAGATGACCAGAGGCGGTCAGCGGCGGTCAGAGGCGGTCAGAGGCGGTCAGAGCGGTCAAAAGAGTGACCAAGTACAAGAGAGTGCCGGCTCTTAGCTCAGGCGTCACGGGTCTGGAGGTCGGAAGATGGGCTGAATAACGGAGATGAATGAAAGAACAGTCCACCGTTTTTCGGGATTCATGATTGGAGTGAGGCATCCGTCAAAATGTTATGACATCTATGGCATCATATCTCAGCCACGAGTGAATAGAATGACCGAATCTTATCATTACTAACTAGTTGCAGGTCGCTAGTCTTTTTATGTATTGAGAAGTTCATAGTCCCTGACCATTGACCGTCGATCTTTGGTCTCTCATCACCGGATACTGGTCACTGCTCAGTGATCTCCGGTCACGTGTGAAATAGCCTAACGTGGTCTGTCGTAATGAGGAAAGTACGGTAGTGAAAAAGCTCGACATTGCGCTGTTCCTGAGCGGCGATCACGGGCATTGGAAAAATCGAGCTCAATTACTGCATGGAAATGGTTGGAAACCTAGTTCGCATAGTGGAGTGCCATTACCAAAGAGCAGAACATACGAATAGTAGGTAATGTTGACGTGCATATGTAGTGTATGTATGTCTGATCACTTGCGTCTTATTCATGCTGTTTTATTCGCAGGCCACCAACGGATTCCTGATGATCACCACACAAAACGGAAAGCTGCTGTACATTTCGGACAACGCTGCTGAATACTTGGGACACTCAATGGTAAGAAGACTCTCCGTTTGAAACACTCGACGTGAGTGCCTGACACCCTCCATGCTGAGTGACTGAGGGCACTCAATGGCGATTGCCGATAGTTCTTTCTATAACATGTACCTGTGTGAACGTTTGAGTGATGGCACTTCTGCAATGCCCCGTTCTTCTATCATTAGCGGTTTGAAGACACAGATAAAACGGCCTCTCGATGTCTGCGGTCAATCCATCCCACCCAATCAGACTGAGCTATAGTCAGTTACCAGCAAGTGCCGCTAACTTGTAGGATGATCACCCGATCATTAGAAGATTGCAATCAAAACTATTGGCCCTGTTACAGCCTATTGCATTAGTGTAACGCCTGGTAGACTCCTTTACAAGTGTTCATTGGTACATCTTTCACTGCAACACCCGCAGTGAGAAAAAAAACAGCTCTAACAGATTCGTGTTAACCCGCGCCCCACTGGGGGGGGGGGCTATTTATAGCCCCCCCTCCCGTTTTTCTGCGATAACTTCCAAACCGCTTGACGTATCGACGCCAAACTTTCAGTACCTTCGGCTGCATCAATTTGACACCTTGTGTCAAAATTTTAACTTCGTAGCTACCATAGGTCGGCCGAAAATGACGTCAGAGTGACGTCATGTTCGGCCGATTTCGACGTAAAACATTGAACCACGGCAATCGCTCCCAAGAGCTCAGTTTTTAAGCTAGATCCAATTTCTTTGCATGAGAGGACTCAGAATAGACTGCGCTATCAAACTGCTATCTCGGATTTTCGAAATTTTGAAAATTTCAAAAATTTGATACAATAAAATCCAAAATTTATATTTTTACATTTTTTTTCAAAAAGTTTTTGACTTTTCGAAAAAACCGGAATATATGTGATAGAACGCATTATTATAACTAACTCTAGCAAGTTTTAGCTAAATATCTTCAAAAATGGCTAAGTTTTACGCATTATTGCAAAAAATTCACAATTATTAATTTTTCAAATCAACTTTTCAGCACGTATTTGACATCGTACGCCAATATAAATAGCACCATCGTGTTCCTGAGCTCAAACTGCATCCAATAGACACCTTTTTTGTTGAAAAATTTTAACTTCAAAATTTGACCTTTTTTGACCTGAAAGTGACCTGACCTAAGCTAAATTCGACTCAAAATGACCTCGAATGACACAGACGACATCACATTCGAAATCTCTGGCCTAAATGGACCAAAAAACATGTGTCACGTGACCGACGCATTATATAATATTTTCGTGACCTGTGATGACCTGACCTTGACCTGAAAATCAAAGTACAAGTTTGGTACCCTCGGGGTATCTAGAGCATCTGTTCACGAGTGTGTGATCCAAAAATGAGCCTGATCTGACTTGTAAGACGGCGGCCAGAGCCCAAAACGTGAACAAGCAAAATGCTAATAATTCTTACTTTGACCTGGCCTGTGACGTCATCGGTGACCTCGAGGTCAATGAAATTAGGTTTCGCTCGACAGTTTTTCCGGGGCTATCAGACGCCGTTTGAATTTTGACGATCGGCCCAGTAGTTTCGGAGTTAGGAGGGGGGGCTATGAATAGCCCCCCCCAGTAGGGCGTGTTATACGCAGACCCCAGTGGGGCGCGGGTTAAACATAATTTGAAACCTATCAAAGAGTTGTGGTATGGTATGGTGAGGGCTGACATGCTCAAGTGAATTGTGATTTAGTCGAATTTGGGGGACAAAGGAGGCTTTCTTTGTTACTGCTACCGAGGCCGCCAGTCTAAGGTCTATTCGCACTGATCTGCGCACAATGAAAGGTGGATAAGTTTTACATTGCAAGATAGCAAAACAATGTCAACTACGTTGTATGGCAGTACAGTTGCACTCATTACATAATATTCAATGATAAGATTTGGTTTTCGTTTGTTATTGCTATTTTTATGCCAAGATCATATGCATATTTAATTACAAAAAATCAATCATCAATAATATCTTTCGTGAGTTTTCTGAACCTCGAATGGGCAGTCGCCAAGTTGAACTATATGATTATTCGATTTCGCTCATGCATTAGATAATGGCGTATATGTCTAATGTTTATTAGCTGCGCCTTATTGTGCCGATATGCACCTATTAAAAGTGTGCCTGAAAACTGCTTCAGCTCATGAAAGCAATGGAATCTGCCTGAATCTGCCTCAGAGGTATATCAATGTGGGAAAATAACACTTGCAAACAAATTAAAACTGTTTAAACCAGACACCTAACCAGTTCTGCACCAAGAATAGCTTAGATGACCATGTTCATTTGCAGTTTGCACCAAAGAGGTTTGTCGTTACGACCGCTCACACTTCAAGTCTCATACGAAAACCTAACTGGAAGTCTTCGCCATTGCCCCACAATGATAGCAGCGGCTTACTAGGAAATCAGCTTGATTGAAATGAAATAGATCGTAAACACGCCTCAGCATAGTGTCTTTGCGATACTTTTCAAAATAGCTTCCCACTTGAGTTCCCATGTGCTTTGCACAGTCCGAGCATCATGCTAATCAGCTTTACGCTGCCCATGACAGCCAATGCCATCCATTACCGGACAATGTACAATATTTCAACGTGCGCTCTTTACATAACAATTATTAATGATGCTGTGTAGTGCAGAACCAGGTCAGGTCGATACGTTGCGCGACTCCAGTTACATGGCGTGCTCTGCGCAGTAGGACTGGACCGCTCTCTGTAAATCTTCTGCGCGTTGCAGCGGCAGATCAAGCCACTCCTTGTAAACATAAAAAGCCGAAAATATGGCCGAATGCACATCAGTGGTGTATCAATAAAATGTATCCTGAATGAAAGTGGTACGATGCGAGTTATGTCGCTGAGTTTCTCTGCGCCTGGATTACTGCTCCACTTAGGTATAGTCTTGTTCATAAGTCGAGCATCTGCCTGGCGTCTGTTTCGGCAGCGGCTCTCAGAATGGAAATTTAACCGGAGTAAAAACGGTTTTATCGTCTGCCGATGAATTGGAGCTGACCGGGCTGATCGGGTCAGAGCTCGGCCCGCCGACGGGCCGTGACCGTTGACCGCAGTGCGTGCCAGAGCAGCGTGCTCGAACACACGGGCGAGCGCCTCTAAAACCCACCGTCATCGAAAACCCTCCGCTCTGCCGTCCGGCCGGCCGGCGCCCGCCGTCACGTGACCTCGCCTCCCGGCGCCGGCTCCGTATCACGTGACCGGCGCGCCGTTGAACCCGCTGACCCCCGGCCCCCCGCCGCGGAAGAGGAGCGCTCTAAATCTGGGCCGTCGGCAGGGGGCGCCAGCTTACCGCCTCTAATAATCTGCCCGGGCCCGCCCGGCGGCCGGGCCGCTGCGGGGGCGACCCCAGCCCGGCCAGCATGCCGGAGCCCAGATGGAGATATCGACACCGCTCTCCTCTCCGCCCGGCGGCCCGCCGGCGCGCTCCCACAAACGTGCACCGCTCAACTGCACACAGATTGCTGATGGTAATGTCGCCCCGTGCGCGCCCGCGTCCGGTCGACCTCATGATCGTGGGAATTCGACATGTATTCCGGATTTCGTTCTTAATATAATCGTGATAAATGTGGAGTAAATGGGCGTTGTTGACGTCAAAATGACGCGTTGCGCTGGGGTTGTTTCCAAGGGCAGCATTGTCGCCCGCACTTTGACCGCATCCTGCTCACTAATTGCTCACGTTATGACGTCATCGGCGACCTCCGCTCGCAGCTTCCTCTGGCGTGTCCTGGTTGGTGGGGACGCTGTGCCGTGAGCTGGTTCGGCGGCGTCCGAACAGACGGGCCGAGACAGCACTAACCCGGCCCGAATAGGGGCACGATCGTAAACGAAATGTTCGCGAAAATCTTCGCGGCCGACGCCGTGCATGTCAACTAGCCAACCAGTTTCATCGCGAAGAGTTTTAGTGTGTGCAGATGTTTTGTAGATGATAGTCGTAAAATGCAAACTCTCGAAACGTCTTAGTAACTTCCTTTAATCATTGTGGAGTAGTTAGTGCAGCAAATTTGTCTTTATTGTCCTATATGCGTCGTAAAACTCCGAGAGAAAGGCAATTCGGGTCATCATTAGGGATTAACGAGTTTTAGGTGTATTTCCATTATTTGTTTAATGCTGAGGGAAGGAGGCACGGAGCTATATAAAACAACAACACCTTGATCGACGAAATGAATCATGCAGCTCATGCACATAATAAACAGTATCGCATTTGTCAGCATCATAAAAAATGTTTATGCTTTCATGGGTATTTGCGGCCCTCCAATACGATATCGAATTAAAGCACAACAAAATGCACATAAACACGTCTGATATTTTACAATACTAGCCCATGGAGCAGCCATCAGAGGCCGGCATTAGTCATCAATGCCGATTGTGACGAGCCAAACGAGACAGAGGAATCCAATACCGGTCGGCAATGATCTGGTCTGGCATTCCTGACGGGCTGTTCCGCCGCCGGCCCAGCGGGGGTGGGCAGTGCAATGTGCTACTCACAGCCACGATACTATCTTTGACTTGCATACTTTTAATTGCTTTTGAATGTGCGACTGCGCAACGCAGCAATTCCTACAGCTGCTATGATGTGGGAGCACGCTGTTCAGTGTGGCCATCTCAGACAGAGTATGGCCACACCCGCACAGCTTGTGGCCATACCCAGTAATAGATGACCACCTAGTATGGCCGCACCTCCCAGTATGACCTAACACTAGCCAAGCGTACACAGTGTATCAGCGCATTGTCGACGATGCAAGACTGCGCCCGAACGATCGGTAGAGTTTTCCGGGCCCTCGGGCGGCCTGAGAATATTCGCTTCCCGGAATACATCGACGGTAATTCACTATTAGAGGGCGGCTCCGGCAGAAAACAGCCATTATCATCGGCAGCTAATTTGAGCGTTCAGGCTGTGCAGCGTGGAATAGGCCGGCGGTTTTCCTCAGTTCGACGGTCTCACACACGATAGTGCACGGGACCCGGCGCTGGCCGTCACTGGGTAGTGGGTACCCTGGTGGGCACCAATAAACTGGCTTATGGTAGCCGAGATTTCGTGGAGTGTTGGCCAAGATGCCGGGCCAAGTTTTCAAGGTTTCCAAGTTTTCAAGTTTTCAAGTGGGCCAAGATTTCGCGGATGCTGGGTTCGGGTTTATTTGGCTCATCGTGACCTGGAACTACTATTTGCTGTAAACTTGAAAACCGTTGAATAATCAGCGAAACAGTGGTGCTTTCTAGATAGCTTAATTAATTTTTCATTCAGCACTCAGCTTAGATTAGCCGTTTTCACGACGGCCATCTGGTACACATTTGGTGCACATTTGGTGCAGATTAGGTGCAGATTTGGTCAAATTGGGTTCAGTGTGTCTCTTAGTAGCTATCAGGTTGCACTAATTGCTTATATGCCTGCTTTGTCATATTATCAGAGAGTATCATCGATTAAAACGCTGAAATAAATTCATAAAATAAAGATATTTGCTGTAGATGAGACTAGGTGCAGATTTGGTCAAATTAGATGCACTCGCCGGATATCCCGTCGTGAAAACGGCTATTATAAACCATTTTAACCCGGCAGTTGCTGGGGTATTTCGCCACCCACCGTTTGCTGGGGGGGGGGGGGGCGTTAAACGCCCCCAGCCGATAACTCGAGAACCAATAAGCGCAGCGAAACGCACGAGGCGGCAAACGAAAGAACACGACGAGACGCTTCAGATGAGTACTTTAAAGTTGAATTTTGAGGTCACAGGTCGGGTCAAGGTCAGGTCAAACACCTGAAATCGGGCTTTCAGCAGCATGGACTTCAGGACTTCGCAATGGGCGCCTCTCGTCATAAACTCTGTCAAAACGGTGCACAATCCATCATATAAGGCTTACAAGAGTGTCAGCTCCATGTAGGGGTCAGTCAAGCATAGGTCAGGGTCAAGGTCAGGTCAACCGGGTAGGCACATATCCCCGAAAATCAAAACTGATATTCGCAGCCTGTGACACATGTTTTATGGGTAATTTGGGGCGTAGAACACGATGGTGACATTCATTTTATCATATGTGTACGTGTTTGGCTAAAAAGTTTAATTTAGCCCGCGCCCTGCTGGGGGGGTGTTTGAACACCCCCCCTTGTGGTTTTTCGCGAATATCTCAAAAACGGCGGCGCGGAGCGCCGCCGTTTTTGGTACACCTTATCATACATCAATTCTACACATGTTGTGAAAATTTCAGACCAAGGTCATTCAAGGTCAGGTCACCAGGTCACTTGAAGTGACCTCACCTCATAAAAACTTTCAATGTCTGTCATAGCTACACCGAGTGACCGATCGCTTTGAAACTTTCAGCGATTGCTAAGAGCAAAAGCATGTACAAAATGTATATCTCAGAATTTTGATATCGATGACCTAAGGTCAGGTCAATTTTGCGACCTCCCCATTATAAGTCAATGGGAGAAAATTGAAATGCGCGTCTTTTGGATGAAAGACATTATAAACACTCCCAACCACCGAATTACAAGTGGTTTAGACACACTGAACATGAAAATGGTGTCCGTGACCCTTGTTTATGCCCTGAGGTCATCTTAGGTCACGAATGGTATCTAACAGTTTTTCGCAAATAACTTTTGATAGAGGCATGCTAGAGCGATGAAAACGCCTTAGATGTGTTCAGCTCGACGATACGGATCGACTGATATGCAACATGACCCTTTCCGGTCAGGTCATGACCTTGACCTGAGGTCAAATTTTTAAGTTGACCTTTCAAGGTCAAGTTATAGTTCATTCGATGCGTCTTGACGAGAGGAACACGATGCCGGTTAAAGTAAGCTCGTACAAGGCTTGGGTCAAAAGTTATTGCAGAAAAACTGTTTTTAAAAAAATCGGCTATTTTTGCAGTTTTTGCCCCCTGCAGGCAAAACCGTTGACGTTAGGTCAAATCTGAGAGAATTACTCAGAAAGGGCGTTAATAGGGCTATCGAATGCGCTTTTCCGCGGCGCTGTAGCTCTATTGGTTCCCGAGTTATGCGTTGGCTTCTTGGAAATTTTCGACATTCGACCTAGAAATCGGCGAAATTTTGCCTTCAATGACCTCTGGTGACCTGACCTTTGACCTGACCAAAAAATTGACCGAAGTGATTTCGTCATTATTTTTGACGCTCTTTCGAACGCCGCCTTCCGCGTATCGCTACGTAGCCCAGGAGCCGAGTTACAAGGGGGGTGTTCAAACACCCCCCCCCCCCCCAGCAGGGCGTGGAAATCCAGGACCCCCAGCCGGGCGCGGGTTAAGAAATGCATGTATCATGGTCGTGAAGTAGTCACGAGAAATTGCCAAGATTCAGATCAAGATTTTGGAAAAATTGGACCGATAATCAATAATCGAAGATAGCCATTTGATTGTACATGGTATTGGCAGTCTAATGGCGTTTACGGCATGTCTGTATGCCTATCCTGTGATTTTATATGATTTTTTGAACTTATGCCGTTTTTGGTCGAAAACTCAGAAATAATGACGTCACTAAAACCTCGATATCTCAAAAATTTTCCGACCGATTTTTTGGAAACTTTGTCACAATAAACTTCAATTGATTCCCTACAGGTACCCAAAATTTGGCGCGCCTGCGGCGCACCGTTTTTATGCTATGGCCCGGCGAAAAAAGTGGGGGCGTTTAACGCCCCCCCCCCCAGCAACTCGCGGGTTAAACATAACTAGAGATCGAGATATAACTAGAGCATCTGTGGTTGCTTTGCATCTGTGATGCTCTGCACGTTGCACATACAAATACCTACATAGCTAGGCATGTGTTGTAAAAATGTACGTTTGAGAAACATTTTAATAGGAACGCAACGCATAAGCGTTTAACAAAAATTCCTGTCACATGTTATTCCTTGGACCTTGGCCTTATTTCTAGCCTGCGCTGTATGATTGCACGAAAAGCACGGAAGTGCCGGAAAAAAAACGGGACATCACCTTATGCCTATTTCAACATGAATGCTACACGGAAAGACGCCATACGTTAGAGCCCAGTGTTCCCCTCGATTGTTGAGTGGTGACGTCTTGGCTAACGTACACCAATTTTCCCGTCACTAAGTGACTACATCACACTGAATACATTGAATGATGACATATGATATCATCCGCGTTTTTAAACCAGCAGGTGGTCTGTGTTTTTACAGTCCCTTCTATCCTATTCCTGTTTTCCGATGTCAACTCGAGAACATCATGTTAGTCATGCTGCTAACGTTGCCGCGCAGACATATGAGGGCAATAGTAGACACAGGCCCATATGAAATTAAGAAGTGCAGCGACAAAATTGGCGTTTTATGAGGCTATCGCTGAGCATGTTCTAAATTATCCTAATGTCTGTTTTATGGGAACCTAGAATTATAGTGAGAAGCCAATCATGCTAATTATAACTTGTGTTCCATTGTGTACACTGTACACGCCTTTTCATTGGATACGAAACCTGTATTTTCACTTTCATATAGTTTCATAGTTTCATATACCCGCTGCTCGTTTTTTAAGTTTTCTCTTCTCTCTCTTTCTCTTTCCCTTTCTCTTTCTCCCTTTTTATCTTTTTTTATTTTTCCGCACTGTTAATGATTCTTAATTTTGCCCACAGTATCACAAATGAGAGGCACTCGTTCATATCACACCATTCGCTGCACAATGCACATATACCCGGGAGTTCATTCTGCAGATCCGTGTCGCAGCAAACGACGCGTATTTCCGTTCACTTATTGCGTCCCGTTTCAGGGGGCTGGCCTTGCACCTTGGCTGGCTCGGAGGTTCATTTTCCTACTTCCGACTAGGTACTCCAGCCTTCTGGTGCTGGGCACAGTGCAACAAAGCGCATTGTGTCATTATCATAATGTCTCAGCTCTCTATTGGTGGCCGTGGGCCTGTGCAGTTTGCAACGCAAGTTCACTGACTTGCTTGAAAAGGGCACAATGACGTAAATGCTAGCGAGAGTGAGTGAATAGGTCACCGGCCGGTGGGTGCGGCTGGAAGGGCGTGGCGAGGGCAGTGTCCACCGTTATTCTGACCGTGGTGTCACGCGCGTTTCCGGAGATTGTAAGGCACTACCAGTTTGTATCCTTCTCTGGGAGCTGTCAGGCAGATGGTAGCGAGATGCCAGCTGGCGGGCGTGGGAATACGCAGCACCCGGGGGGCGTGGCCTCCTGAGGACGGGGTGTTACTCGGTGTGGACACGCCCCTCGAACGCTAACCATGTCAGCCCTCTGCAGCGACCAACTAGCTGCAGTGCTTTTGGTCTTTGTCCGAGTCGCAAGTTGCAGAAATCATTCCCTGTAATGAATCAGATCGGATTGATAAAGCTCTGTGGTAAAGAGTCTTTTATTGCAGTGCCTTCTTTTCTAAAGGGTTACAGTTAGTATGTGCACAAATTTAGAGACCTTTTATCGGTATGTCTGATTTGGCTGTCGAGGTTGAATAGGGGTCAACTGTTGCGTAGTGCAGTTATTGGTTTTCCTATTGCAGTCAACATTGCGTGCCAAAAATAATTATTTTCATCGTTGCTAACAATGTAACAACACGTCGAACGTTCAGCCTTCGTAGCGTGTTGCGAACCACGTCGAATTAGAATTGCCACCGTCTCGTGTATAACAGCACACGGCTGTGTTGTAAATTACCCGGCCGGTCGGGTGGTTCAGGCACCAATTTGACACTGACCGGACCCGGACCAGGCCAGGATGTCTCAGTCATTACCGGGCCTTTGTCGGGCGCGCGGCGGCCGCGTCCCTTGCGATGCAACTTGCAACTCATCACGGCCTCATTGAGCCGGCCGCGCCCGGCGGAACCATGGATACAACCGTAAACAATTGGTGCGACCGGAGCGGCGCGGAGCGGCCCGCTGCACTATAGCTGCCAAGGGCGACGCCGCGACGACGACGCCGGATTCTGTCCGGCTCGGTGCGGAGACAGCGGATCGGCGTGGATACTAGCGATTCAGTGCGGACCCTAGCGAATAGATACACGCACCGGCCCGACCTTCGATGCGGTCATTGAGTACTTTGGTGCCGAATTAGTCCAGTTCATTGCGGTCAGTTTAAGCATGGACGATTTTTAGGTTGACACGGACGTCCTCCGGCAGTGTCTCAAAGATGGATGTTGACTGGAGGCATTTTCCAACATAAAACCTAGAACAAACACGTATGTTTGCTTAATTGGATACAATATTATACAGCATACAGTGTACACTATATCTCGCTTTTCTGCATTATCATATCGTCATAACGAGAGCGGCGGTCGTGACCATTTCACTGCGCTACGTTGACCTTCTACCGCCGTCTGTGATTCTCGCCTCGGAGCGGTCCGGGGCGGCTACTGTCCACACATCCGAGCGGGGGTGGCCGCACGGCTCCGTCCCACTCCTTTTCAGCCCTTCAGCCGCCCGGGCGGCAATTAGTTGCATTCACAGCCGGCCGAGCGGCCGACAAAGTAGCCTACTAATGATACCGTGAGTCGACGCTTCGGCAGCGGTGATGTATGCGGCAGCGCCGGCCGGCATTGTGGCGCGTGCATCCTCCATAGACGGCCGGCGCTGCGACTCATTTCTCAGCGCGCTGCGCGCTCGGACGGCGCGACAATGCCGGCGCCGCCGCCGCGCCGCCGTGGGAACCCGCCGGCTACCGCGGCCGGCCGGGTCACGTGCTCGTCTGACGTCATCTGCTCCGGCGCCGGCTCAGTTGGTCGCGACGGTCACGGCGCGTCCGCGGAACACCGCGCGCCACATGACGACCGACAGCGGCGCCCGGCCGACACCGCGCGCAGTGCCCGCTGTTCATTTCGCCGCAAAACGGCTCGCAAGTGGCACCGCGTGCTGGCCGTGGTCGCCGCGGGTTGCCATGGAAACGTTGCCTACTGGTGGCGCAGTGACGACCGCTTCACACCTCGGGCGGAAATTGCAACGGGTTTTCTTTAAGACGGTGTGCAATCATGGCGTCTGTTTTGTCCACATGTGTCTTCGGGCCGACGGGGGGAAATTAAAGTGCCACCTGGCGCCGGCAGTTAAACCGCACATGCCTGCTCCCCTATGCACGCCGGGCATAAAACACATCCGGCTTAGTTAGGTTTTCCCCGCAATAGATCATTGAGCTGTTTGGACGGTAATACCTCTCATCAGCGAGGATTCCGATGACATTATACCTTATTATCCCTGACGCTACCCAGTTGCAAGGAAACTGAAATGTATGTACATTGTACACTATAAGACGGAAGTATCTCATATAGGTATGCCAACTTACCTGCAAATTGCAATTGACGCTTGGGAGAGCGATCTGCGGTCATATAAGAGTATCGATTCGCCGAAATGATAGAGCTAACCAAAGATAAACTAAGAAGATTGACGTGTTCCATCCACATCACAACACCCATGCAATTTCATCCGGTATTTAATTCCCATTATGCCTTCGAATGCATGATACGTCTGCCTATAGTGGATGGTACCGAGCATCAACTACAGCAATAACTTGACGTTAAGTGGACACCGACCTGACTGGCAATTTATCAACGTAATGCAACATAAATGAAATAAAATTAAACCCTCTGATGGCGCCTCGTCTCTCTTCACCCTCCGCTGAGCGGCACAACCGGATATCACAGCTCGAGCCCCGGCCGGCCGGGCGCCGCTGCCGGGCTGACGGAATTCCCATACGGAGGTCCAATCGAGCGGCCCGGCGACGGCGTCAACTGGCCGAACCCCCGAGCCGGGGAGCTAATCGCGGCTGATCGGCGGGCGGCCGATACCCATTGCCGGCGCCGTCGGCACCATAAATTGACCAGCCGGATGCAGGCGTCATCGTATAGCCACGCCCTGACCGGCCGGCCGGCCGCGGCGGCCTGAATAAATCGGTCTGTGCTCCGGCGGCAGAGGCGTCATCAGGCGATGGTTATCGGTGGGAGGCTCCAAATCATCTCCTTATTCCGGACTGCTGTGGTGGGCAGGTCCAGCAGACCGTCTGGTCTGGTCTGGTCCGTTAAACAGTCTGGCTCGGTCCATCGTCAGACCATCCGCCAGACCATCAGACCATCAGACCATCACACCACCAGCGACCAGACCATCTCGTCAATCAGACCATCCGAACCGAGCTGCGGCCGGCCGACCCAGCTCATTCCGCCGAGCTCCGCAGCACTGCGGTCGTGATTGGCAGTCCGGCCTGGGATGCCGCGGAGTGCTCCTCTCTCCACTACTCTCGGCTCAAATGACGATTGACTACACGATGGCTCTCTGTAATGGCGTGGTAACGGCCACCAGCACGCTAAGCTCTCATAATGTGATAACAAGCCGTAATTTATAAGCATCGGCCATTAACTCATCATCAGACATCAAAGCGGATATCGACATCGTTCTGCTCTTTCTTTTTGTTTCGTTGAATATTCATTGTCTTTATTGTCCTCCATTTATATCGCATCACGTATTTTCGGTATTTAGTTGGATCGTTTTCACTAGCTCTCTAAACCCTCCCACAAACTTTTTTATGTGTATTTCGCTTTGTTTTACTGCCTCCCTTAGCTTAGTATGGGACGTCATTTTTATACGACACCATAAAAAGGACGCTGATATATTTTAGTACCATTAGGCATAATTAAAGAGTAACACAGTTTGCATTAAATGTAACGCGAGGCGAAATGATATGCAAAACGCAGGAAGTTGCGCTGGCTGGCGTCAGCTATTAAATTCATCCATCTTACTATTTCAGATGGTCATTGCGGAGGGTGGTCCCCGGCTGTAATCAATCCTGGCTAAAGTGATGACCGAATGCCTTCCGCTCCTTTTGTCCGCTCTGATGAGCCAATCTGGCCAGGGCTGCTCACATACACACACTCAGAGACCGGAGCCGGGCAGTGACTCTGCACCTTTTCCTTCGCACACCCCTGCGTCGGCCGGGTCGGACCGGGTCGGCGCTCCCACATGTCCCCCCTTGTGACCACAACGTCTCCCTCCTCAGGAGGACCTACTGATCCACGGAGACTCGGTGTACGACATAATCGACAAGCAGGACCACCAGGCCATCCAGGCGGAGCTGATGCGCGCGCCGGCTGCCACCGCCGCGCCCGCTGACGACCCGAGGATGTTTCTCTGTCGGATGAACGTCTCCAGGAACGCCCGGCGGCAGATGCGGTTCGGTGATCAGAAGGTGAGGGACTAGAAGATGGCCTTAGAGACCAGGGATAGCCCTAGAGATTAGAAGACAGTCCTAGAGACCAGGATTTAGCGCTAGAGACTAGGAACCAGCCTTAGAGATCAGGAGACAGCACTCAGCTACCCTGCTGAATAACCATAGCTACTCAGCAGGGTAGTCATAGCTACTAGGAGATAGCTCTATGAGAGCAGGAGACATTCCTAGAGACTAGAAGACAGTCCTAGCGACCAGGATTTAGTGCTAGAGACTAGGAACCAGCCATAAAGATAAGGAGAAAGCCCTCTAGACCAGGACTAGCCATAACTACCAGGAGATAGCCCTAGGAGACCAATAGACAGACTCAGATCAGGAGACGGCTCTAGAGACCAGGATATAACCCAAAAGACCAGGAGACAGCCCTAGAGACAAGAGAGACAGCCGTGGAGACCAGGAGGCCCTAGCCTTGGCCTCCCTCCGCCCCGCCCCAGTCCACAGACAAGGCGCCGCACCGGTGAAACTAGTTAGTTGTTCAGAGCCGCCGGTTGCCATGCTTCGAGTGGCAATTTAGCGCTCGCTCACTCGTTACCATCGTGGCGGAAGTGTTGGCGCTGAGTTGGAAAGCTCTGTGAAGACAGAATGTGTCAAGCTTTCCCGTCGGTATTTCCCGACAGCGCTAATCGGGCCTTTGTGTGCCCATCTAGCTGTGTGTGGGACGTCGATGTGGAACCAGAGACCGCGACGGCGCTCACAGCCCTGCGGCCACAACCGGTACACAACCATGTGCCGTGTACCCTCAATTACCAACAGTTACCATTTCCGACTAAATGCTATGTTGCATTGACACCAAGTCTATTCTGGGCGTCCATAACCTGCTTGAACATCCTGGGAAAGGCACTCTCATAAGCTGTTTCAGTGCCAATTGTAACTGCTCACATCCGTGTACGTTATTGTTGGTCGGCCGCACCTGGTTGACCTGTTTACAGCTTCATGGCCGTAATAACCCCGCCGTTTGTGTGAACTACCCCCGAAAATAACAGTAATCGGTAACAATTTTTATCGCATTTGAATAGTTCAAGAGTGCTCGAAACGAAGCGTTGAATTTGACATTTGTCTCAGCTTGTTTTTATTTTGTTATATTTTTCGTCTTGACGGAATTCTGTCATTCATGTGGGGAATGGTCTGGAACATGACAAACAACCAAGATTACGTCTAAAGACGCTCAGAACAGCAACAATGAATGCGTATATACATACGCTCTGCCCTGTCAGCGACACTGAAAATTTGGTCTGAAAATATAACTCTTGGGAGACTACAATATCACACAAGCCACTAATTTAATGCTGCCGGCAGCTCGCACTGGTGACTACAACGTAGAACAAGCACATAACACTGCTATCGCAGACTGCAACGTGGCAGAGTCAGTAACCCCACGCTACACGAGCCTGGTACTGGGTCCGGGAACGGATGCCTCATTTCACAATTTAACAATGAAACAGTAAGCTGATTCATCACATACCACTAACACCCCAGTTACACAACATAACAACACAATAAACAGTCCAGAGTTGCCATGTCATGTATCATAACTACTGTCCAGCTTGATGCGAGTTTTCATCATGCACGGATCATTAAGAAACGCATCGACATTTACTATATTTAGGCTTATTTTCAATGAGTTTCCGGTTTGAAGGGAGATCCGCCTTGGACGCGGGCCAACTGCTTAGCTCTATTTCTGTCGCATCATGCATCGCTTGCATCTCTTGAACAGTGACCAGCGCTCTATACTCAATATCTGAGGACAATTTTACAACGAAAGGAACGATTGATACGCTGTTACCGTCATTGATGCTTGAATGACGCGCATCCAAGTTATAGAAATCACTTCTGTACTCCTGTGTGATCCCATGACCCCCTGTGTGACCCCTGTGTGACCCCCGTGTGACCATTGACCGTCAGGTGGTGCTGATCCGCGGTCACTACCTCTCCTATCTGCCGCTGTGTAGTCGGAACGAGCCCGTCTTCGTGGCCACCTGCACACCGATCGCCATGCCCGAGACACGTGAATGCGTGGTCCAGGGCGCCACCAACGTCTTCACGTCCGTCCACTCGATGGACATGAAGTTCATGCAGCTGGACGAAAAGTAAGTGCCGCGCTGCCGCGCCGGGTGTCCTGTCACGTGCCGGACTGTCCAGCCGGACTCAGCCCGACGCTGATCGAGACCGATGGCCAGCCGGGCTGACGTGATTTGCATGCAAACAAGACATGACCGCGCTACTGTTTGTGCAGTTGAGAGTGGGAAAACCAGTAGGAATCTCCGCCACCGCCGCTCCGCGCCGAAAAGATGCAGACAGCTCGTATATGGGCATGTGCGGATACATTATTCTGATTCTGTCAAGATTCCTTTGATAGGTTGACCGCAATAGCATCCGTGTTGCGAGTGGATCCGCTCTGAAATGCCGGCACGTTTCTATCCCTTTCCCCGGCTGCGGACGGAAAGTAAACAGTGACGAGCTGCCCGCGGGCAGTAAATGGTCCCTGATTTAGTGCGTTTTCCGCGGCGGACGGCAGACCACAGTCTATCCCATCAGCGCGGCGTCCCTGAAAGGAATGAATCACACCGGGGGCGTGGGAACGGCACGGTAGCGTAGCTTTTCCGCGGCCGGCATCCCACCGAGCTCCGGCTGAATGAAAGGATGGCTCGCTGACACCCGCGCGCATCTTCTCCCGTCAGACTCGACTCGAATGGAAGATCGGCGAGTCACGGTGGTGGCGCAACAGTGGAGCGCCGATATTTTGGTGAAAGAGCGCCACCGACCGACCGATTGGCCCCCATCGGCGCTCACTCAAAGCCCATTCAAACAACGCTGATTCCAGTTGCCGCAATAGACAAATCTTTATCGATGATGAATAAAATCCGTCGCCCTGACGTAAAATCTGTGTTGTGGACCAATTATGTTGAAATTTTTACGAAGTGGTAAATGGTGCTCCTTGAGAACCAATCACTACGTCGAACTTTGACCTCTGACGACGTCTTGACAACAATAGCGTCTCTAGCCGCGGGGGCGGCAGTGGAGGCGACCGCACCTCGCGACGACCTGGGGCACCCCCACCGCGCCCCGCCCCGCCGCGCCACCCGGGAAGCGGGGCAGACGCGATTAACGGCCCGTCTCGGCTGCCGCCGCGGCCGGCGACCGGCGACGCTGCAACGAACGCTGCCCGATTAACGGGGTACGATCGGCGCCGGCCGCCAACCAGGATATGGTCGAAGGACGGGAGGTTGGAGAGGTTAGCTCTCGATGCTCCACGGGCGGAGATGGGCCGCAGTCAGGGGTGGGATGAGAGGCCGCCAGCCGCCCGGTCCCGGCCCCGCCAGCGTACGAGAGCCTGTTCTGAGTTTGTGACGCTATGTTGAGTGTCTTTACTTTGCCGAACGGAGCCGCCGGGTCTTGCGGGATTTCGTGAAAACGTGAGTCGCATGCTGAGCATGTGAGGAAGTGAGACATTGCTTACCAAACAAACAGCGTATGACACGATAAATAAAAGTCTGTGGTTAGTTCTGTCGCGATGTATTTCCTGCAATCACGCGACTTGCATGCTCCATAAGTTTTACGATATGCCCCAGCTAACCGCGTCTAGACGACCGTTGGGCCCGGCAATTTTCCGAGAGTCGTGAAGAGGGGCGTTACAAACTGAGGTGCATAACACTCGGCAATCGACGACCCAACGGGCCCAGCCGGCTCGCATTTGCTCTTTCTGGCTGTGAGCATGGCTAATTGCTTAGTAACGGTGCCATCGGCGAATCCATTAACGCCAGCTAATGCGTTTTGCGGTACCGGCTTTCCTAACTTAGAGCAGATCACCATCACGATAAATAAAACAGCCATTGATGCAGGTTTTTCATATCATATAACGTTTGAGTAACTTTCTAAAAACGTATATTCTAATATGAAATACTGCATGAAATTAGATGCTTGAAGAAAATGAGCATCCGGCATGTGACCACGTGATGGCGCTCATTTCGTTCCTGACCTGCGCACTAATGACCGTTCAGCGGCTCGGCGATGGACGGTCAGACGCGCCTCGAGATCAGTTGGACGCCGCTTATGCAACATGACAGGTCGGCTCACCACAGACCACAATCTGCGCCCTCCCCCGGCCTCCCCCGCCCCGTCCCCCCCCCCCCCAGGCGCAGCTGCAGACCCCAATGGCACCGGGGCAAGGCCAGTGCAGTGGTCCGGCTGGGGAGGGGTGCGGAGGGGAGGGGAGGGGTGTGTCGGCCGCACCCTGTAACGGGGAGCCGGTGCCTCGGAGAAAATGCATCCTCTCTCATTAGAGGCCATCATTGAGAGTAAAATAATTTGTGAATACTTCAATGTTACCATTCCTCCAAGCATCTGATGCACATTTTATAAAGGAACAATGTAGAATGGTGAGGATTTCTTACTCTTGATGATTCTTTTGCTCTCATAGGTGATTGTCTGATTCTATAGCATTGTTTTCTACAACACTCAATACCAAATCACACGCATATAGGAAGTGTCCCGTCCAATTTTTAACTACCAAGTAACGGTACCCGCTCAGACGGCGGTGTGTCAGCAATGTCGGCATGTCGCCTGCTATCGTCTGCGTCATCTGCGTCTATCGTCTGCGTCATCTGCGCTCGGCACGGCATTGTTGCAGCGGGCGCGCCGGCCGGAAGTGCGGTGTGTTCATGTGACCGCGTCGGGGTGCAGCCCTCCCTCCCCCTCTGTCCCTCTCTTATGGTGCACTGGCGCTCTGTCTAAGTCGGCTGCAGAGGGTGGCAGGCTCTGCTGGACGGGCTTACATAGGGCGAAGGTGACTGATGAAGAAATGTTTTCTGAGATGGATCGAAACCCATGAGTAAAAAATATGCCTTTCTAAAACAAGAACATTGTTCAGAATGAACATCATACTAAAGATGTTGAGGAAATTTGTCAATACATATAATAATTTGCCTATTTTTTTTTGCATTTTGACATCGTGGTTTATTGAAGAAAAAAACAGACATCTTATTACATCTTATCCTATTTGCCCAGCCTGCTGCAATAATGTAGCCTATAACATTCTGCGCGCCACTCAGTACAGTTCCACTGCAGTGTTCTTACGTTTCGGACACGGACGGTGCTGTGACCTTCGTTAGCGGAGCACTCGGTCCGTGTCCGCCATCGGGGGCGACATTTACAGCTGGCCATTCGGTCGGTGTAACTGTCCGCCGGGTGCATTTCGCCGCTCCGGAGAGTGCTCAGTAACCCGAGATCCTGGTGCTGGCCCGCCGAGACAAAACTGCTCACCACCGCGTCAGTATCTGCTGAGGGCGTCAGTCTCTGCTCTCACACTGCAGTGAGCCATCCCTGAGGAATGTACGAACAGACACTGACCTAAATACTGTTCGGTACCTACACATTGGTAAATCATGGATACCGCTTCAGTACATGCAGCCGCAACCCGGAGAGCAATGTTAACGATCCGATATGAGCCGACCGCTCATAATGCAGCTTTGCGCGGTCGGCACACCTAACGCTGTGGGTACTGGGTGGGAAACTGCCATCCGTTCAGATCACAGGTCGACACAGGGCGCTCGCCTTTCACATCCTCAGGCATCTTCAGCATGACGATCAGCACGTTCTGACATTACGCGTGTGACCCCGACGTCGGGTCATTAGGGTGTCAATCCGGCGCGCAGGGTCCAAGCCGTTATGATACGGCTCACTGGGCTGATTGAGCCGTCCACCGCTGTTGAGACACTGGAGCGCGGAGTCGACGAGTCTTTCATCGATCGCAGACGCCGCTCATAACTGGACTGTTAATAGGTAAAAGCACTGGCATTCAAGTCACCCTGTAATCGAGGGGTAACATGATGGATCGTCATAAATTCCCGGACACGGCCCGGGTCGAGGTCAATTGTCCGATCGCTTAGCGATGTGCATTATGAGACTGGAGCGCGCCTAGCCCCTAAAGCACATCGGTATGGGGCTGAGCCTACAATCGGTGATGGCTGTCGATATGGAACAAGGCAAAAATCGTGCTTGTGTCACCTGCTAGAATGACTTTTCCTTTGTGTCCGGCTTCAATCTTGCTCATTCTCTTTGCTCATCACATATTTGTCTCATTTTGCTTCCATCCCGCTCTCTTTTTTCCAGGCCTCTCTCTCTCTCTCTCTCTCTCTCTCTCTCTCTCTCTCTCTCTCTCTCTCTCTCTCTCTCTCTCTCTCTCTCTCTCTCTCTCTCTCTCTCTCTCTCTTTGTCTACACCATTTTTCCCTACAATCGCCACAAAGCTTAAACTATCTACCCCGAGAGCACAGACCCGCTCACCTCCTCTATCCCACCCTCTCTCCGTCTTTCTCCCTCTCTCTTCTCCAGTCTCGTGTGCAAACAGGAGTCCCCCGGGCCGGCTGCTGGTGCTGAGGTGTGTGAATTACACTGTTGGCTCAGAACCGACAGACGCTGTGTGTTGACTGTCCAAGTTGACCAGCGTCAGCCCGTCCAGCTGGGCAAAGGCCGGCTGGGCTTACCCACCGTCCACGTGGCTAATATAAACACTACCAACACTACTAACCAGTATAGTTAGTATCGCTACGGGTATTAGAGCTCATAATGCTCACAACTTTAACATATGGCTTTCCTAAAAAAAATAAATGCACTGTTCTGTGTTTAGAGTGCATCGTCATGTTTAGCTCATAGCAAAGGTTTTCCATTTTAATTTGCCCTTTCCAACTGACTGAAAATATTCATATGCGTCATGGCCACAAGTGGTTGATGGAAGAAACACATTTCCATGGTTTTTGCAACCACCTATGCGTCTTCGTCAAAGCTACAAAATTGTAATGCATTCGTTACAATTGCTTTTGTATATAAAAATCATGATTATTTCTTTCGCTTTGAATTATTTGCTCACTTATGCAATTTTCAACGTAAGCTGAGCTCATAGCTGATCTATATTTGTTCATATAGGAACGGCAGATTTCCTCTGATTGAACCTGCTCACTGACCTGTGCTCGACAAAAGTCGATGAGGACCCAGTGGGGAAGGTGGCCAGTTTTTCCTCGGCCGTCCAAATTCTCGGTAATTCTGTGATGTCACAAGGCCGCGATGGGACACGGAAAAGTGGAAGCGGAACCAGGAAGAACGTCTTTGAGCCTCCGCCCGCCATTCGGAAACTCCCTCGATTCTGCTTGACAGGAATGACATACGGTTATTGTTATGGATGTCATAAATATCACTGCTTTTCCACAAAAAAAGAAGAGCGGCAATTATTGGAACTGCTTTATTTAATTACTTTTTGTGACTTGTTATCATTATTGAGACCTGACTTTTTTCTTTCCTCTCGTCCAAGTTTTGTTTCTTTTTCATTTGCTATTTTTTCGAAATCTCTTATTTTCTTACCGGATTCTTTTGTCTTTTTCTTCATTCCTTATCCGTTTCTTGTCGCAGAGACAAGACCATTACGGGCTTTATCCAAACAGTGCTCCGGTTGTGCAGCAGCCGCCTGCACCAAGCTCCCCCTGTGTATCTGAACCCCGCAGTCTCCCGCAGCGCAATATTCCCAGCGCTGCCGAGGATTGTAGCTCGGCCGGCGCTGTTGCATGCCTGATGGCGTGTTCCCACGCTGGTCCGGTCAGCACCACTTTGAGTGGGCGGGGGCGTCCGTTCGTCTGTCCCGGGACAGGAGGCGACCACTCCCTCCTTCAGCGGCTGGGCTGGTACGACTGCGCCCCCAGGCAGGGACTCGCGACGTTACAGAGGTTGAGAGTTACTTCGTAAAATTTAAGCTGCTTTTGAAATATATGAATTGCCATAGTTTTGATGCTGTCTTTTTACCAAAGAAATTCTTGATAGCCTAGCCACCAGTGTACCAGAACACTGAGTGGCACATTTATCAGCTGCAGGGTGTGCGCCGCTCCAGTCCAGTCACTGCCCACGGGCCCGCCGAATATCCGGCTCCCAGTCGTCCACAGTCCAGTGTCCCCTCTGTCCATCGTCCACCTTGTCCACTCCACACCATCTCATCCAGCACATCTGCGCCGGCCATCCGAGCGATGACAAGCCGAACTGTACCGCTCTCTGGCAATGACAGGTCGGCGCCAGCAGCCGCGCCGAGTTGACCAGTCACCGCGGTGCTGCACAGAAGTGCGACGAGCGCCGTCCGTCGCTGCCGCCGGCGTCCGCTGCACGCAAACGTCATCGTTGATAGCAAACAGACGGTGCTGGCGGTCCCCGGGCCGGCTGCCGACCGCGGCAGCGGCTGCAGGCGCGCCCTCAGGCTGTTTGCAGAGACAGCAGACGGTCGTGTGCTGGGGGACAGGCAGAGAGATGGAAGGATGGAGCGATGGGGAGAGAAGGATGGATAGACAGACGGCGCAACGGAAGGGACAGACGAATGGACGAAAGACGAATGGACGGACAAGGAAAGACTTGGAGAGGGCCAGAGGAGACGGCGATGGAAAGACGGATAACGTGTACAAAGGGTAGTGGGAAGTTGGACAGAAGAACGAGAAAGGATGGAGATGTAAGAAAGATGGACAAGCAAATAGACTGATGGATCATTAAGTAATGAAATTTTGATAGCGATAGGTGGGAGATAAGACGAAGAGAAACAAAGCCTGCAAAGGCAGAACAACCATTTCATGATCGGTTGGCTGTTCCGGCTGAAGCAGTTGGAATTCCCAGCTCCGAGAAACGCCTGCTGCTTGCCCTGATCGAACCAGTGATAGCTTTGAGTTATTGTGGTTAATGAGACGGTTCGCTGATATATTGGACGATTGGAAATATCAATTTGTCGCTCACATGCTGCAAACTGAAATCATGGACACTGTTGAAATATGAGGATACAAAAATTGATCGCTTTTCCTGCCAATTCTACATATACCTCTTATAAAATCTTAATGTTTTCCTTCAGATGTGCATCATATTAACTTTATTGCATATGTGATATTTTATGGGTACCTGATTTTTATAAGTTATTTACAAACAATTTTATTGTAGGTATCAGTTGATGAGCAGGTAAAAATTTCCATCGATTTACTTGCTGAGACATTCCCCCCCCCCGCATTTACAACATCCTTCCCACTTTCATAACAATGTATAGTCGGGGTGAGTCTCTCTGGTCAGACTCCGGAAGT
Source organism: Amphibalanus amphitrite (assembly GCF_019059575.1). Classification (NCBI taxonomy): domain Eukaryota; kingdom Metazoa; phylum Arthropoda; class Thecostraca; order Balanomorpha; family Balanidae; genus Amphibalanus; species Amphibalanus amphitrite. The sequence goes on along the minus strand of NW_024881913.1, from coordinate 135,485 downwards.
CCTGGATCAAGCTGAGCCATGTGGAGTAGCCCGATCGTGAGGCTGTTCTCCCACTATCGGGGCGACCCAGCATGGCACCGCCCCTCCGACTCGCCAGCAACTGATGGCAGGCACGCGCTGGGAATTTCGGGACTGACGAGCGGCAGTAGTCAGATCCCGCCTCGGGGCCGGGCTGTCCGTCTGGACGGTCACTGGGTCTGCCGAGGATCCAGCGCAGACCGCCCGCCGGCCTGCACCGGGAATACTCCGGGCACGGGCCGGGCAGCGAGCACAGCGGGATGACCGCCGATGAGTCTCCGCGGTTATATCATTGACCACCTGCTGCCAAATGAGTCACGATGAGCGGGAGAAAGTGTGCGGTTCTGAAAATGCCGCCAAGCCTTGGAAAGGTGCGGCATCGTTGCGGTCAGAAAACACCAACAAATAATAGTGAAATTCCCAAGAAGGTGTCCGTATGATTAGCATGAAATGCGCCCGTTTAGGATGCTTCAGCTGCCATGCATGTTCATCAGCCCTTTCATGCCCACACTAATCCACAACATGCATTCACTCGTCGGTCTCCATCTCTTCACTCATGAAACAGTTCTCTGTTCACACCGGCTAGCACTCAGTCGATCTGACTCCTGTAAACACCGTAGTCGTCCCGGATGTCTGCGTTTGCGGCCGCTGCGCCACTCTGACCTCCGCTGCGCCGTAGCTGTCTCCGCTGCGCCACGGCTGTCTCCCGCGGTGTCCGGTCCAATTGGAGCCCTATGGCATTGGACCGAGTTATGGCATTGGTCGGAGTTATGGCATCGATCGGCACTGGCCCAGACAGGATGTGGGGCTGCCGCGCTCCATTGTCAAGGATAGCGACTGGTGACCGTTTATATTGGTCTGAAGCGTGGACCGTCCGAACGAGTATCGACACCACGGGAGACTTGGTGGTGGCTGGGAGCAAATGGGATTACGGATTGATGAGACTGAGCGCAATTGTGTTTAATACGTGCGTGCATTGCATAGTATGAACTATTATCACACAGCTTATTGGAATGTTGGCACCGAGTAACTTTTGTGCCGCATGTCACCAGTTGATAAACTATGCTCACTACTGTCTTCGCGTGACACGCCTTGTTAGCAGTCCAATACCGAAATTCACCCAACGAAAACATCCCTTTAGGACCCTGCCCTCATCGCATCCCCGCACTTACAATAACTTCCTCTAAAACTCTCCCAGCCCCGAGATGAAGCTAAATCTAAATGCGGGCTTGATTCAGGCCCGCTGTGTCATCTGAGAGTGGCAATGGTCCTGCGGTGGTCGCTAAGCGTGGGCGAGACTCCCTTCTCCTCCTCCTCCCCACCCCGAACCTGTTTCGCTCCAGCAGCCGGTCACGGCTTGGGGGATGAGGAGAGGATGGGGTGGGATGGGGGTTCCGTTGGACATTGGGCAAAAACGGAAAGGCGCCACTGCTCTAGCAGTAGACCAATTTTCAGGGTCCGACTGTTGTGCCAGGTGAAAGAAGTGTTCAGTCCTCTATATGGTCAATATTGCTTCATTGATAAATTAGCCTTCACTAAACAGTATGTCAATTTTGACGGATAGGTACGCCAGTTGAAATGCACATATTTGGCAGGTGACTGTGGTTTTTCTCTAGGAATGCAGGCTGCAAATTGGCAAAACTCAGACTCGGCGCTCGGCATTTTGCTCACACTTGGGGCCTGGACTGTCCATTTCTGCGAGCATGCTGACATATTTCCAAGAGAGGCTATTTAACCCTCGCCCGCACATGGGGGGGTGGTTGCCACCCCCCCAGGTAGTCTTTCTGCTCTGCACTCAACATTTTTAGAGCTAGGAGGCTGATTTTTCGTATAGCTGCTCCTCTATCCTTTCTTGATGTCCACTGAAAATTTCAAGTTTCTGTGATTTTTGGTTTCGGAGATATGACCTTGTTTTTCAGGTCATGTCATGACCCAAATGGCCAATTCTCAACATCTTGCGTTTGCCATGGGCCTTATGAGCTTTTGACACCCTGATTTCGGCCTTTTTTGCCAGTCTTACCTCCTACCTATCATGGAACATGTTGTTTGACGATGTACAGGGGTCAAGGTCAGGGTCAAGGTCAACCTAGGTCACCTAAGATAATTGCGTTTTAGGCAAGCTGAATTTACTTTTTTTGATTTTTTTTTGACTGCATTTTTGGTAAAAGCTTCTCAGATCATGATTTCATGTAATATGGACCCAAAAACAATCGGTGCACACATCAGTATACACACAGACACACACAGACATACAAACACATATAATTGACCTTGACCTAACTTGACCTGAAATGACCTCAGCAGCAAAATTCTGGTCGGGTAGTGTGACAAAGAGGTTCTAGCTGGCTTGGCACCAGAAAACAGCATCGTCATCGGTATTTGATAAGCAGCACACTTGATATCCAACGGTGACCCAAAACAGCAACATTTTTTAGTTTGACCTGACCTGGAAGGTCAATGACTGACCTGAGAAGGTAAAACTGGGTATCATTGGATTTGTCTCTTCCCAAAGAATCTTTTTGGTCTTTACTGCTAAGCTCTATCTCCAACAGGAACGAAATGGCGCGGGGGGGGGGGTGGCAACCACCCCCCATTTGCGTTCTAGGATGGGAAAATCGCATGTGCGGGCGAGGGTTAACCTGTGAACTTTGGTTGCAGTGTTCTTGTTTGTAAAACTTAATGAATGTTTCAATTGGTTTTATTCATTGTCTGAGCTGGGGCTGGTGCAGCTTAGAAATATATAATTCTATTATCATTCCTATACATTATTTTAAAAAGCACTTCGCATCTAGCTCGTTGATTTATCTTGCAACTAAAATGTGGACCATACTACTCTTAAAAGCAGCAGCTACTCTCGGTCACTTGTTAAAATGTACTCGATGTCACTTTATGATTAACATGGTCACAAAATACTGATGTTGAAACCTCTACACAGTTCTGCGATGCTGCTAGAAAATTATTTGATGCATTAATCAGCAACCTAAATATAAAATGGAAGACATAATGTGCAGCCCAATTTAGGACCACAGAACGCCGCCCGACAGTACCCGGCGGCGGCGCAACAATGTCAGTAACTCTCTAAAAGCACCAAAGAGTTTTGGGTTTATTAAAAAAAAACTCGCCAAATTGTGTCCAGTAGTGAGTATTCATATCGACACTGAACAAGAAAAGCGCCATGTTATTTTTTTGAATTGATAAATTATACATGCAACGACATCCGCACGCTTTGTGACTTTTCAGACGAGGTGATGCTAGTAATTGATGAGCCATTGAATAACCAGAGGTGAGCTAAGCTCCATGGGATGCCATTGGATAAAGGTAATGATGCAACCAAACAAGCATGAACAGATTCCGGAAAATATCAATCAATTAACATGTATACATATGCTGCCAGGATGCAACTTGACCTAATTGAATCATACAAGTTATATGACTCTGAGATACGGCTACATAATCATATGAGTAATTTGAATGGTTTTGCACAAGGGCGAACAGCGAGTTCTATTTTTATGATGTATTCTTAATAAACTACGATAGACAATATCGAGGATTTTATCAAATGCAATAACTTTTACTTACCAGTATAACGCCTTTTGGGGCGACTAACGGAGCGAGCGAGAGGGTGAGCCTTGCACGTGCGAAATTTCGAGGGGGTACCTCCAACTGACTTGTGCACGGCACCCTACTAACCGGTCTCTAGCGATGTGCCAAATTTGAGCACAATCGGCCCAGCCGTTCTCGAGATCTGGAAGCGGCACCCTGCACGTGCGCACGTGCAAAATGGGTTCCAACTGACTTGTGCACGGCACCCTACTAACTGGTCCCTAACCGTGTACCAAATTTGAGCGCCATCGGTCCAGCCGTTCTCGAGATCTGGAAACGACCCCTGCACGTGCGCACGTGCAGCAGCACCCCATTTCTGGCACATGGATATGCAGTGCCTAGTGGGTGCCTACTACATGCCAACTTTCAGCGCAATCGGCCAAGTAGTTACCGAGATATTGCAACAATTACAAAACTGACACCTCTTCGTTTTGCACGTGGCACGTGCATAAGGGGTCACCCAAATGCATCGGGAATAGTCCAATACTTGGTAGAAGGAATGAAGCTACCCTACAAAAATTACCGCGTGTAAATCGGTCAAGTGGTTGCTGAGATATAAGCCTCGCAAAAGCGTCCGCACGGCCGGCCGGCCAGAAATTTCCGTTAAAGGGACCCTCCCACCTTCAAAAAAGTTAATGAATTGGCACGAAAGTGATGTCGCTCGGTTCAGAAAGAGCGAAAACGAATATCTACCAAATTTCATCGAAAAATATTCACCGGTTTTCAAGATATTAGACTTTTACTTTTGTTTACTTTTTGGGATCTCCGCTGTTCCTAGCGACTTTATTTGAAAGTGCGGCATTTGTTGCGCGCAAAGCAGCATATACCACCGCGTGCTACCAAACGTTTTAGTAAAAGATTTAAAAATCGTTAGATCTCCGCTGACGTCACAAATTCTAAGGGGGCATACCAATGCACTAGCCCCTTAGAATCCGAAAACTGCAAGTTTGAAATTCCATATCTCCGAATTAAAGCATTTGTCGATGTTGTGAGTGCCCAAACCGGTATTTGCAGGCCATGGCCACCAATTTGGCTATCTCAACTCAAAACTAATGTTAAGGTGGGAGTGTCCCTTTAATCTAAGGAAAGACTACGCTCGCTTCGCTCGCTCCGTAATCATTCATGTCGGCAGGAGCCTGACGCTAGTATTTTCACGAGTGACTTTAATGTCAATGTTGATTATGATCGTGAACTTTTATGTTACATTACTGGTCTAAAATTACTTTTAAAGCTGCTCCTTCAGACACCTAGCTGAAGACCGGCCAGAAGTGCTAGTGCTCCAATGCCGTTTTGAGCCCTGCTTCTTGATATAGACGCTGTGGTAGCTGTCAAGTCTGTCTGGCTATGATTTGTCCTGCTAGCGTATTGTGCGACTACATTCTGCAATTAACCAGCTGACTGGAACCATTCCGTGACTTATAATGAATGTGTTTTATACAATTTGATCAAGTTTAGATGAGGGCATAGTTACAACTTACATATTTGCAATTCATGTATAAAGAAATGAATCGAGCATCAGGATAACTGCTCTAAACCGTGGTTCGTGAACTTACGGAAGACATTCATATGGTGACTGCAGCACCGAATTGAAATTGTTTTGGTAATGCCAATCAACAGCACATGCTTTCGCATAGCATTGCTCTTGCTAATCGCAGCAGGTCTCGCTCATTGAACGCAGCAGTGAAGACCGGCGAACATCTTCCGCCACCAGCCTCACATAGCTTTCACCGTCGCCGAGCTGGCGTCTGCTGCCTCCTACCTTCTCCGGCACAGCTGATTGGCTCTGTTTGTGCCTGCGGTTTTCCCTCTGCTGGCTACTCACTGTCTGCAAGTAATTCTGTGCCGGACTGCTTGACGGCTGCTCCAAAATCGTCAGCCGACGCAGCACTTGTTTCGGTCAGCTGCTGCAGTTTCTCTGTTTCTTTGTATGTTTCTCTTTCTTTTCATCTTCTCTCTCCTTTTCTGTCTGTCTGTCTGTCTCTCTCTCTCTCTCTCTCTCTCTCTCTCTCCTCTCTCTCTCTCTCTCTCTCTCTCTCTCTCTCTCTCTCTCTCTCTCTCTCTCTCTCTCTCTCTCTCTCTCTCTCTCTCTCTCTCTCTCTCTCTCTCTCTCTCTCTCTCTCTCTTGTGAATTACCTCTGATTGATATTGTGAGCATTGCACACCATTCGATGTATAACTGAAAACAAAGGCACAATGTATTTAAGATAAAGGACATCGAAACTGATTTAAAAGCAGCGCATCCATGGCGCTAGTTGTGGAGGATAATTGATATAACTAAATCCGTTTTAGGTAAAGTTGAAATTGGAAGAAGCTTTGGATGAGACAGGATGGCCAGCCATTTCAGCGTTATCGGCACTTTGGTCTCAATAAGTGATCATTTTTCCTCTGAGGTGGCAAAATAATATAGTTGCTCTGTAATCTCAGTTCCCATTTCCGCAAGTCCTAATTAGTCAGCCCACATCAGTAGATTGCTTCTGGGTTTGGCATATGTTTATGAGTAGTAAACAACCTTAAATACTTCCGAATACATTTGGTATTAGCGTGCCTTTCTTCGCTCCCAGAGTTTTTCCATTAGCAAGCCGGCACTAATTGCGTGTCGGCGTCGTCGACTCTATCGAATCACACGTCCCGTGCGGGGGCAGTTCCAGCAGGGACCCTGTGAACCTGCGGTCCGGTCCTCAGGATAACCACCGTGCACCGCACTAGGCCGGCGCTAAGTTGAGCTGTTCTACGACTGTGATAGAGCCATCAATTACCGACTAATGGCACAACATGAGCATCCTCGGTCTCTCAATGAATCATTGAGGAGCGCCAGTGCAAAGCAAAGGTTCTGTCGGCATTAGCATACCTAGTCCATTCCTCGAAACGGCCCTCGTTGGTCTAGGACCGTGCATTCCACAGAGCTCGATCGTCTGAATTATTGAACGCCTTCTCATTATCACTTTGCTAATCGAGCCGGCCCAGTGAAACAGCCGACGCTGGGTAACTATTACATCAAACTGCAAATTATTGCTGCAGACACGGCACAGGTGTTATTGAGAGCTTGGCTGGATGAGACTCTACAAGCGCTCATTATGTACTTAACAATTGCCTCGGCGAACAAGGGGCGGGTCCGGCTGCGCTTCGTGCATGGTAATAGCTCACTTTACTTCTGCGTAAAGAGGAATTCCCACGGACTGCGCACAGACATCTCAGCGCCGTCCGTAAAAACGACGTGTGAGACACCGCTGTGCCACGAGATGTCGGCTGTTATCGACGAGAAATCAAGAACACTCTGCACCTCGGTCCCAGGGCCCGGACCGTGCGATCTGCGCCGATTTACGGCAATCCTGGCGAGGCCTGAGAACGGTAGGTGGCACCCTGTTGGCGGCGTCGGGACTCGAGTGGCCCTCTGGCTGCTTTTCGGCCTCTCCACACTCAAAATGGAGCACTTGACGCTCTCTTCGCTCTAGCATCTCAACAGGTCGTCAAGCTGGGAGCTGACGGCAGCTGCGCCGTGACTGTCGCCCGCCGACGAGGCAAAACCGGCGCACAGCGAAAATTACATGTCACGGGCATCAGGGAAGGCTAGGCATTGAGGGTAAATTTCGCAGAGCGCATGAGTGCATACATTGAATGAATATGCGACTAATGTGCATAGGATGAAATTCAGGAAAGCATGCAAATTGCATCCCTTCTTTTTTGGACTATAGTCACTAACGCGTCATTGGCCCAGTACCTTCCGTCCATTTATCTGCATCCTACAAATAGGTACCTACAAATGTTAAGATACCTATGTTTTACAATGAGTGTGCTCTGGTATGCAATCTCGTAGCAATTTATGAAATAAATTCAGTTCGATGATGCACCCATTATTCAAACGAATTAATCTGATCGGCCGTACCCGTATGGTTCATTTTTTGTACCATAAAACGGATACGACTTGCATAGACGGTATTGCATCGGCTCCGGCCCACCCTCCACCCGCCGAGGGGTGGTAAACCCATACAGACCGACATTGGGAAACCCGATTTGCATGCCACACTTGGCTTGCCTTAGATAGTGATAATTTACTGTTGTTTAAGGCAATGTTTCTCCAAAGTGATGGTTATGATACTGCAGGTAAAAATAGTCTTTACATCGCTTGAGTGAGTACCACGGTCATCTTCAGCATCTGCATCTGCCGCGCATCCTTCTCCGCCTGAGAATCCCCGCGAGAGAAAGAGAGGCGGACTGCGCCGAGGAGCCGGACCTTCGGACCCGCTGAGAACGGGCGTGAGGCATCGATCGAGATAACATAGCGGTCTATGATGAGTGTTGAGAGGTTTGTTGACGGGAAACTCGAGTAGTGGGAGCCGGACGCCGCGTGGAATCCGCAGGAGTGGGATGTCACTGACTGGGGGAACACAATGGATCGCTCGTCAGACCACAATGGCTCGGTGATGCCCGCTCAGTGGCTATTGACCGTTCAGTGTTCATTGCCTCGCCCTGGCGTGTTGCGGGGCGCGTGCTCGATGGACAGCTCTCGAAGATACTCCGCCAAGACTCGTCTTGATATCACTCCCTGATAAGGCACCTTACGACACCATCGTCCGACAGCTTTGTTGTCCTCCTCCACTGCTTTGATGCGTTCCATTGTAGTCCACCATTCCGCTCCGTTATGAAGTTCACTTGTCTCGTGTTTACACTTTACATCCACCTCACTTGTAGACCATTGCGCATGACAGTGTCATGAACGAATGCTCTCAGTGTTACGTAACAAGTCTTCCGTTCAATGAGCGCCTCATGCACTCAATCACCCCGAATATTCACGTCACACCTTCAACGGTGCCTCGGCGCGCTGCGCGCGGAAGTCGGTGGCATGTCGGAGGGCAGTATGGGCCGCCAATGGAGCACCCTGCCGACTCCGACACCAACAAACAGCGCTTCTTGGAACGCAGCAGCGTCGCGAGGCGTCGGACGGTGCGTGAAATGGCTGTCATGTGCCGGGGCGCGCAGTGGGGTGCCAGCATGCCCGGAAAGGCGGGATGCTACCCCGAATTGATACCGTTATCTCGTCATTGCACGGTCGCTAGAGACGGCGGAGGGGGGGGGGGAGAGCGTCACTCCCTCTGTCAGTGGCCAGTGGGATAGGGTGCAGGAAGAGCCGGGAAACATGTATGTTGATGGAGTGAAAGTCATGGTCTCGATTTTTAAGAAGGCACTGTTTACGCCTTGTGTGATTTTGACGCTCTTCAAATTACGTACATACATTCAGAATGATGCATGGCTTTGTTTGCAAGCTTCTGAGTTCTATTTCATTGTCACACTTATTCAAATACCACGAATTCCAGTAGCGCATCAAACAGTTACAATCCTCGAACAATGCCATGCGCTTCTTTTCATGCGTGATTGGGAACCCATTGTCCTTCCTGACAGTGCCTTGCCGAGCGCTGACTGTCAGTGCGCCGATATCTCTCCCAGCGATCAGACGGGGGTGTCGGGCTGCTCTGTGAGGTCCCCTGGGGCGGTGCTGCGCGTCTCTGCACGATTGGCCTCGGAGTGCCCTCCCCGGCCGCGAAACAATCGGTGACCGGGTGACCCCCGGCCGGCCTCTTGCCCGGCCTTCCAGCTGAGCCGAGCCGCTCCGGATCGCGGTGCCGAATCACCGACCCACGACTGGGGAGCAGGGGAACAGGGATGGTAGGAAGGAGTAAGGAGGAGAGGACAGAGAAGGAGAGAGAGAGAGAGAGAGAGAGAGAGAGAGAGAGAGAGAGAGAGAGAGAGAGAGAGAGAGAGAGAGAGAGAGAGAGAGAGAGAGAGAGAGAGAGAGGGGGGGCAGAGGAACTGACCCCTCATCGTTTTTCATCCCTGTCACCTCGGTTTGATTTGGTGGGCATTTTTTGGAATGATGAGCACTCAAAAACAATTTGTGGTGGCAAAATAAGCGCGAGAATGAAAATGACCGCAACATTCCCTTCCAGTCGTAATTAAAAGCCTATCAAACTTGCATTCGTGTACTTTTCGTTGACTACTGCGGCTGTGTTTAATTCATTCCTCGTTAGGCGACTGCCCGTTTTGGAAAGGCCCAGAGCCATTACCGATCGGCTGAGTGGCGTCTTGGTGTGGAGGCCCGGTCCCCTCCCGTTCCGGCTGCGCTCCGTTCCCTCCGTTCTCCTCCGTTGAGCCGGCGCTGAGTAGCGAGGCGACGACTGCATAATTGTGGCGACCGGCAGTGCAGCCACGCCGCTCACCGGTCATAGATAACTGCCCCCTGGCCATTACCGGGGATGACTCGAACTTTGTCCATTACCGCCGGCCCGACCGGCACCGCCAACGGTGAGCTGCGCCGAAAGCTGGAGCGATTAAATTGGCGCAGTGCGGCGAGGGTGGCGCGGGAGGTCGGTCACCGGTCAGGTTGGTAAAGCGTCCGCGACTCCGCGGCGGTCCGCACCGGTCGTCAGCTCGCCCCAACGTCCCCGGCGCGCGCTAATGAATGCCGCAATCACCGCAAATCAATCGTGCTAAACCGTTTATAGATGATCCCGTCCAGTTCCAATCTATCGGCCGGGTGCAAAAAAGCTCCGTCGGAGACGGCTGGAGACAAACGGAGACGGACAGATACGGCGGTGCGGACAGCACTGCACTTAGCAAAATCGGGAGAGCGTCTTTGAAGCGCGACAAGCGTCCGGCCTGTCCAAGTGATCGGCTACATAAGCGGCGCAGTTTGACAGAAATAAAATGCACTCAGATAAGGTGCGGCGGTGAGTGTGTGCACCGCTCGTCCAGCATCGCTGTCGTTATTTCCGTGCGGTACATGGTGCTAACGACTCAGCTGAAAGTGGGGTCGCAGTCGTAACGAGCCCCACTGCAATCGACTGGTGACCTTCGGCGCATGGGGCGCGCGTGGCGCATCGCTTTTATCTGCAGCGACGATCCCGGCGTTTTGGAGAGGCTTGTTTGATTGCCTCGGCCGCGAATGGTGGTGCTATGGTTGTGGCTTATGGGCTGCTGCTCTGGTGGTCCAGCAGCGGGGATCGAGCCCGATGCAAAGTTTCTGCATAGCAAATACGGCCCTGCATGCACGGCTATAATGTCGTAACTGTTGAGAAGGAAAGAGGAAAATGTTTAATACACTTCGCCGGAATAATGTTCACAATATGATAATTAGTCTGTTGTTTGATGTGTGCATGTTTACAAGTCATTCAGAATATTCCTTGACGAGACATGATTAAAGCACAAAGACCTTCAATGATCGTTGCCTACGTTTTCCGTTGCCGTTGGTAGCTGCTATTTTCTAAATATTCGTGAAGTCCAGTGCCGGGTTTCGATACCCTTTCAACCGTCTTCAGCATCGAAGACGTGCTTACCTGCAGTATTCAGTCACCACAGAGGACACGGATGGGGACATGACGTTCTTGCTATCACCGAAGGTAGGAGATGCCCCCAGGATACCGGTTTCATGTCCGTGAAGGGAGGGCAGGGCGCCCGCTGACACTGTCACCTGGAGCGTAAAGTGGCACGTGTCAGTCTGGTGTCCCTGCCGGATCCTCTCGGCTCCGACCGAAATAGACACGGTGTCTTCCGGGAGTTAAAATAAACGCACTTGTCACGATACGCTCAGTAACTTATTCTGGATACACCGAATCCGGCGCGACCTCAGTCTGATACGGTGACGAAAGGGGAAGACTTTTGTGCTTCGTGACACGTCTTACATAACTTCATGCATTACCAATGTGAACACACTGCACGACTGTTGCTGACCATTGAATGCAACCTTCAATGATTGTCCAGTGCTCACAAATTTACACAATTCTGAGGCACTTCGCCAACATTGGCGTTGACCCAGCCTCACCTCAGCCTGGAGTCCCCGAACGACGTGTCCGCCTTCGGTGATATTCCGAACGGAGCGCCAGGTTCGCGGACTATTCGGCCAGCGCGTCGGTTTTGCCGACAGTCTAGACGCACCATTAGAGCGGAGACGGCTGGCGGCGGCCGATATCGGCGGCAGGCGGCGCGCGCCACTCCACGTCGCCGCCGCGCCGCCACCGCCGCCGGCGGGCTCTCCGATATGAGCGACGACGGCGGGGCGCACGTGGTTTTTGCGCCCGCCGATGCCCCGTCCATTAGAACATCGACTGTCCGTACCCGGGCTAATGTTCATTTAGTGTATGTCGGATTATGAAACGTCGTTTTTAGGGCTTCTCTAATGCTGGCGGAGACGAGCGGGGCGATGGCGGAATTTTGACTTCGCCGGATGAGCAGGAGCAGCCTTCATCGCAAAGGCCGTGGAGGGGCTCTTAGCTTTCGGCAGCTCTCCGCACCGCGTCACGACGCAGGACGCTCTCAGTTGTACCGAGTGGGGGAGCCACCATCCGGCAGAGCTGGCGATAAGCCAAAGCTGCAAACGGGACCGTTCCTTCCGGAACCAATAACACTTCACACTAACTTGGCCAGCTTTGCGGTTGGTCATAAGCTGCCTCCAGACTCAGGCGTAACTTTATGGCATGGGAGATGATCTGGGCGGAGATACCAAACTAATCAGCTCATGATTCAGAGTGCGTCGGAGTTATGAAACAGACATGCGCAACAGGATGCAGTTCCGGCCCCCACAGCGCTCAAACGCCACCACGACCACGGCGTGGAAGCTAAGGCAGTGCCGGTTCAGAGCGTCATCTTCTCATGCTAAATCTCTCAGATGACTGTGTGAACGCCTGACCTATGACCAGGACACGTGGCGCCGTACAGAAGTTCAGTTTCGCACCATGCTCGAAGACATAGCGCTATGAGTTCAGCGTTGTGCTTTCCGTCTTCTGACCGGATCTGGCACTTCCTTCATCTGAGCGGGAATCTCCGCCACACAGGTGCGAGCAATCAGCGATTATTTGCTTCCGGCGGGCCCCGCTCACGCGGACAGGCGATCCGCTCTAACCAGTGGAAAAATAAGCCGACTTATGTTGGCCAAAGGCGATTTCGAGCGGCCAAGAACAGTCGGAACCAGCGTCAATTACAGGTAGCCACCACCCTAAACTGAAAGCTACCCGAATTGAATAACTGAGGGTGGCTAATTTGATGGACTGCTGGGCTGGTTTTCCGGAGTCTGCGGACTTTCCGATGGACTTTGGAGTGATGTGTGGTATGGCACGCTAAATGGTCCACTATACTGATAAATACCGGGATTTTAGCATTTCCTTTTTGGGTATGATAATTGCAAAACGTGAATCAGGCGATTTCATTACTTTATAAGTCCTTGATAATTCTGTACTTGGCTTTAGGTCAAAATCCAATCTTCAAGCAGTGATTGGTTACATCGGGCTGGTTTTCTGTGCATCGCTAGGTCAAGATAAGGGCACGTGTAAAAAAAAGCCCAACAGGCGCCGTCGCGGTGCGGCGCAGGGCGAGTCGGAAGCGCTCCACGCGCCCATAATACCAGTATCATCGCAATCGACTAATGTCTGATAAGTGTGCGGCGGCGGCCGGCGGCCGCGGCGGCGGGCCAGACGACACTGTTTTTGTGACCTGCCCCGTCGTCAGCCGACATGGTTTTTGTGGGGCGGCTCAGATACGGGGGCGGGCACAGTGTGTTGTGTGTAGGCATTGATAATCGTGACTTCACTGGTCGCTGCCGACACTATAAAAGGAAACGAAATCTGAGAAGTTATTTTGCGCATACCTACCTACTTAGAAGTAAATTTTACTTATAATATTAGCTATTTAGCTGAGTATATGTGATAATGATTATGCGTTATTTATTTTCCTGCTCCGACCGGAATAGCGTAATGCCAGGAAAGCGGACGAAGAAATTGAATTTGAGGAACAGCTGGCACTAGTTATGATGAAATCAAACGTTAAGTCCCTGAAGTAAGGTCAACTCTTACCTGCATTCACAATCTATATTACTATTTGAGGTGACGTAGTTTCTGTCTATTACGAAGGTCGCGACATGGTGCCACGTAGCGCGGGTTACAGGCGAGACCGTCGCACCTGGCGCGCTGAAGTTTACGCAACTCATAGAACAAGGATGGACAACGTGCCTTTGAGGGGTCTCAGCTCGATCGGATCGATAGCGAGCGCGTGGCGCGTGTCCGAAAAGTGCAAATTCGCGTCATAGACTTTACATGTATAAATCGGCTGGCAAAAACGGGCGAAAACAGCCAAATTTGCCCGACACGGGTCCGGTCCCGGTGCAATATCTCGGTAACCGTGGGCCCGACCGGTACGGGGAAAACAGCATCGTGTAGAGAATCGAACGGGCTATCGAATGGTGTGCGGTGCAGGGGTTGGCACGCGCCACGTGCACCGGGGAGGACACTTTCTTTTGAAAAATGGACGTTTTGGACGGATTTTTGAATTTATATTAATTTCAGGTGATCGCCAGACGGAATGAGTTGAAACAGCGCCTATTAGCAATAAAAATGTACCGTCTCTCATGGAAAAATTGTTAAAAGCTAATTGATCAAAAATAATGTGGAAAAAATCGCTGAATTAAATGGTATTTGTCCAAAATGTGCCACTAAATAATTACACGGATTTTGCTGCTTAACCTGATACGTTTGACAATTGAAAATGCTATCATTTGAAAGAGCATTCAATTCTCTCCAAGATCCAATCGTCACGTTTGCATGACAAGCAACAGTATTCTTAAAAATATAAATGTTTCAAACCTCTGCAAAACGATTTTTAGCGAAAATTATCTACGCCTTTCATTTGTCTTAAAACTACGCGCCTAAATTATAAAGCACATTTGACAGATTCTGAACTGGAAAGCATGCTTATCAGACACGGGCACCTCGATGCGGTGGATATTTTTTCCACAAACCAAAACGTTTAGCCGTCAAAAAGTAATCGACCGAAATGGATAGATAAACCAACCGACACAAGAACAACCAAACACCCGCCGATCGTAAATGCCCCTTTTCGCGTTGCGGAGCACGCGGGTCACCCTAGTTCCTACCACTTTGAAACGTGATGAAATTAGTTACCGACCGGCAAAGGCGATCGAGTGTTCCTTATCTTCGTACTACTACGTAGCTTAACTAGCCTTCGTATCACTTAAGAAAAGTAAGAAATACGAGTTGACCCTAGATTATTTATAATGATTTATCAGAACTCTTCGTTGTCTGTATGCACGGTAATCAACATGATCGTAAAAAATGCTTAACTCACGCATACAAGTGTCGTAACCTAACATCACTGCAGCCATCACGCCCAACCACCCACTATGGCTCGGTTTGCATTTGTCCTGTGTCGTTTCCTTACTGCTGACACTCGTCTTTCTACCTTTTCAGCGGAGAGTTCTACCTGGGCCACCGGAGCGCAGAGATTCAGGGCCTCTCCTGGTATCAGCTCGTCCACTGGGACAACATGCGAGATGTCCAGAGCAAGCACAAACTCAGTGAGTGAACTCAGCCGGTGCGGCTCAAACTCAGCGAGTTAACTCAGCAAACACGGCTCAAACTCAAAGAGTGCTCTCAGCCAACAGAAACGGCCGGAGACATCTGTTTGACCAGTCAATATGTGCAAATGCTGGGGAGAAGCCGTAGTGCCCACAGCTTCTGCTGGGGACACCCAATCATGCTACCAATCCTTATAATTTTGTTAAGTTATAAGTTCTACCATAAAATTCATACATATGCAGTTACTTTGCTCGGCTCTGGTTCGCAAAATGTGAGCTTCAAAGACGGCGCGGATATGTTGATTGTACCTAGCTGGTGTCGGAACAGACGGTGACAACAGTCGCTAACTGCGGCAAACCTGTCGCCTGAGACCTGCCGACGGCTCTCCGCTGCTTGGTGTTGTTCGCTGACGGCCGACTGCACACTTTTGTCGACGGCCGATCGTGTCAAACAATGCGATTAGCCATTGACAATGGCGCTGGAGCCTGTCATACACGAATCGTGGCCAGGCTGTCACCCAAAAGCGACACGGGTCTTGTTCAGCAATCAGCTCTAATAAGAGCCGACCATGTCTGCCTCGCGTCACAGATATGCTCCGCCTGGGTCTCCAAAACAGCGCAAATCCCACAGTATTGTTGCCACCGTCTGCTGGAGGCATCTAGTTTTATACAGCTAGGAGTATGTTATTGTATTTTCAATCTGGCATAACAGTTGCTGATGGAAGGCACTGTGCTTCGGTGCCTATTCTATGTCAGTGCCAGATAATATAGGTAATGTGCCTACCCACATAAAAGCGCTGGATCATCGTCTTGCATCCTTCGTCATTAAAACTAACCACACACCATCTCTTACGGTCCATTTGCGTTTTCAGTCAGCACGTCGGACCAGGACCGCGCCTGTATCCTGCTGCTGCGTCTGCAGGGTCGCGGAGGTCACTGGCTCTGGGCCCACTGCGTGCTGCAGGTCAAGGAGAACCTGGAGAGCTCGCAACACCCGGTCATCATCTGCACCTGCCAGGTCCTCAGGTGAGCCGCACTCCATTATCATTATCTCCGCTATCATTATCTTCATTATAATTATCAATATTATACAATATACATACTCCACTTAAAAAATAAGATGACTTGTTGATGAATCGGTGAATATTCTGTATACTTCGTTGGACTCGGCTGAAACAGCAGCGCAAAATAAGAACATTCAATGTTTCGGTGCCTACTTGACACATCCAATACTTTCAAAGATGGGTTCGTATAAAAGTGCATCTCCCACGCGATCCTCGTCCGTCGTCATTACCTCATTTGCCCTCAAGCCTTCTTAAACGGATCCCCTAATGTCAATGGAAACATGGGTCATTGAATAAACCAACACGCGGCAGCTGGCACCATTACCATGCGCTCTCAGGTGGCCCAACATCCTGGATCGAAACAGGATCTGCAGAGTCGGTAGTGTCGCGCGGTACAGCCTAACTCCCAGGACGGCCTTCGCGGCTGCCGGGTGCCGTCTGGCCATGGGAGCGTGGCAGAAACACGCTGCCAATTCCGGTTTCGTACCGATTCGGTGATATGAACAGACTGTGCTGGAACCCACTGAATAATGCCGGTGGGAGTGCCAAGCAGTTCTGGTATAATTCCCGGATGAGTTTGGTACAACAGCCGGGTGTGAGCGCTGTGACGAGTCCGTGTGACCGTCTCCGGTCGGCGCGGTGTGCCGATCGACTCTGAGGCGCGCCGTCCTGACCTTGCAGTCCACTCTCGGGGTCCTTGACTGATCAGCCGGTATCGCCGCAGAGATCTGCCGCAAGTCCGCCGCTCGCCTGTCGACAGTTAGAGGCCCGGCCAGAGAAATGGCCGAGACCACCGCGCAAAAATCGGACCCTGCAACCAGACGGATTACAGTTTTGCTTTGCTAGCAAAAGCCGAGCTGATTTTTCTGGGCGGGAAGGGTCGCATTGATTGGGGCCACCTTGAGTTTCTCTGAGATGCAGCGGTGGACGTGGTTGCAACTCTAGGTGTGGCTCAATTATGGCAGCAAAAAGCGCCGAATAACGGTCGGAAAATGCACGAAAACAATGCGCCACACCTTCTCAATTCGTCACTTCTCATGCCGACCACATTACTGAGCTGAAATCGGGTTTGTCGGGCATCAGCAGTGGACCTTGCAATCGTCTGTCACGGGCGACCTACGAAGCCATAATTAATGATGCGATTATCGTCCCGGCAAGTTGGCGCTGTGCGCGGCTCGTCAGCACCCGTCGGACTCGGTCAAAAATGTGTCTGCAGGGGGTACGCTCTCACGCAGCCCTGAGATGCCACACTTTTGGTGCCCCAGTGGCGGCGCTTTACAGACACTAAGCTGACGAGTAATTGCCGGTGACCGCGGCTGGCCTCCGTCACCTATCGGACGGTAGTCAGATGCTCAGAGGTGTTACCGCCTCAGCCCAGTTAGACATCAGTCGCTGCAGCCGAGATAACGCCTTTCAGATCGCGCTGATAAGGGCCGACGGCTAAACGCATCGGCGGCTTCCCAGAAAAGGACCGCTAAATAATCTGAAGTATAAATAATCAAACTGGAATCGAACGTCAGTTATTCTGATCTTACTAGTTTTGATGACAAGAAGCCGCAGTCTGGGAATAGCGCTGATATATCTGATATGAGACATTTTCAGACTTCACAAGGTGTCGCATTCTCAGCATGATATCTTATAGCAATTAACTTCGGTTAGGTACCACGATTGTAAATATTTTAGGGGTAAGCAGCGAAGGGATTGCCGAGACTGACGCAGTTGCTTCCGTTTCAGTGATGAGGAGGCGGCCGTGATGCGCGCCAACGCCTGGCTCTACCACTACTACTCGATGCAGGGGAAGCTGCAGTACAGCCTGCAGTACGACGCGCAGACGCCGGCGCCGGCCTACTACCAGCAGCTGCTCGGCTACTCCCACCACCACCACCCGCATGAGGCGGCCGCTCTGCACTCGGCCTACCTGCACGCGCCCATCTCCCCGCACCCGGGCGCGCACCACCTGTCCCCTCCAGTCCTACCGACGGCCCAGTACGCGCTGCCGCCGGCGCCCTATCACGCCTACCCGTCCCTGGAGCCGTCGCAGTGGCCGCGCTACGAGCACACCTTCAGCTCGGCGGCTGCCGAGCGGCCCGAGCCGGCACCTGCGCCGTGCCCGCAGCCGTTCACCTCGCCCCAGAAGCGGCCGGCCACGCCGCCCTCCCCGCGGCGCCGGCTGTGCGCGCCCACCGTGGTGCCCCCGGCCGGCAGCCCTCCGCGGCAGCCGCTGCCCATCAAACGGCGGCTGATGGCCTACGGCCAAAGCGGTTACGGCAGCTACGGCTGGAGCGGCCGCGGCTCGCCGCAGCACGCCGCCTCGCCCGGCTCCGAGCGCAGAGACGGCCACTTTGGCTTCTCCGGCGGAGGCGGCGGAGGTGGCGGAGGAGGCGGCGACACTGCCGTGATGACCGCGGCGCGGTTCTCGCCGCTGAGGCTGCAGGGACCTGGTCAGAAGGGTGTGGATCCGGTGCTGGAGACGACAGCCGCTCAGGAGAGCTGGTCCTTCAGCCCTCCGTGGCAGGAGAGCAACCAGCGCGTACCGGACCTGGTGGCTCCGTCGCACGAGGCGGACGGCTCGCCGCGCCTGGGGGATCCCCACGCGGTCGAACAGCGCCCTCTGCTCGCCGGCTGGGCGGACGTGTCGTCTCTGCACGACTTTACGACGCCGCTCTCGACGTCGTCGGCCTCGTCACCGTCGGAGACGTCCGGTGACGACGCGGCCAGCCGTGAGGAGACTCGGGTACCGACGTGGGCGCACCCTGCCACCGGAGCGGTCACCAGCAGCTCCGCCGTCCCCCTCAGGTACGTGAACACACTACCCTACCCATGGGCCGAAATTAGTCCCTTTTTGCCTGATTTGGTACAGGCGATTTGCTGGTGTCGCACGGTGTGAATGATAATGTTCCGAACTGGTAATTTTACGGTCAGCATTCCAAAACGACATCGTTGGCGTTGATAAAAAAGAGCGGTAATCTGAGGTAGCCAAAAGGTTGAGAGGTATGACGGTTTGCCACCCGAGACATGTAGTGAAATTGGCGAGGGGACCTTTGCCACGCAAAGGGCCGTTTTTGCGCTGTGACGGCAGGTGCATTAAGTGGCACGCACATTTTTGCGCTGGCGTCTTTAAATGACAACTGATCATTAGCAATTAGTGGCTTGGCCGGAACAGCGCATACCGTGATGGGACAACACCGCAGCACGAGCAAAACAGCGCGCGACACAGTCATCTGATAACCGCAGGTGGCATACAAATCAGCACCCTGGCCGGGAGGCGCCGCCGCATAGCAGCGCGCAGGGGTGTCGTTTTCCGAAAATGATTGGTAGGGCCCAAAGGCGGCGGCCGGCCATATGTGACGGGGCTTAAAAGGTAGGGTACCCCCAAATCTGCCTTTCTCATCGGATTTCGGCCACTTATTTTTTCGCCCTGGTCATTGACAAGACAAACCAAAATCTAAAAAAAACATTTTGGAAGTCTAGGTCCTCACCGAGCTCCGTGCACAAAACGTGCAGCTAAATAGGAAGTTATAATAGTGTCGGAGGAATGCACGCCATTCTGAAAGAGGCCCACGCCGACTTAAAAGCACGGCTGTGCTGAAAAGGGCCAGGAACGGTTTTGATGGCCCAAGCCGAAAGAAAAAGACGGCTGCGGGGCCAGGAACGGCTTTGAAGGCCCACGCCAATTGCAGGGTTCGACAACTAACGAGGTCTCGAAACACCACGATAGTTAGTCCACTGAGTCCACACTGGTGACTCTGAGGGTCCCAGTGGCGTCTGAGAATACTATTCCGGTCTAAAGGGACCCCGTCGGCGCTCCTGAAGGCACCACCGACCTCTGAGGTCCCCTTGTTGGCCTATGAAGGGCCCGCACCAGCACTCAGCTCAGCAGCTCTAAGGGTCCCACGCATATCGGTGATGGCCATAAACCAGTGTATCTGAGGGCCCCGAAACGGCGCTTAAGAGGGCCCTCACCGGCGACTGTGCAGGTCCCACTCCGGCGCCTCTGAAAGCCCCACACATGTGCATCTGACGGACACCCACCGGTGACTTTTGCGTGGCCTACACCGGCAATTCTGAGGATCCCACTCGAGTCTGAGAGCACCGTGCCGTTCTCTAAGGACCCCACTGAACTTCTGAAGGTGCTGCCGGCCTCTGAGGACCCTTTGCCGGCCTGAGGAGTGAGGATCCTGGCCTTGCCGTTCCCTAAGAACCCCCTGCCGGCTTGCGAAGGGTTCGCGACAGCAGCTCCTACGGCCCACAGGCCACACACTTCTGTGACGACTGTACATATATGCTTATTTGCTTATCTGTTTATTTTGATTTTTTTACCAAGTGATAAGTGACAAAAGATTTGTAGGGCTCAGCGAACATTGGTAGGGCCCAAATAAACATTGGTAGGGCTCGGGCCCTACCAGGCCTATACAAAACGACGCCCCTGGCAGCGCGTCGACCGGAGGCAAAACAGCCACCGTGCGTCCGACATTTTTCCGGGAACGCACGCGACTGCCGTACCTCTCTAGCCAAGGCTTTCAGCCGAGTCCGAACCGTGGGAAACGGCCAAATACCTACTCGTGATCGGGGCCATGAACTAAATGAAACGATTACTATGATAAAGAAACGCCAAAATAGCCTAGCCTACTCTGCTTGCAATAACGGCAGATGACCTGATGTTTCATCTTTCTGCAGGCTCGACAGTCGGGCTACGAGAGAGCGACATCAGCTGATCTCAGACGTTTCGCCGTGACCTCAACCAGGCCGTAGTCAGCAGTCTGCTGTCGTGACGTGACCCTCTCAGCTGGCCTAGTGTGGTGCTCTGGAACACTGTTTGGTGCCGCCGTGCGGTGAGAGAGTGGTGAGCGTGGTGAGCGTGGTGAGAGTGTTGAGCGTGGTGAGAGTGGTGAGCGCGGTGAGCGCGGTGAGAGTGGTAGGTCTTCCGTGGGCCAAGTCGCACTAGCGAGGCGTCAGGGTGTATCGTTACACGCGGCACGAGCTAAGGGATGCCCAGCGACCAGGAGCGACTGATGCTCGAACCTGAAGAGGAAGGAGCTCTCACCTCAGCTTCATTTGCTCTCGGAGCGGATGCCACTCAGCGCTGTCCGCGCTGGACTGACGAATGATGATCTTAGCCGGGAATCGTGACAGATTCCTAGCGTAATCTCTAATATTTATTACGAGAGGTGCCTGTCGGGTAGTTGTGAATTGGTAGACGATAGGACGAGATATAGCACGGGGGTCGGGCGCAGCTGGTGAGTGTTTTGTACATATGGTAGTCTTTATACGTGCAGCGATTTGTTTCCCGTGTGTTTTTGTACCAAATATTGCGATACAAAGTTGTTGATGTCGGTTTGTTGAGAAAGCAATATAAGATATTTCATTTTCTGTTTGTTTTTTATGGGGAGTTTTGCGAGTTTTAGTTCCCCATTTTGCATGGGAATGACGTGGAATAGGCACCGATACCATGCAGTACCCGCCCTTCTCTAACACTGTGAGTGTACTGGGGTTTGGTCACAGCTCAATTTTTCGGCCCCGATCGCTCATCATCTTATCCATCTTGCGCGTTGAAGGATAGCCACTTGTTGGCGTTTTGGTAAATCTGTTTTTTTTTTTAAGCCAGTTTTGCACAGAAGTCAAATATAATGACGCACGAAAGCATAGTAATGGGGAGCAGTTCATGTAACGTTTTTAACTTTTATCACAATACTTTTAAGAGGAAGATGACCCACTGTCTCACGCTCGAACGTTC
The DNA here is from genome assembly GCF_019059575.1 of Amphibalanus amphitrite. Classification (NCBI taxonomy): domain Eukaryota; kingdom Metazoa; phylum Arthropoda; class Thecostraca; order Balanomorpha; family Balanidae; genus Amphibalanus; species Amphibalanus amphitrite. Next base: position 113,713 of record NW_024881913.1, on the reverse strand, counting down.
TTAGCAGGAAAGTATGAAAACTTTTTCTCGTGCTTTCCTCGGTATTTTTGACAGTAAGACAATTCCTGAAAATAGCTTCTGGATCGACGGTCAGGGTAATGAATTGATTGGACCTTGGATGCATTAATGGAACCGCCAAATATAGTTATGTCTATCGTGCGATATTGTTTATCTGTCTACGGCTCGTGTGGAATTACTCAAGTGCACAGGATTCAAAAAATTGTAAATTTTGGTGCCCGTGTTATCACCGGCAGGCGGCGAAGTGACCACGTGTCAGATGCAATCAAACTTTTAGGGTGGCTTACAGCTGAGCAGCTCATCGATTTTCACACTATATGTGCCTTGCAACGTATTATCCGGAACGAAGAGCCCACAGGCCTGTACCTCACCATCGGTTCGCAAGCCGACGAGATCCACGATCACAACACACGTCGAGCCGTAAACAGGACGTTGCCGCGCATACACACTAAAGTCTGGTCGGCGCCGACTGTGTTACCGAGGCATTCGCACCGGCACCAAGCTGAGCCCGTCCTTTTACTTAATCATGCGTTGTATTATTATGTGAATGTGTGCGTGATTGATGTGCGATTTTAATTATGTCTGATCAGTTCTAGGAACATTCTTCATCGATTTACTGACTGACGTGAGAAAGTGAAAAGCCCCGTTTTACGTGGACCTTTTTCGAATAAACTTTAAGGGAAAGTTGGGTAATATCGTCCAGTAGGTAATATCGGAGAGGCGGTTATCTTCTGAACTCTCCCCATGTGCATACGCAAATATTTTATTTGGAAAAAAGGTAGCACTGGATTTCCTTTGTCACCACCTCCTCACTCGCAGGCAGTTTGCCGCTAGACTGTCATAATTGTTTTACGATAACTCGCCATTTGTCCTTCCATCCCTACAACTTACCTATTAATTACCTGTTATCGCAGAGATAAAGAAGTTGACTTGTAACTGCCAACACTTACCTGAGCATTTTTGTTATTGATTATCCCGCGAGTTGCTGGGGGGGGGGGGGGCGTTAAACGCCCCCACTTTTTTCGCCGGGCCATAGCATTTAAACGGCGCGCCGCAGGCGCGCCAAATTTTGGGTACCTGTAGGGAATTGATTGAAGCTTATTGTGACAAAGTTTCAAAAAAATCAGTCGGAAAATTTTTGAGATATCGAGGTTTTAGTGACGTCATGATTTCTGAGTTTTCGACCAAAAACGGCATATGTTCAAAAAATCATATAAAATCACAGAATAGACATACAGACATGCCGTAAACGCCATTAGACTGCCAATACCATGAACAATCAAATGGCTATCTTCGATTGTTAATTATCGTTCCGCATTTTCCAAAATCTTGAAGTGAATCTTGGCAATTTCTCGTGACTACTTCACGACCATGATACATGCATTGCTTAAATTGAGCTTTTTTTGCCAAACACGTACACATATGGTAAAATGAATGTCACCATCGTGTTCTACGCCCCAAATTACCCATAAAACATGTGTCACAGGCTGCGAATATCAGTTTTGATTTTCGGGAATATGTGCCTGCCCGGTTGACCTGACCTTGACCCTGACCTATGCTTGACTGACCCCTACATGGAGCTGACACTCTTGTAGGCCTTATATGATGGATTGTGCACCGTTTTGACAGAGTTTATGACGAGAGGCGCCCTTTGCGAAGTCCTGAAGTCCATGCTACTGAAAGCCCGATTTCAGGTGTTTGACCTGACCTTGACCTGACCTGTGACCTCAAAATTCAATTTTTAAGTACTCATCTGAAGCGTCTCGTCGCGTTCTTTCGTTTGCCGCCTCGTGCGTTTCGCTGCGCCTATTGGTTCTCGAGTTATCGGCTGGGGGCGTTTAACGCCCCCCCCCCTCCAGCAAACGGTGGGTGACGAAATACCCCAGCAACTGCCGGGTTATGGGACAACTATCTATGTTCAATGTGTTTGTGGCTCCCATTTTACCGCATTTTGAACGGCCTACGTGTTTGTTATTATCGGAATTCGGACACCCATCCGATATTACCCCATGGGGGAGGTGTTTGAACCCCCCTCACCCTCTTTTATAAACTCGGCTCCTGGGCCACGGAGCGACACGTGGAAGGTGGCGTTCGAAAGAGCAAGAAGCCAACGCATAACTCTGGAGCCAATAATATCAATATCAAGACTCTTGGGATCCATTTGGACGCCCGTCCGTAATTTGCTGCTGCTGTCCGATAATACCCAAGAAGCTTTTTTTTCTTTAAAAAAATCGCTGAGCTCCAACGCAACACCGGAACCTCAGCAGACTTTCTAAAAACAATGTTTTGGGCTTTCTACATATATTTAAATGACTCCCGTTACATAAAGATGATAGCCTTCATGCTACGATGGCTTGAAGTTACTCGTCCGATAATAGGTAAGTACCTACCCAAGTTTCCCCTACTGATGACTGATTATGATTGGCTGGGCTATGAAACAAAACTTTTCAAGGCCTTCCAGGCACTCTCATACTGATTTTACACCTTTCCATACAAGCAGTGAACCCTCAGAGAGTAGCGTGGGTTCTCTGAGTCTGGTGTATGACCTCAGATGGTAAAGGGCTTTTCGAACGCAGTTTGAGGGCCTCACGAGGTAGTGTCTAACTGTGGACCCATGTGGGGTTTCCATGCTCTGCAAGTGGCACCTTGCATACTTGGTCAGACGTGTAGACTAACAGACCACTCATCAGCCTGGCCACCCACCTAGGTGTGACGGAGTGCATATGACGAGAGTATGCCTATCTGATGCGTCAGTAGTGACACCTGACGGAAGAATATACAACTAATAGTGCTAGCATGACTACTAGATGCAGACACGCTAAACTGTTGAGGGTAGAAGCAGTGATTAGTGAAGTGCCTACTGCCTGGCCGATTGCCGGTTGCGACACAAAGATAGGCCTTGCAGTATAGATTGATTGGACTCTGAGTCACCATGCCATCTTCAGGGCGTGGCGCAGTATTATCAGACGGACAGACTGTGTCAGCTGACGCTCCCCGACAGACGCGGAGGGGCGTTGTCCAGCGCCACGTCCGGAGTGCCGGGAGCAGGGACCCGACACACCGCGAGTACCATGGCCGTCATGGCCGGGCTTCGCAGCCTGCTCGTGTTTGTGTCACTGTCTGTCTCTGTCAGCCACGGCTGCAGCCTGTACGGCATCTGTGACATCCCCTGCTGCGACGTGACGCCAAGTTGCTCCAACGCAATACGAGTTGACTGCAGTGACTGTCGTGACATCGATGTGGTAAGAATCTCCTCAATTATTTGTAAATCAATTCAAATGTAGGTATTGAGATACCATCACTCATCTAATATTTTTCCATTTATCATCCATATTCGTTCATCTATCATAACATCCATTTTGCCTTTTCAGGATAGGCATCCTAATTATTCCTTATCCAACTAGAGAGGCCGCAACATTGTCCCAAAAAGCTAGCTGTCTCCAATGCTTTTTCTACATAGAATAGCGTTCGTCCAGTACCATCTCAAAAAATAGCGGCGCGGAGCGGAGCGCCGCCGTTTTTATTTTGCAGTTTTCTTGCAAGATTATGAGCTGAGATGCTACGTACATACATACATGCTGGCGTCCTAACCGGGAGGTTCGGGTCACCCACCTCCGTTGATCCTAAATTAATAAAATGATGCTTTCATTGAATGGCCTCTTCAATAAGTTTTATTTTTGTCGCGCAAGGTCGAAAATTTAACTACAAATTTCATTCGAACAGAAAAATATCATTTATCTTATTTCATGGAGCATGATTGAGTTTACCGAAATACATGTGCCCAAGTGACCTTCATGAAGAAAGCTGTTGGCCGCTTATGTGGTTCCTGGGCTTTAACCAGGGCTTTAACCCTCGCCGGCCGAGGGGGGGGGGCGGGTGCCGCCCCCCATAGGGTTTTTCGCGATAGCTCCAAACACGCTGGCGATAGAGAGCTGAAACTTGGCATACCTGACCTTTCATTCAAGCCGGATCTTTTGACACCAACCGCATTTTTGGGTCAGGTCAGGTCACTGACCTATGACGTCATAAGTGAACCTCTGCACGGTCTTCAAATGTCGCAACTTCGCAACGCCCTCACTGCCAGAGGAGATGTCACAGGGAAATGAAACTTGCAGGATCTAGTATCCATTATGAGTCTCACAACTTGTATATCTCGGATAATTCCTAAAGGTCATATGAGGTCAGGTCATTTTTGTGACCTCACCATCGAATGATCTCCAACTATCTCAAGCACACAGAATTGTGATTTGATGCACTCCTTGCAAGGTTAGATGCGTCACTTTTGCAATGTTATTGTTGACCTTGCGTGACGTCATTTATGACGTCATCAAGGTCACATTAGTTTTTCGTCAATAACTCCCGATCAAATGAAGCTAGCGAGTCGTGAAAGCCATCAATGGACTCAGGAAGACCTGCCGAATCGAATGATATGTCACATGACCTCTTTCGACCAACTTCGTGACCTGGGGGTGCTGACCTGACCTTGACCTGAGGTCAACACCCTAAGTTTACCTGACGCGAACAAAAAGTATATCATTCGACGCGCCTGAGCGAGGCGAGCACGATGCTGCCAAAACCGCGGCTCTGCGACCGTTTTTTTTTTGCGAAGTTATTCACCAAAAACTGAATCGTACCTTGGGGCACTGGTCAGCCTGACCTTAGAGGTCACCGGTTGACCTAGGACCTTAAAATCTGGTACCAATCTCTGCTTCTTGTAACGGCGCACACGCTCCTTTTTTCCGCGACGCGCTAGCTCCACCAGGGGCGAAACGGCGAGGGGGGTGTCGTACCCGCACCCCCCCCCCCCTCGGCCGGCGCGTATGTAGAAAACCAATAGGTCCGGCGAGGGTTAAGAGAGATCAAGGTAGATACCAGCTACGAGTATTGTTCTCATTGTCGAGAAAAGAATATGAAACATGGCACCGGCCCATACCTCACGGTGTATTTTAATGGATCGAAAAACGCATTAGTTTATTGAAAGTTATCTCGAGACAAAATAGTTGATCGCAGATGCCTAATACATATCAGGCATACTTTGCAGGCGAAAGGCACTTTCACGTACACAGAGTGAAAACCGGGTCTAGCCACTGCCCACCGGAAGAAAATTGCCTTTTCACAAAACCGGCCCATACCTCCCGGGTCTCCCCTATGTGTTGACCTAAAAAAGTCAAGGTCAAAGGTTGACCTCAGGTTACGGGACCTCAAGGTCAGCTCAGGACGAGTTGTTGGGGCGCTGTCGGTGAGGATAAAACATTTTTCTTGTTTTTTTTTTGCGGCGATTCTGCTCGAGGGCATCCCCCAACTTTTTCAAAAGTGTGCAGTATTGCGTGTTAATTATTATCCGCTCATCATTAAGACATTCGGTAATGTCTACCCTACGCCAGATCCAGAATACTTACAACATTGACCTTCCATATCGGCTTCTGCATCTTCGCTTTTTAAGGAGGACAGATATGCTGTGCTTCAACTTCTTTATCATCTCTTTTGTCTCTGGATCATACACATGTACCCAGTATTCGTCAAAAGTGATCAAACGATCTAATGTTTCTTTAATTGTTTAAAAAAGGCCTAGTTTTTGCTCTTAAGGCTTAGATGCACTTTTCTCCTGAACAAACTCAACACACGAACTTCTAAGCGGGCTGACTCCTTTAACGTCTGTAGCTCTTCGCTGATAATATTTCCAGGCACTGCCAGCATTGAGACCTTTCTGTTGCATAATAATCTGATAGGTCACACGACGATCTGTAAGGATGAGGTCCTCCACTTCCTTTACAGTCAGCACGTTGGCAGTCATTGGTAGTCACTCGCTTTTTGACTACCCTGCAAGGGTAGTCAAAATTATTTTCAAAATTATTTTTTCAAAATTATTTTTTCACTGTCGGTAAGTGCATGAGATGGGCTTTCCTTGTCATCAACTAATTTCATGTTCTTGATGTATTTTCTCATTGTGATACCGTTTCAAATATATTAGTTTGACGACGGTTCGATCCTCAGTGGGCCCCGTAGGTACTAATCTTCTTTAACTTACAAGTATTTAAGATAAAACCACTTTTCAGGATTTTCTTTGCACGAACATTGTTCTTGAGAACCAAATATAATACCAACAAAAAATCATTAAAATCGGTCTATAACTTCTATTTCAGAACTTTTCGATGATCAGAACTTTTCGATACCCCATCGTATATTGGGCCATTCCGAGGCGTGTTAGCGGAAAAAACGGGGGGTCGATTTTTCCCCCATTGACTTATAATAGGGAGGTCCAGAAATTGACCTGACCTTAGGTTATCGATATCAAAATTCCGAGATGCACAAATTGTAGCTATCAATGACCTCATTACATCCTGCGACTTTCAAAGGCCTCCGTCATCTACTGTAGCTCTGACACGGTGACAAAGTTGCAAACTAGTGATTTGAGGCTGGGTCATTCGAAGTGACCTGGTGACCTGACCTTGAAAAGTAGGAGGTTCAAGCTTGCAGACCATGTGCAAAATTGATGGGGAAAAAGTCATGCCAAATTTCACGGCGCTACGCGTCGCGGTTTTTCCGCTATACACGAAAAACCTCAGGGGGGGGGGGGCGGTTAACCGCCCCCCATCGGTGCGCAGGTAAAAAAAAAATCCCACCACTCCTGCAACATCTCCAGTGAGCCCCTGTAGTCTGGACCTGCAGAACTCATTGCACTGGCGGATCCAGGGCTTGAGTGCGGGAAGGAGGCATACCTACCAGGTCACGGAGCCCAATCTAGGGCATACCCAAAATCCTGTTTTCTTATCGGATTTAGGCCACTTGTTTTTCTTCACAGCCCTGATACGATTATTTTCTTAAACACGTGCAGTGCAAGGGTTGCGAGTACTACACCCAGTGGAAGGGGGGGGGGGGGGGTCCCCAAAAGTTCTCAGCTCCCACTGAAGCTACATAATGAATGTTAATGAATGTCTTTCATAATGAATGTTACTTTTGAACATTTAGTTAGGAGCCCTTAATTTATCACTTCCGCGTGAATTTTATATGTGTTACAGGGAGTATGCGATTTCAGTTAGTTTGCAACGACCCTAGGGTGGTTGTAACCTCCCTGAACGATCAGTTTGTTTGCAACGACCCTAGGGACGTTACAAAATAACTGCTCGTTCCGGGACGTTGTAACAAAACTAGGTTCGTTGCAACCTCCCTAGTTAGTATGCAACGAACCTAGGGTTGTTACAAAATAACTAGGGAGTTTAAGAATTCATCGAGTCTCGTTTCACGGGAGGGCCGTCAACAATCTTGACCAATGAAAATCTTGTTAAATCTAGTTAATTTAAAAAGAAAAGGAGAACAAAATTTGAACATTCAGCTCAGGAGTATTTCACGACGGCCATCAAGTACACAGTTCGTGCAGATTTGTTCAAATTAGATGGGCATTCGCCAGGAAGCCCTTCGTAAAAACGGTTTTATCCGCTCGTTTCCAGTCTTTTTGTGATTGAAAACGTTCAATCATGTGAAATGATGGTGGTCCCATGCATTATGGTGGGTGTCAAGGTCACGTGAAGGTCAGGTCAGGGTCATTGACCTTTGATGACCTTAGTTCACTTCTTCTGGGTTCATATATTTTTAGGCTAGTTTTTGGAGCTGATTTCGAATTTAGCACCCAGTTGAACATTTACGAAGTAATTTTGGCGCCTTCGTACCATGTCACGAGGCTGTCAGTGGTGGTTGACACCTACTATGGACAGCTAGCAAGACGCCCTAGTTGCCCTGACCTGACCTGACCCGACCTGGCCTAAAAGCATCAAGACATCATCGTAGATCAAAGCTAACATGAAATTCGTGATCAGCGCCCCGAAAAAAAAAAACTCGTAACAACCTAACTCTCCAAAGTTTTACCAGGTCCCGATTTTCCCGACTTTTGAGTCACTGACCTGACCTGGAAGGTCAACCAATAACCTAACCCCGCCCTGTGCGTTTGCGGCTAGCAAAACACAAATAAGGGCGAGAGTTAACCCCGCAGGACCTGTTGTTTTCTACATACGCGCCGGCCGGGGGAGGGTTGGTACGACCCCCTCGTCGTTTTTCGCCCCTAGACACAGCGACTAGTACCCGATTTTAAGGTCGCAAAATTGGTCAAAGGAGGTCATGTTGCATATTATTCGATTCGGCACGTCTTCCTCAGTCCATTGGTGGCTTGACCGACTCGCTAGCTCCATTTGATCGGGAGTTATTGACAAAAAGCTCGTATGACCCTAGTGACGTCATTAATGACGTCACGCAACGTCAACAATGCAAAATTGAAGCATCTAACCTTGCAACTAGTGCATGAAATCACAATCCGTGTACTTGAGATAGTTTGAGATCGTTCCCGGCGCCAGAATAGCAGTTTTCATTTTTCTCAATTGACTTATAGTGGTGAGGTCACGTGACCGACCTGACCTCATGTGATCTTTAGGAAAAATCCTAGAGGTACAAGTTGTGAGACTTCTAGAAGATGCACGTACTGTAAGTTTCATCCGCCTGTAAAAGCTCCTCTGGGACTGAGGGCGTTGCGAAGTTGCGGCATCTGAGGACCGTCCACTTATGACGTCATAGGTCAGTAACCTGACCTGACCTGAAAATCTGGTTGGTGTCACAAGATTCGGCTTGAATCAAAGGTCAGGTATCCTAGTTTCAGCTCTCTGTTGCTGGCGTATTCGGAGCTATTGCGAAAAAAATAGGGGGGGGGGCGAGGATTAAGCTAGGCTGGGTTGGGTAAGTTTGGATCAAGTAGTAGGGGTCCCACCCGCACCACCTGTTTATAGCAGGTGTACCTAAACCACCAGCGACAGCTTCGTAGTAAGTTGCATTGGCATTTGGCACCACAACTATACGTACTTCTCAAATGTCTCAGCGAATGCTGGATTCGAAATAAGCTTTAAAAAAAATTCCTTAAAATCGTAAAATTTGAAACAGTCACCCGAAGTCACCAAACGTCAATGACCTTGACCTGGCCGACAACTGACAAGTCAACTTGAAACCCATCATGCAGATGCATAGGACAACCATCAGTTCACATGTTGGCACGTTTATATGTAATCACAATTTAAGTCTTGAAACGCAATTTTATGTGCGCTAACATAAACGGCAAATCATTTCGGTCTGCTATGGTCTCAGAAATCAGATCAAAGGTCAAAGATCATTGGTTTCAGGATCATGAACTAATGGAGAATGTGTAACCAGTAACGTAGATAAGTTCGAGGACACTCAAAGTTGCGACACGATCGGCCGCTTTTAGCGCGAGATAATCGCGAAAAAACGAGGGGTTTTATCGGACCCGCACCCCTAAAAGTGTGAGGGATAACCCGCACACGGATAGCGACGGATATCCATCACACCTACCCCAGTAACTATATTTCCTACATGTAAGCATATGCTGGCGATATAATGCAGCCAAAATTATCACAGTTACGTGCTTTGTCCCGGGCACCACATATACTCCTGAGCTTAACGTTCAAATTTTGTTCTCCTTTTCTTTTAAACTGAACTATATTGAACAAGATTTTCATTGGACAAGATTGTTGACGGCCCTCCTGTGAAACAAGACTCGATGAATTCTTAAACTCCCTAGTTATTTTGTAACAACCCTAGGTTCGTTGCATACTAACTAGGGAGGTTGCAACGACCCTAGTTTCGTTACAACGTACCGGAACGAGCAGTTATTTTGTAACGTCCCTAGGGTCGTTGCAAACAAACTGATCGTTCAGGGAGGTTACAACCACCCTAGGGTCGTTGCAAACTAACTGAAATCGCATACTCCCTGTAACATATGCGTATTGTTGCAAATTGATTAGGGTTTTGTCCCAAAAAATAAAAATTCACAACGCCAATTTTCCTTCACGGAAAAGCAGAGTATGTCGACACCACTAATATGCATTACGGATTACGGTCGACGGACAAGTCTTCTCATCCATCCATTGGCTCTCCCCTGGGTCAACACTGAACGGGGTGGCTTACCTCAGGCTGGTCAAGGAATGCTTCTGCCTCAGGTCAGGGACAAGGTTCAAAGAGACGGCCTGTGGTTCCAGCAGGATGGTGCCACAGTGCACACCACGGCAGCTGTTGCGCCAGTGGCTGATCGAGAATTTCGAAGAGCGCGCTATCAGCCGCCTCACCGAACGACCATGGCCACCACGGAGTCCTGACCTCTCCCCGCTGGACTACTGGTTTTGGGGAGTCGCATTGGCAGATCTGAGACAAAACCCTCCTGCAACCATCCACTGCGAGCCACAGTGGAGGGGTTTGCTGGAAGCCTGGACCCAGACGCTGTGAGGCGCGGGGTGCGACACCTTCGTCAGAGGGCCGAAACCTGTGCCTTAATTAAGGGCGATACAGTGGAAAATTTCTGAGGAGCATTAAAATGAAAGTTGTGTGTGCAAAAATGCTAATGTGTTACTGTTTCATGTGATGGTACATATTGCATGAGGAACATATATGTCCTTAGAAATAGCTCTTCCAAAAGTAACATTCATTATGAAAGACCCTGTAGAAAGACGAAATTTGGAGGGTAGGTGGGCCGTGGGGCCCTGAGTAACTCTGTTGTGTGTGAATGTCATGACCCTAGGTCAACAAATTCAAGGTCAAATGAGTTTAAATCACTGGCGGATCCAGGGGGGGCCACGGGGTCCATGGCCCCCCCCAAAGGCCTAAAGTGGCCTGTTTGGCCCCCCCAAAACGTAAGAAAAATTGCTAAGAAAATATACCTTGATGGAGGTTCTTAGCCACTTGGTGAAGTAAAGCTTTCCACAGCATAATATGGAAGCAATATGGTAGCAGTGAGGGTCAGTCAAAAGTTGCGCGAGTGGAGTCGACCTTCAAAAAAGACTTGTTGGCACGTGTTTATGGCGCGGTAGCTGGGAGTTGGCGGTGTTTCGCGTGGTGTGGCATCACTGGCGGATCCGGGGGGGGGGGGGCACGGGAGCCTGAGGTGCCCCTGACAGACCCGTGGTGCCCTTGGTAGGTCTGTGGTGTCCCTGGACCCTGGCAGGCCTGTGGTGCCTCTGGCGGGCCTAGGGTGCCCCTGCTAGGCTGCTGATGCCCCTGGGACCTGACAGGACTGTGGTGCCCCTGACAAGCCTAAAGTGCCCCCAACAGGCCCGTGATGCCCCCGACAGGCCCAAGGTGCCCCTTCGTGATGCCGTGATGCCTGCGAGGCCGGTGGTGCCCCTGCGAGGTCGGTGGGGCCCCTGACAGGCCCATGGTGCCCCTGCGAGGCCGGTGGTGCCCCTGCTAGACCGGTGGTGCCCCTGGCAGGCCTGTGGTGCCCCTGCTAGGCCGCTGGTGCCCCTGGGCCCTGACAGGACTGTGGTGCCCCTGACAGGCCCAAGGTGCCCCTGTAAGGCCTGTGGTACACCTGCTAGGCCTCTGGTGCCCCTGACAGGCCCATGGTGCCCCTGCAAGGCCGGCGGCGCCCCTGGCAGGTCTCTGGTGTCCCTGACAGACCTGGGGTGCCCCTGACAAGCCTAGCCTGAGGGGCCCCTCACAGGCCCGTGGTGCCCTTGTTAGGCCTGTGGTGCCCCTGGCGGGCTGGTAGTGCCCCTGCTAGGCCGGTGGTGCCCCTGACAGGCCTGTGGTGCCCCCGGGCGCCAAGGGGGGTCATGACCCATGTGGCCCCCCTTGGATCTGCCACTGGTACATATTATATTGATTTGTAATGGCGTTATGGCTTATGCAATATGCAATTGCAGGCACTTGGTATCCCTCACTTATCCCTCATTGGGGGCTCTGGCGGGCTCCTGAGGGCCCACGTCTATCTCCGGGAGCCCTAGACAGGCTCCTTTGGGTCCTTTCAGTCCACTATAGCATAAGAGGTCTCCATGCGAGTCCTATACATCTGAGGACATACCATGACGTCTGAGGTACTCAACTGCAGCTCCAATGGTCTCTTACACTGGCGGATCCAGGGAGGGGGCATTTAGGGCCATGCCCCCTTCCCAGAGGCCTAAAGTGGCCCGTTTGCCCCCTCCCCCAAGCGATAATGAAGCACAGTTCAATCAGTGCCTGGCCCAGGAGCCGAGTTAGACCACCTCCCGTTTTACCACCTCCCGGCCCGCAACTAGGGACCCAAGCACTGACTCGAAGCGGGTTAACTGGTCGACAAAAGCAATAGTAAGTGTTTACAAAGTAATATAAAGGCATGGGTCGGGTGGGCTACCATTTATATATTTTTATTTTTAGTTAAAAAAAAATATTCATAGTGTCAGGGCTGTGACGAAAAATAAGTGGCCTAAATCCGATGAGAAAACAGGATTTGGGGGTACCCTAGGTTTGGCTCCTGCATGAGTTGGCCCCCCCCAAAACGCAAGTCTGGATCCGCCAGTGGTTTAAATATGGTCAAATCTGCCACATGAGGGACTTTTTGCGTTTACCCGCCAATTACTCAAAAAGTTACCGGCCGATTTCCCTTTTTCTTTCTTTATACGAGAGAACATTTCTTTTGAGTATGTATGGTGAATTTCTAATTAACCCAAAAATAAATATGTCAGTTAGAAGTCTGCTAAGAGTACTGACGGTCGCAGCCGCTGGCAAGGGGGGGAGGGGAGGGAGGCAGAGTCACACTCACGGGACGTAACATTTACCCGTCAGCGGGGGGGGGGGGGGTGATCGGCTAATTTTTTATGTATGTAGCAAAATTTTCGCCACCAAGCGCCGCTCAGTTGGCATTACTTACATAGGGTAGGGTGGGGCAAAGCGCCCACCCTAACTTTCCACTTTCCAGCCTCAGTATCTCTTTATCTTGCAAATTTGAAGGACAACCAGGTAGCTGATCCGGTAGCTCATTATACCTATGCTTTCTTCGAATAACACATCAGAAACATGTGGGATGTATAGTTCTTGAGATATGCCGTACGATTTGAGAGGACTACAAATCGGGCGTTTTACCCCACCCGTGGGGCATAACGCCCATGTGAGTGGGGCATAACGCCAATCCTGAAAGTTTCATCACACTTTTGATACTCTGGCAAAATAATGTAGCATTCATCCATTCCTCATTTCGTTAGACTTCAACTCCACAGATAACACCATAAAAACATCCTAAACACTGCTGTCGCCACCCCACTCCTTATTCAGCCCACGCAAGCCATTGCCTTGGGGAGCGGAGATCAGTTCTTGCGAATAAATCGTTCCAGACAATACTAACCAGAAAATTGCATATTTAATCAGAATCCTGAGCATTAGAAAGGTATCCCGCCACTCACTTTGAGCCCAAAATGCTCGCAGTTACCCGTGCTGTATAACCCTCGCCGGCCGAGGGGGGGGGGTGCCGCCCCCCACCATAGGGTTTTTTCGCGATAGCTCCGAACACGCTGGCGATAGAACGCTGAAACTTGGCATACCTGACCTTTGATCCAAGCCGGATCTTTTGACACCAACCGCATTTTTGGGTCAGGTCAGGTCACTGACCTATGACGTCATAAGTGAACCTCTGCACGGTCTTCAGATGTCGCAACTTCGCAACGCCCTCACTGCCAGAGGAGATGTCACAGGGAAATGAAACTTGCAGGATCTAGTATCCATTATGGGTCTCACAACTTGTATATCTCGGATTTTTCCTAAAGGTCATATGAGGTCAGGTCATTTTCGTGACCTCACCATTATAAGTCAATGGGGAAAAATTCAAACTGCTATTCTGGCGCCGGGAACGATCTCCAACTATCTCAAGCACACAGAATCGTGATTTGATGCACTCCTTGCAAGGTTAGATGCGTCACTTTTGCAATGTTGACCTTGTGTGACGTCATTTATGACGTCATCAAGGTCATATTAGTTTTTCGTCAATAACTCTTGATCAAATTGAGCTAGCGAGTCGGGGAAGCCACCAATGGACTCAGGAAGACCTGCCGAATCGAATGATATGCAACATGACCTCTTTCGACCAACTTCGTGACCTTAGGGTGCTGACCTGACCTTGACCTGAGGTCAAAACCCCAAGTTGACCTGACCCGAACAAAAAGTATATCATTCGACGCGCCTGAGCGAGGCAAACACGATGCTGCCAAAATCGCGGCTCTGCGGCCGTTTTTTGCGAAGTTATTCACCAAAAACTGAACCGTACCTTGGGGCACTTGACCTGACCTCAGAGGTCACCGATTGACCTAGGACCTTAAAATCGGGTACCAATCTCTGCGTCTCGTAACGGCGCACATGCTCGTTTTTTCCGCGACGCGCTAGCTCCACCAGGGGCGAAACGGCGAGGGAGGGGGGGGGGTAGTACCCGCCCCCCTCGGCCGGCGCGTATGTAGAAAACCAATAGGTCCGGCGAGGGATAACTCCCATTGGCCCATGATGGGCGCTTTGCCCCACGTCAAAGTGGGCGCATTACCCCAACAGCACATTCAAAATAAAGTCCACCAAAATCAGGCCTGTCAGATTGTGTTGTAAACAAATAGGTACCTACATGCTCAAAACGTAGCCTGTTTACGTAGCCTGTTTTTTAGACTGTTTATCACGGCCAGGTTTCTGAACCAATCTTAACGCAACTTTTGCCGATCGATAGAGAATGAACCAGGAATTCACATGGATCCTAAAAATATGCATTTTCAAAAATCATAGGCGGATACAGATCATTGAGATTGGGGGTACACAAAAAGTATAGTAAATAAGGTTTTTATTGGTACTGTTTCTAAAAAGGGTGGCAATGGTCTTGTTATGTTACAATTTTCTTATGAGAGAACGACTAAAATTGTATTGGTCATGCATAGGCGGTGTCAGGGCACCTATGTTGGAAGGTAAAAAATAACCCCCCTTTTTGGACGCCTGGATCCGCCTATTATAGCAAAAACGTGCCAAAAGAGGATGCACAATAACTTTGTATATGTTATCACATGATACCTTTCATTCACTTTTCGTAAAACTGGTGCAGCATCGTGATCTTCGCCCAAATGACTCGCTTCACGAATAGGACCCCCCAATTCCCAGTGCTCTGGAGCCGCCCCTGGTAAAGCTATGAACTTGAAATTTTCAGGGAATGTGCCCAATTTAGTTTTAGGAAAAGTCAGAAAATTTCAGCATCGTAGCTTCAGCGGTTTCGGAGATATTCCCGAAAAACCTGAGGGGTGGATAAAAACAACCCCCCTGCCACTAATAGGGTTAAACCTACAGGTTCGACATAGCGAAATTTCATTGCCTTCTTTAATCTCTATCAAAGTTTTAGCAGTAAGGAAGAATGTAATTCCTAAAAAATGTCAGAAATACATATACTAATCTTTATCTTACGTCCAGAACACCCTACTTGTGGAACCAAAAAAGGGAGTACAAGCATACTCCTCAGTGTTCTTGAAAATGGCTATCAAGGATTCTTTGAAAAGTCGAGCATTTCACAAAAAAGAGGGTGGGCGTTTTACCCGCCCTGGGCGCTTTGCCCCACTCTACCCTATGCTATATCCATCTCATTCTTGTGTAATATTTTTGACAGTTTAACCCTCGCCGGCACAGGGTTGATGCCCCTCCCCCCTAAGGTTTTCGCAAATAACTCGCGTAAAAAGCGGCAGATCGCGACGAAACTGTCAGTACCCTCGCGTTGATCAATTTTAACCCTGAAAATTTCATGACCCATACCCAAATGACCTATGACCTGTGACCTAGGTACTTTCCGAAACAGTGTTTGGCCGGAATCGCGATTCGGCGTATGTCGGCTCGCATTAGCCGCGCGTTTTAAGCTTTTCGTGGTTTCAAGCGTTCAAACATGTGACTTGATGTTGCTCCCATGCATTCGGGTTGACGTCAAGGTCACCTGAAGGTCAGGTCAGGTAAGGCCATTGACCTTTGATGACCTCGGTCCACTGGTCCGAGTTTTACATGTTTCAAGGCTAGTATAGCCTTGTATATCATTCGACGCGCCTGAGCGAGGCGAACACGACGATGCCAAAACCGCGGCTCTGCGACCGTTTTTTTTTGCGAAGTTTATGAAAAACTAAACCCGTGGCTTGGATCACTTGACCTGACCCCATAGGTTATCAGTTGAACTGATACCCTAAAATCGGGTACCAGTCGCTGCGTCTCGTAACAGCGCACACGCTCCTTTTTCTGCGACGCTCTAGCACGGATCACATAACGGATCGGCAACTCCCCCCGCGACCTGTCTCCCTTGCCACCTGGTGGGCATTTAGGTGAACTATCTTCACTAAGGAAGCGGCCGGCCTCGTGCGTGTTGAGGGCGTCGTGTCGGAGCTAATTAAGTGATTTTTCTGCGGAACATGGTTTCTCAGCTAGCTTAGAAGATACCTATGGTATAAATGAGAATGGCAAGAATCGTTAGAGACAGGTTAAGTATTTGAGATTGTATCCTTTGTCATGAAAATCGTTGTTTTCATACCCACGTGGGCGACCTAGCGTCCATCGTGAAATGGGTAATTTTCCGATCGCTGTCATCTCTTACATATATTTCATGAGTATATTTTTGATAAATATTCATCTGCCGATTAAATTAAACCTGTAACTTTCACAAATATACTTGCATAAAGTAAAAACCCACGCCGGGCCGGTACACGGTACCAACCGCGCCGGGCCGAGGGTGTATGAAACCCCCGCCCGCCCCCCCCCCCTAACTCGGCTTCTGGGCCACGTAGCCACACGGGGTAAGCGGCATTCCAAAGAGCGTAAAAATAATGGCGGAAATACTTCAGTCATTTTTTAGGTCAGGTCAAAGGTCAGGTTACCAGAGGTCATTAAAGGCAAATTTTGTCTATTTCATTTTCAACAGTTTTCGAAACACCCGACGCATAACTTGAGAACCAATAGAACTACAGCGCCGCGGAAAAGCGCATCCGATAGCTCTTTCACAGGTCTTTCTGAGTTTTATTCATAGATTTGACCTCAGGTCAACGGTGTAGCCTCCAGAGGGCAAAAACTCCAAAAATAGGCGTGTTTACGAAAAACGTTTTTTTTTCGGTAATAACTTTTGACTTAAACGAGCCACGACCTTACTTTTGCCAGCATCGTGTTCCTCTCGTCGAGACGCGTCGAATGAACTATACTCGTAGGTTGACCTTGAAAGGCCATTTTGAAAATTTTACGGCAGGCCAAGGTCATGACCTGACCGGAAAGGGTCATGCTGCATATCAGTCGATCCGTATCGTCGAGCTGAACACATCTGACGTGTTTTCATCGCTCTAGCACGTCTATCAAAAGTTATAGTAAAAGAAACTGCTGTTGACCGTTTTCATGCCACTGTTAACATGTAACCCGATGTTTGAGGGTGTTAAGAATGACCTGCCCAGACCAAATGAGACGCCTTTCAATTTGCTCTTATTGACTTATCATTAGTATTATATATATTATTAGCGGCGGGGAGGGTCGTATCGTGAAACAGGGGCCAAGGTCCACCTATAGTCTCGTTAATGGCCAGCTCGTTGGATTTGCTCCGATGTTATCTACTCCAACTGGTAGCCGGTGACCGTCTAGATAGGAACAGGGGATGAACTCGTACTATGGGCAGACGGATGAGGAAAGGTCTTCGTGTACCTGCGGCCAAAAACGACGTTAAAGTTGCGAGGACGTGCTTCTTGCTCATACAACTCAAGCATAACTAGAAACATTTGGATTATGCATGCTCCAGCTGATTAGGGAATGAAGTATGTAACATTTCCATGTTATGGTAACATTCCAGCTGTTAGAGAGACTCCGTAATTTAATCCATTCTTAACCTTTGTTTGTTTTTGTTTTGTTGGGTTAGGCCCTTTCGGTCCATTGAGACCATTGCAGAGCCGGAAGGATTATAGGAATTGGGGTAAACATTGGTATGGACAGGCACCCTATAGAGTCACCGGGGCTGAGCCCGTCCGAATGGACAGACCGACCAGCCCCCCAAGCACTCTCTGCACCCGGCTACGGGTGTGCTCCTGCATGGGAGCAGTGGTGCGCTTCAAGGGAGCAGCCCGCATGAGATAAAGTTGCCTGTCCAGCCCGGATCAAGAGTTGCTGCGTGGAGGAAAAGGATTTGAACTTGATCTGAACATCCTGAGGATGGAAACGACGGACGGGTGTTGCGTTCACACCCGTTTCCCCGTGCCTTTTAACACTGGTTGCGGCGGGCGGCCGGCTCCCCTCCTTAGTGAAGATATCCGCGCCGCTAGATGGCAGCCCGCTCCGCGGGTACACCGATAACAAAAGGAATCGGGGAGAGTTGCCGATCCGTTAGGTGATCCGTGGCTCTAGCTCATCAGAGGCGAAACGGCGCGGGGGGTCGTACCCCCCTCGACGGCTCAGCCTCAGCGCGACGGCCATCGGGGACGCACCGACGAGGGGTGCTCCCCCAAACCCGTGATCAGTGAAAATCGCTCCTGACAAACACGAAAGTAAAAAAAAAAAAAAAACTGATCGTCCTGGGCGTATGTAGAAAACCAAAATGTCCGGCGAGGGTAAAAAAGCATTGGTGTTAGTCCCTCAGATTGGCAATGCTGGGCCCTCAGAGGCGCTGGTGTCAAACCCTCACAGGCGCTGTTATTAGCCCTCAGAGACACGACCCTTCCCGCGCACCGACGGGGGGGGCGGATATCCGCCCCCCTGAGGTTTTTCGTAGATAGCGGGAAAAGCGCGGCGCGTAGCGCTGCGAAATTTGGTACGACTATTTTCTCATCAATTTTACACATGGTGTGCGAGTTTGAATCTCCTAACTTTTAAGGTCAGGTCACCAGGTCACTTTGAATGACCCAACCTCAAGTCACTTTTTTGCAACCTTTTCACCGTGCCAGAGCTACAGTTGATATCGGAGGCCCTTAAAAGTCGCAGGATGTTATAAGGTCATTAGTAGCTACAATTTGTATATCTCGGATTTTGATATCGATGACCTAAGGTCAGGTCAATTTCTCGACCTAGTCCCCATTATAAGTCAATGGGGGAAAAAATCAACTCCCTGTTTTTACCACTGAAACGGGTCGGAATGGCCCCATAAACCATACATGACTTCATACATGTATGGTACATGCATGGTAAACCATACATGTACGATCAACCTTTACTACCTTGAGGTAAGTAGTTACTACCTTGAGGTTTGATGTTGGGCAGCTGTAAGGTCATGTGACGTCATCAAAGGTCACCAAAGTTTTTTTTTGCCAATAACTCCGTACAGGAACAAGATACAGCCGCGCAGATGGTCTCATTGTGTTCAGCTCGTCAAGGCGCATGGAATGATATGCATGATGACCTGGAGGTCACGTGACCTGAGGTCAACCTTTGACCTTGACCTTTCGAGGTCAACATATATATCATTCGATGCGGATTGACAAGAGGGTCACGATGATGCCCTTAGTTTATTCCTATCTTGACTAGTCGAAAGTTATTCGAGAAAAACTCTCCATATCTAGCGCCGCCATTTTTACTTTTTTGACCCCTGTGACGTCATCTTCGACCTGACCTGAAAACGACCTTTGCAAAAATTCTAGACCTTGTCCTGGCGTATCCCATGCCGTTTACCGCTTGTCGCTATCTTGCTTTGTTCTCGAGATCTCAGGGGGGGGGGGCGGTCACCCGCCCCTCCCCCCGTCTGTTCTAAGTTGGCGCAGACCCCCGTCGGTGCGCGGGTTAGCTGACGCTTCATAGGCCGGCAAGGGCACTCAGAGGCCGGCAAAGGACCTTCAGAAGCCAGAGGCTCTTATGGAGATAAGTGTGGATATTCAGGAGCCCGTGACTCCGTGAGGTGCTCTCACGAGTCCTGCGGGTCTTATCTCAGTCAAAATAAGGCACGCGTGGACCCTAAGCTGCCAATTGGCACCGCAGGACCTCTTGGGCCACCATGCATCTTATCAGGGGGCACGTGCCCCTTGTGCCCCTCCCCCGGCTACGGTGCACTGTTACGGTTATACAGGTAAATCTAGTCCCACTTTTCTTTTTCCCAAGCATAGGCGGCGGCCGATTCCTGGTCTGCGCAATATGACCGCATTCGTTAGATTAGACCAGTGGTCGGCAGGTCATTCGGGGTCGTGCCCCCTTTTTGGGCGCCAGGCAGGGCCATTACCCCCACCTACCAGACCCCATTGCTGACACAACCAACTTTACTGAAATTCCATACCGTCCTGGAACTCTTTGGGTACTTGTGCATTTCCAATGCATCAAATTTAAAACATGGCACTTCCTCCGCAAAACATTTAATACCTATATCCCAGTAGCAGCGGAACACCTTCAATTAAGGGGGGGGGGGGCACTGCCGACTTTTGGTCCCATTGTTTCCATGCAACGCCCATAGGGCTAATGTTAAAATGCAAAAATCAAAGGGTGCACGGTGCCCCGGTGCCCTCCCCTTTCCGCCGCCTATGTTGTATCCCAATTAACCCTTGTACGTATAGGGGCGGCGGGTGGTTTTTCGTTAAAAGCTCACGTAAAAGGCATTGGATCACGAACAAATTGTACCCTCGAGCCCATCATTTTTTTTTTTTTACCAGCCCGGAAAATGTCATGACCTGAGACCAGTTTTACCAACAGAAAAATAACCGCCTGCCGGAATTTTTGCCTCAAGACCGCTTCACATACGGAGCGTAAACGCGATGGGCTCGTAAGCGGATAGGGCTTTACCGTTTACGCTCCATATGTGAAACGATCTTTAGGCAAATAATTCCGGCAGGCGGCTATTTTTCTGTTGGTAAAACAGCTGGCCTCTGGACCCATAATGACCGTTGGCTTATCATCTTTTTCTGGAGATCATCTTGAGCCATAAAATCTCACTTCAAGAAGTTATAGCGGGTCCCGATTTTCTCGACACTTGTCATTGCCCTCTTGAATGAGACGGAATGACCAAGGACCTTAGAAATGGGCAGCAGCGGCTTCCTATTGTCACGGGTAGCACGCTCGTCTTTTTATGCACAGCCCCATCTCAGAGTCCGAGAGGCCGCGGGGGTCCGATCGACTCCTCCCCCTTACGTTAGTGCAGCTGTTGAAACGCCAACAGATGGGCGACGGTTAAAAGTTGCAGCTGCTTTTGTACGACTGTACGGAGGGGTGAGATGGTGAGGCGAGCAGGTACGTGAAAATTGGTATCTAATCAATGTGTGCTGTGCCTTTCACCTGGGCTAATCTTTGAACCCTGGGATGCAACAGTCACGATGGCTCCATCACTGGAGCTACAAACTCTAAAAAGATAGGCTTTCTCAGAATCCCTCATTACCCCCACTGAAAGGGCTCCATTACCCCCAAAGGGGGCATGCCCCACCATTTGCCGACCCCTGCTGTATACTATCCCTGCTAGTGGGGGGGGGGGGCACTATGCTTGTATAGTGCGCCCCCCCCCCAGGATCCTGTCGGTGTGGGGGGAGCAAATGCCCCTAATACCCCTCCTGGATCCGCCAGTGGGATGACAGTGATGTTTTTATGTCGTTTCAGATCACACTCACCGGCGGAGATGTTCCACCTTCTGTTCAGGAGCTCTTCATCTCAGCTCGGTACCTGGTGACCATTCGCAGTCAAGCCCTGTTCAACCTGAGGTCTCTACGCAGATTGGTCATCAACCTCAATTATGTGGGAACGTTGAACGTCGATGAAAATGGATTGAACTTTCCGAAAGACACGAACATACGCCAGGTCCAAATCGAAAATGCAGATACCGTTATCCTGGCGACCTCTGCATTCGGAGGCTTTTTGAGATATGACACGGAAATCGAACTAGATTATATCAAACGTCTTGTTATGCACCAAAACAGCTTTAATTTCACATCCAGTGTCATTGGACCTAAGATTTATATAGACCGTGTTGATGAGCTACAGCTGCCACCCCATTCACTGAACGCACCAATCCGAGGCCTCGTCCTGTCCGAAGTGAAAATGAAAACATGCTTGAACGGAAGTTTGAGTGGAAGCATCTCACAAATGAGTCTGATTAAGGTCAAAATCGACGAAGTCCGTGGAGGATGCTTGAGATCGACACGTCTCGATGACCTTTCTATTGTTTCGAGTGAAATGGGAACAGTTCGTTCCGAGGGAATCTGCGGGAAGCTAGGCAAGCTGTACATAAGGAACACAAACTTCAGCCATATCGAGCAGGAGGGGCTTTCACTTTCGATGACAACACTAAGGATCAAAAAGAGCAAGTTCGGTGAACTCGACCCTCAATCCCTGAAGGTGTCTGTCAATGAATCAATAAATCTCGACGACATAAACATTTCAAAACTGCGTACAAGGGGTTTGAGTGGCTTACACCTATCCAATGCATGGGGGCATATTTACGTCTGGACAACGAGTTGCGTTGGAGAGGCCGGAAATAGTGGCGATTTCAGGACCGCAAGAATGGACCGTCATTGGAATGATTCTTTTTTAAACCGTGCACTGTTTTCGGCCGGAATTTAATAGTTACTACAAAATATTTTGTAATTACGTTTCCACCAAGAATGAATGCCATCAAGGCTAAATTTTCAATATTATTGCATTTTGTCAAGAAGCATATAGTGCTGTGATATTGCAGTTTTAGCGCGTTTGTTACAAAATATGAAGCGAATAAGCGTCAGTGTAATTCATCAACAGTGCCAGAAGTTAACTTGAGGGAAAGCTATGCTAATTGCTCTTGTCCATCCACTAAAATTTATTAAATTTTTTACTTTGTGTATTCCAAAGGGAGAGGGAACTATTTCATTTGTGCCTTCATGTCAGAATTGAAGGTGGATCATTAAATTTTCAACGCAGTTTACAAACAAGCATTTGGTCTTTCTCGTTTATAAGCAGTGGCTAAGAAAAGGTTGATCAAATCTGAAGTTCAGTCATCGTACCCCAACTTCGCAGCAAGATCCCCCAAGGACAGAGGATATATTGTATACATGTCCTGTAAATCAAAACAAACAAGCATTTGGTCTTTCTCGTATATAAGCAGTGGCTAAGAAAAGGTTGATCAATCCTGAAGTTCAGTCATCATACCTCAACTTGGCAGCAAGATCCCCCAAGGACGGAGGATATATTGTAAACCTGTCCTGTTAATCAAAACATTTTTGTGCCTTCAAAGGCTTAAGTTACCTGTGGTGTCTTCGGAGTTAGGCTATATGGCCGTTTTTGTTGTATGTTTATGTGGAGATTGAATATAACTGTGACCCTGTGCTTGTTTGTATACTTACGGTCAAACAGGGAACAGCACATTCACATAACATACTCACCTAGCACCTAACTCATAGCTGTACCCTGCAGGATCTGTACTTGTTCATGTCTCGAGCATTAACAAAGCACTAAAGTAGCTTAGTAATCATTTCCCACATTTTCTGAGCATCTAACATGACATACAGCAGTGCAGAGCAGCTTCAGAGAAGAAACACTTTAAATGCACAGACTCACACCAGCCACCCAATGACAATGAGCCAGTTCCTCAGTTGACTGTTTCCCTGGACACAGCTTGGCAATGTGAGCTAACTTTTGGCAAGTTGAAGGTTAGCAGGTAAGATTGAGTTAGGGTGAGTACCTACCTATAACTGGGTGCTACTGCCATGCAGGTCTTGGGTAGGCTGCAAATATGTGTGATGATTGAGGTTAGGTCAGCTGTCAGGTTAGTCAGGTTCAGGTATGCTCATTGCTCAGGTCACATTTTTATGGACATTTGGCAAATTAAAAAACTAACAATCTGATCTAAGCTAACCCGACTAAACATACACAACTACTGAGTACTGACTATAGCAACTGAGCACCTAACTACTTGTGCCTACATCTCATACCATGTCAAAGTAGAGTTCCTTGGTGGAAGATTACCCTCAGTACTTTTTATCCCAGCCCTGTGAAGAGAAGAAAACTAATACTTCTAAGCTCTGAGTCACTGCTGGCCATCCACAGGAAGAAACGCCGAGACTGAGAGCTTTGCCATTGTATATTAGACCAATAATGACTATCACGAATGACTATGAACACATAATATGATCACATCGTTGCATGGATTGTCACATTGACAATTTTACTACAATCCTTTTTTCAAGAAATACAGTGATGATGATTAACATCATAATCAACATAAAGTGGATTTAGTGATCCAAGCTTTCTCCTCCAGTAGCAATGGAATGATCGCATGTTTCATTTGCCAGACACTGAGTACCTGAATCTGATGCACATTTCTGCATAGCATCTAAGCATAGTAAAACTGCCCAAGTCCATTCATTCTAGATTTTAACTTGATAGTTAGCACTAATTTATTTTGCTGTTGTAAGTTATAATTCAATATTCATACCAATACATCAATATGCGCTCATCAGTCAACATTTTCTGGCATGATCCTGCTCAGCGTGCTCTTGCTCCAAGGTCTGCAATATTATAGCTTGTTTTTGGACAATAAGCTCTTTTACTTTTACTTTTTCTTGCTGATATATGAGCCCGATCAACTTGCGTTTATCAACCAAAATTTCTTGACTCGTTCAACTTGATATTGATATTGCTCAGTAGTTAGGACCTCTGTCAGCCTCCTGGATACTTCAGATTGTTTTCAGTCAACATGCTTCTTAAATATGATATAAGTCAAAGTCAAACATCCAACAAAACGACGTACAAGAGCAAGAAAACCACCAGATAAACTAAAAATGGCCTTGGAACAGAGCCAAGTGGTGCTCCATTTGTTTGTTTACAATGATTGTAGTGCTGATGTATTTTTAGGACTCTGAATGTCGGCTTATAAAAAATGAAATGTTTTTACAAAAGTTGTAAGGCAAGCCTAATATTTATCTGAAAGAACTAAAATATTCAAAAGCCAAACACTATGAAATACATGAATCGGAACGAAAAAGTAACCCGAAAATCCAGCCTAATCACCGGCTCCTAAAACTGCAACACAATCAGCACTTTTCCCCGCAACTCGTTGTCCAGACGTAAATATGCTGCATGGGGAGGCTCTCAGGAAACCGACATTCAGCAGACGTTGAGCATTAACAACATGGCAGTACAGGACCTTGATGAAGGATCTCTTGCATTTTCGGAGCAAGCAACGATCGCCTTGAATGGGTATCTGAGGGTCCCCGTCCCTGGGGAGAACTGTCCACGGGATAAATGGCTCCACTGGGTGGTTGGAAAGCCACAGGGATTCACGCTATCAGACAACGACAAAACGGTGTTCGGTAAGCTGAGGCGAAGCTGGCATTGTGCCACAGACAAAACGACCCCGACTGCTGTGCCAGCCACACGCGACGAGCTCAAGGAGCTTGACGAGTGGGATGAGCCAGACGACACTCCAAGAGCACCTCATCCGTCCACACCGTCTCCAGAAACGACCTCCTCGACCGCCCCTTCCGAGGGAACAACTGACGGAACTCTCGAGAAGGACTCCGCTACCACTCCTACTGGTGACGACGATCAGCGACCAAAACCTTCGAGCGGATATGATAATCTTGCTTGGCTGGCCACGATGGTGTTAGTGATCGCAATCTGTTTTCACTACAGAAAGAAGCTATATGAAATATTTGGATGGATCAAACGACAGATTGACACCTCCCAGAATTCTCGCACACCACAGTCAAGCAAGGAAGAAACCAAAGGAGGATCCGAAGGCGAGCAGTTTATGCAGCCGGGAGGGTCCGAAGCCGATAGCCAGAAGTCCTAATGTTACGGCAGTACGCTGCAGTGCTGCTTCTGGATGGATGAATGAGGAGATTCAAAGTGGCTTGAATCACAACGATAATTTTGCGACGGTAGTCTTGTGCTTGAATCACCTCATCCGTTATCAGTATACCTACAAGTATGCTGAAGTATGTTGCAGTAAGTTGAAGTAAGTTGAAGCTCTGCTCATTGTAATTCATTTAGACGAGCAGCTCATGTTAACGCAGTTATAACACTCCTAATGATCATTAATCAAGGATGAAGCAAAGCTGGAAGAGCGTTTTATGAAGGCTTATCGCAGTTTTGCTCAACGTTTTCATATTAAACTGATTAATTAAGTCATGATTAGATACGGAGATCAATGGGCTGTTTTGTCTTTATGTTGCTAAAAGATGTGCTACATGCACTGCTATGCCTAAGATTCAGGGTCGCCCGCTGTAGCTGGAAATAAATGAAAGAATGTTACGTTATGTCGTCTCTTTATCTGTAAAGACATTTAAATACTCGTAGGCCTCACCGAGTGAATCACCTGGGGTAGGCACTGGACCTGACTCGCGTTGTCTTGACAACAAGTGACGTCGCTACAATACAGCGGGCCGGCGTGAAAGCTGTGGCCGAATCGCGCGTAGTTGTTTCATGTTTACTGCTTAGTGTTTCTGTATGCATGTGAATACGACGTCATACAGCTGCCAGACGTTTTCTGTCTGTTCTATTTACATCGTTTTCTAGTTCGACAATAACGATTAGGCTTCTTGCCTGGCCGATGAGGCACTATGTTTTAGCCCCGCTAAACATAGTGCCCCCGTTCAGTTATCGGTGCCGACCGAGCGTCTGCCCACTATCCACAATGCTTAGACCACATGGCGTCTTTTGACGTCCAGTCTCCCAGACCGGCGGTATAGGGCTATCGACAGCAAACAGGGGCGACTCTACGGCCTGTCCACAGACCAGGCGCGATAAGTGGAGTCCTCTGTGAAACACCTGGCCGAGGATAAGCTGAGGATCACCATTCAGCACACTTTAGAAGAGAGAGGGGCCGTCATTTCCTAGTTTGTGTCTCTCTTTCTTCTGGTCATATTCAGGGCACTGACTTTGCTTTCATGCAGGACAGTTCTTATGGCGGCTCTGAAGGTGAAGTTGAAGCTCTGCTCCGTTTTGGTTCTGCTGACAACGAACAGAGACATTCGAGAAATGAGGACGAGTACGACAGTAATGTACGAAGATAATACGACATTATCATTTTCATGTGTGAGCATTTGTGTTCCAAGGCAACACGTTGATCCAATTTATTGGGGCCGCACTTTCATTTCTCCCTTTTAGACATATGGATAGCAAAATTAATGATTTAATACTAACGTAACAAGACATAACAGCCGAAATAGTAAGAAAACGCTAAGTTTTAAAGGCATTACGATGATTTGGTTAGTTAACCAGGCCGTCTCCTACTTCTTCTTTTTTTGTCACAAGGCAGGTCATCCACCGGTCCAGCGAGACGGGGATGGTCAGGGCATGATCTCAGGCACGGCAGCAGAATCCCCGGTAATATTTCGGACAGTCGCTGGACCTGCAAGACCGACCCGGCGGGCACCACTTCGAACAGGTATCTGCAACGAGACAGAAACAATGAAAATGGATTTATAATGCAAAATAGCTCAGCGCATCTTGCGATGTAGTTAGACGCTTAATAACACAAACATTTGAATCATTGTCGTAGAATGGTAGTTAATAACTTTAGGCCTTTAGGTAGTGAATAAATACGAGTATGCTACATGTATTCTTGGTATATATCAACAACAATGCATAATGTTTTGTTACTTCATTAATGATGCATAAGCGATGCAACTGTAAATTGCCAGACAAATGTGCACCTCTGTAGTTCCCACTCACACTCGTCCATGGTTTCCTGCCACCCGAAGCCGCGACAACATAGGCCAGGACTCTCCTTACAAGGAAGGCAGAAGCTGCGCGCCTTACACTTCAAAGTAAAAGCGTCGTGACGCTGACAGATGGAAACTGAAATATAAAGAGTAAAGACGTAGATAACACGATTCATGTTATCTGTGAAAACATAACATAAATTAACTATATTCCATATAGCTTTGTATGCATATATCGTTTTTAAGGTTAATTTTCAGGTAGGTTTTGCTATACGTAACAAGCAGTAAAACTTTGTTTATCTTTAACGTTACAACAATCATTAGTATTTCCCAGTTTTCGGTTACATTTTAAAAGATTGAGGAGCATATGATATAACTATATAATCGTTAAGGTCACGGTCCGATCGAAGGGCGAAGTGTCACCAATAATAAACAATCGTGAGCAGCAAAAATTAAAGCCTGGTGAATCGTGCATGTTAACCCTCGCATGTGTAGGGGGGGTCGGATGGACCCCCGATGGTTTTTCACGAATAACTCGCGTAAAAAGCGGCCGATCGCGACGAAACTTTCAGTACCCTCGAGTCGATCAATTTTACACCTACTCTGAGAATTTTATGACCCTGACCCAGGTGACCTTTGACCTGTGACCTACTTCTCGAACCCATGTTTGGCCGGAATCGCGATTCGGTGTATGTCGACTCACATTAGCCGCGCGTTTGCAAGCTTCTCGTGGTTTCAAACGTTCAAACATGTGATTTGCTGTTGCTCCCATGCATTTGGGTAGATCTCAAGAGGTCACCTTGAAGGTCAGGTCAGATCATTGATCTTTGGTGACCTCGGTTCACTTTTTCGAGCATTACATGTTTCTAGGCTAGTTTTTGGAGCTGAATTCGAATTTAGCAACCATTTGAACATTTCCGAAGTAGTTTTGGTACCTTCGTAACATGTTACGAAGCTGCCATAGGCGGTTGACACGTACTACGAATACCCGTCACGACTCCTACTGGTTGACCTGACCTGGCCTGACCTGACCTGGTCTAAATGCTTAAAGACATCATCTGTGATCAAAACTAACACGATATTCGTGATCAGCACCCCGAAAAACCCTTTAGTAGCCACACTTTACGACTTTCTAAGAGGTCCCGATTTTCCCGACTTTTGGGTCATTGACTTGACCTGGAAGGTCAACCAATGACCTGAACGTTCAACCAATGACCTAGGACCTTAAAATTGGGTATCATCGGCTTCCTCTCGTCATGGGCAACACGCTCGTTTTTTTCCGCGAAGCTCTAGCTCAATCAGGGGCCAAACGGCGGGGGGGGGGGTCCAACCGACCCTCCACCCTACACATATAGAAGCTGGCAAACGCCGCACACATGCAAGGGTTAAATCTGGTCAAATGAAAAAGTCATGCTAGCTGCTTTTCGTCATATATGCAATGCAATTTAAGTCAGCTTTGAAGACCAATAGTTGTAAAATGCAGGCATATCTATATCTATAGAGCATAGTTCGGTATTTAGGTAAGGTATTTTTTCAAAAATAAATTTAACTCGAATGTTTTGAATGGACGGATTGACAGAGCCGGAGCCCACGCTAAGCACAGCTTGTTGCCTAGACCCCGACCCCTACCGTCCGATCGCGCAATTCCGGGTAACGGGAGAATTTAGGTGCCAAAGTTTAACATGCCCTTCAAAGCCGGACACGGCCTGTCCCACTCAACTGACTTCAACTGGCTGCAGCCGGTCCCACCAACCGCAGACCATCCCCGTCAGGAGTCTCAAATATCGAGCGCCGGAGCGTCTCGAACCCGGGCTCCACTACCGGGAGTCCGATGCTCTACCAACGGAGCTAAGGGACAGGCATCATCATGAATAGCAGAATAGTTTGGCGAGACAAGCATCTGTCAATTACGCCGTCACTTACCGCAGGCCCATAAGCCGTTGACATATTTACAGTCGTGATAAGATGGACATTTGATACTCCCGCAGTATTCGGCACCTGAAACAGGACCAGAACGTCATATAGAATTCAGTGGCGGCGGAACACCTTCAATTAAGGGGGGAGGGGGAGGGGCACTGCCGACTTTTGGTCCCATTCTTTCCATGCAACGCCCATTGGGGTAATGTTAAAATGCCAGAATCAAAGGGGGGCACGATGTCGCGGTGCCCCCCCCTTTCCGCCACCTATGATAGAATTAATGCGTCGTCAAAGGGTGCTGCCACTCCCACATACATACGTTCATAAGCCGCTGAAGTGCTTTTACTTATCCGACCTTACCTGCACTCAAGAAGTGCTGATGTGTTTCTGTAAGGAAAGAATAGAATGCAGGTTTTAGCATTCGAGTTTCTTGTCATGTCTTCAAATACTTATAACAAATCTTAGACAGACATTACTCGTGTCCATGGTGCATCGATTTTTAACCCTATTAGTAGCAGAATCCTGGTTAAAATAATACCGAGATTACAATTTTGAAGAAAATACCTGTAGGTCTATGTCTACCAGCCTATGTCTATGTCCACATACATGTATACAGCTGCATACATCTACTAACTACATGAACATGTCTACCAGTGGCTCATTTTGGCGGCAAATGACATGCTTTGGTTGGAGGAAGGATGCTAGCGCTTTTTCACAAAATAACAACCTTTATTTCTTCTGTGCTGCAGAAAATGCTGAGTATCTGGTTATGAGTAAGCTTTTCAATAGTAACATATCCTTTTTTATACTTATCAAAGAAGTGCGCTGGTTACGAGCCAGTGCGAGTCCTTTTCAACATAACGGAAAAATCTCAGTATAGAGCGGCCTGGCCCGGCCCGTCCTGTCTTGGGATGCTAATATCTCAGCAGCCGCTGGGCTGATTGACCTGAGGTCTTTTTTTGTTGGGTCGCCCCGTCCCTACTACCCCGTAATTGACTATTCTCGATGCTTCTATATAGTTGATCGTCAAGGCACGTGACACATGAAAAGTCATGGGTGTCTAAGTTGTTCTGCTGAGGTAGCGCTTTTGAGAGACATAACAACCACATTAGACCATATGACAAAATATGTCTGTAAATAGCCTGTCCCGTAGCTCAGTTGGTAGAGCATTGGACTCCCGGGAGTGAGAGCCCGGGTTCGAGACGCTCCGGCGCTCGATATTTGAGACTCCTGACGGGGATGGTCTGCGGTTGGTGGGAGCAGCCGCAGCCAGTTGAAGTCAGTTGAGTGGGACAGGCCGTGTCCGGCTTTGAAGGGCACGTTAAACTTTGGCATCTAAATTCTCCCGTTACCCGGAATTGCGCGATCGGACGGTAGGGGTCGGGGTCTACGCAACAAGATCTGCTTAGCGTGGGTTCCGGCTCTGTCAATCCGTCCATTCAAACATTCGAGCTAAATTTATTTAAAAAAAAATGTCAGCAGCCGCTAGGCTGATTAACTTGCGATATTTTTGAAGGGTAATTGCATCCCTTCTATGAAGCATTTGACCACTGTCGATGCACAAAAGAAGCGACAAGTTTGTTCCTATTACAACGCTGTAATTTCTGAGGCAATGACACTGAAACGTTTCTTATGGGTAGGCACTCACCGCGTAATGCATTTCCATGTATCACGGTTGGGGTGCTGCTGCACGTGAGCACGTGCAGGGCCAGGGGTCGCTTTCACCATTCCAGAACGGCTGGGCTGGTTACGCTAAAATTTGATACTTTTAGGTACCGGTGAGAAGGGTGCCGTGCAAAAGTTATTTTCGACCCAGTTTGTACGTGCGCTCGTGCAGGAGGCCACTTCCACATCTAAAAAAAATTGGCCGATACCCTTCAAATTTGGCACACCGGTAGACATCGGTTAGTAAAGTGCCGTGCACAAGTCATTTGAAAACCCCTAACGCACTTCCGCAAGTGCGGGGCTTACCTTTGCGCTCGCTCGTTTGTCTCCCCCAAACGCGTCTCACTGGCGTAATTCACTGGTAATACCTGTTTTTCAATGTTCAGTAGGTATTCACCTATAATCTCCTATCTGATCCATCCAATATATGTATAAACTGCGGCTCATGACTTATGCAGTAGGTATTATGTAGTCGGCCTTATGCACACAGGTGAATGAATCATCATGGCTAGCTATCTCATATTGAGCTTCAAATGTGATATAGTCGATAGTCGACACTCAACCTGCCACGTGCCTAACGGGTGACGCTAGCTGAATCTAATCACAATAACTATGTATAAAAGACGCTAAAGACAATCTTGACCCTTGAACTTAGATGGTTCGAGAATGAGCTGTTGGTGGTATTGCGCAGGCATGAAGTAGATAGGTAAGTACTAGGTATATATCTATATCAATGCATCTGAATTCTGAAGTTATGACTCACCGACCAGAAGAGCCAATAAGGGGCGATAAAGCCGATAAAGGTAAAAGTATGATGCCTATTCGCTAGGTCATCGAAGGATTTACAGCACAATGCGTTTTGCGCCAATCATTACGCTCGTGCAAACCACATCCGGCGTGTATCATCACCATCCGGTCAAAAAGGTCAAATTTTGAAGTTGCAATTTTCAATTTGAAGTTGAAATTCAAGACTCTGGCTCCAAGTATGTTTTTCGAACAAGCAGGTGTTTTAGCGAGCAAAACGAGCAAAAACTGAACCTGAGAAAATCGAACGTCGACTAATTTTAACATGTGATTTCTTCCCGACGATTTCCATATGATACCCTGTTCCATATGTGCGTTTTGGAACCAGATATGAAAACAGTGGTGACGCCATGCTGTCGAACTTATATTGCAATGTAACGTATAACTTTTTATGTGGGCGAGGATGGATGACATGATTATTATTAATATAGCGAGGCTTGAAATGATCTCACGCATGTCAAAGTGTTTTTATTTTAGGCAAAATAAATATCTAAAACAGTAAAACAAGCTTTCGGCATTACGCCATCATCAAGTTTGAATAAATTAACATGTTTTTGATTTTCAAAAGCTAGAGCACAATCATATTATAATCACAATCATATAATATGATTGTGCTCTAGCTTTTGAAAATCAAAAACATGTTAATTTATTCAAACTTGATGATGGCGTAATGCCGAAAGCTTGTTTTACTGTTTTAGATATTTATTTTGCCTAAAATAAAAACACTTTGACATGCGTGAGATCATTTCAAGCCTCGCTATAGTAACGTATAACTAGGTATCATGGACGGAACCGCTTGCTCAATTATAACCTCGGCAACAGTGAAAAACGAAGTTTCACCTCACTTCGTCGACACTTTGTCCAATTGCACGGACGTTTGGGTGCCTGCTGCCATCCTGCTGCTACCAACGCCGTCATCATAGTATGCTCAATTTTAAGGCAAAATTTCCAGCTACTTACCGTGCACAATTTGAAATCGATTATTTTTTCGGTAAGAAATTTTTGGCCCGACACTAAAGCTCTGACAGAGACAGACACTGAAGACACAGACACTGAAGCTGAAGTAGTTTCTATGCCTTGCTGAAGCTGCCAATACTCTAGTGAGAGCTTCGCATGAACTTGGAGCAAGCGTCCTTTTGAAGAAGAAGAAAAAACGAACTATATAATAGCATAATATAGATTTGAGAATTTCATAAACGTGCTTAAAGGGACTGTCCCACCTTTGCATTAGTTCTGAGTTGAGATAGCCAAGTTGGTGGCCAGGTTCAGAAACCACTATATATCCTGGTCGCAATATCCTCAGTTTCGTGGTGTTAAAGAAATTCGTTCCCTTCATTTGAAAAGTGGGCCTTAGCTAAGGCCCTATCTCTTAACTATTAACGGCCATTTGATGACGTCATTACTCATTTGCCTTTTGAACGCCTGTTCAAAGTATCACTTGATTTACGAATAAGCCAATCAGAAACACTCTTGTTATTGTATGAGCCGCGTCATATTTGAGAGCGAATATATTTGCTGCCAAATTTCCCCTCACATTGACATGAAGTAAATCCTTTATTACGTCACAGATTCGATATAAATGACGTCACGATGAAATATGAAAGTCGCAATATCTCAAAAAGTATACGATGAAAACGCGTAAAAACTTGCAGAATTCGTCAAGATGTCATGAGTAACATTTCCGAATCCTAAACGGTACTTTTTTGAAGGTGGGATAGTCCCTTAAAGAAGCACGTTTATAAAATTCTCAAATCTATATACGTAAGCCTAAAACGCAAGGCCCTATATAGAAGGTATGCTCATTAGGCCAAAGCAGCGATCTCCGTGACGTCACAGGTACGAAGCGTCGGACGGCTTTAATGCAATTCTATGGAAAATGACCCAACTTTAGGGCTCTCCCACATAGCTGCCAGACTCGACACTAAGGTAAAAATCATATCATATTAAAGCTCAAATCAAGACAAACAAGAAACCTATCTGACGTTTTTACGTATTACCAACGGCTTAGGCACTATTCAAGTATATTCAGAGCTCTGCATTAACTCACTTTTTTCTGCCGTCAATGCCACTACAAATGCCTATAGTCGGCGCACGTGCGCTTGTCGAGCGGGGACCACCAGTCGGGCGATTCGGAGCTGCCGCCCAATCAGAACGCCGCAATGCCGTGACGTCATTGGTCGCACACGACACGTTACGGAGATAGGGATGAGACAGCCCTGCCTAAAACGTATATGCTTTAGGTTTAAGTAAGTGGTAAACCCTTAGATGAAATAAATTAATTTAATATTTAGTAGAAAAACAGCAAAGTAACACGTCACTAATTCGAAAGGTGGAAAATCGACTATAAATAACTACTAAAATTCCGGAGGTATCAAAGGACCGAACAGGTATCTATTAGCCGTTTTCTCGACGGTCTATCCGGCGAGTGCACCTAATTTGACCAAATCTGCACCTAATCTCTTTCACAGCACATATCTTCATTTTATGAATTTATTTCAGTATCTTAATCGATGATGCTCTCTGATAATACGACAAAGCAGGCATATAAGCAATTAGTGTAACCCTAGCTGATACCTACTAAGAGACACACAACCTGATTTGACCAAATCTGCACCTAATTTGCACCAGATGTGCACCAAATGTGTACCAGGTGACCGTCGTGAAAACGGTTATTAGGTGCCCGCTATTCCGTCGTGAAAACGGCTACAGTGATTAATACAGCGATTAATCGCGAATAAAACGTTTGTAGTTCACTCAGCAGTCCTACCTTGAACGCTCTGGAAAGCTGCTACACATAGAATTGATATTAACGACAGCATCTGCATTGTGTGCAGCGCAGGCGGCTGTTTGAAGCCTAGTGCTCAGGCAAGCTGCCGAGACCGAGGCAAAAGGGAATTATGTACAGCTCAAATGTGACAGAGCTGACACCGACCGTCATGACGACAGAACATGAGTCAGTGGTGCCAAAAGGTCACATTTCGGGTCCGGGTTGAGTTTTTCCGCCACCTATGAACTCATAGAAAAACTGTATTTGTATTTGTTGGTACTGGAAGTGCTTAAAGTTTTATGTTTTCAAATATAACCTTATGTTCAATGATTGCGAAATGCAAAAGGTTCCAAAATTAATTACAAAATGAATATATTTCGGACACTGTCCTTCTTCAGTTCAGAATTGCAAATTAAATCATTTAGTCACAACAGCGCCAGAATATGTCGATAACAGCTAAGTCAGGAAGTCTCACATTGGTAAATTCTCGCGCAAAATAGACAACCATCTTACAGTTGAAATGATCACAAGGTACCCTTTCATATAATATAATACATGTGTCCACAATTTACACATTAATTCATCCCTATCATCTATCAATCACTAGACCAGCATCTAGTCGTCTATTCGACCATCGAGCCATGCAATCAGTCAAACATCCAACCATCCATGTACAGTCCACAGCAGAAGTAATGTGTGGTTTCAGTCATGGGCATGTTCTGCTTCTGAAGCTTAGGAACGATTAGCCAGACTACAATGAAACTTTGAATGTAGCTTATATGTATCGTCACCCTTGCAGCTGCAACTTTAGCTATTGACATCTTTTTTTCGATCACTCCGCATTAAACAATCGCCAGTCAAAGCCAACCGTTGAGATTGGTAAAACCCTACATTACTTTAGCGGTGGGCTGTACTCACACATCACTCAGCTATAGATAATTTGACAATCAAGTCATCAAAGGCCACCATCTTACATCAAAGAGTTTAAGTACTTTACCATTAAACTATTCATTCAAACCTCGAAACAATACTCAATCGTTCAATCATTAATGTTCATCCATACATTCATACATTCATTCATTCATTCATTCATTCATTCATTCATTCATACATACAATCATCCAATTATTCAGTCCTTCATTCATTCATTTATTTTCTCACAAACCATTCATCAATATGGTTGAATATAAAAGCCACTTGTCATCAATACACACATGATCAGTGAATCAGTGGCAAAGGCATCAGAACAGAAGACGTTACAATAGCGAAGTTGTAAATGCTAGAGCACTACAGGACATATTCAGTTCCTCAGTTCTTTCCCTTGGTCTATGACTCGTTACCCTTTAAATGATGGCCCAGGCCGCTATGTTGCTGTTTAGAGCTGGGCGAATCTGTTTGATCCAAAGAGACTCCGCTATTTTCCTGCCTCTACTTTCATCGCATGCCTGCAGAATCTTTGCCCTTACATTATGGGGTCCCGGCCGACACTGGGGATGCTGTGTTCGGAAATGCTCGCCCCACGGGGAGCATTTGAACATAACAAAAGGTTATATTTGAAAACATATATATGTCATAATGCTGTTAATACAAGTACTTCGCCATTTACTTGCTTAAAGTTTTCTTCAAACGGGTGTTTGAAGCTTCAATCTTGCTGAGCTCTTCCTTCATGATTCCCCATAGGCTTTCGATTAGGATTAGGACAGAGGATTCAATTTGACTGTGGACAATTTGATTTTGATTAGGACAGAGGATTCAATTTGACTTCCCACTTCATTCCAGTCGTCACCATAACTTCAGCCCGATGACGCTTTGTCAAAGAGTTTCTTTCGTCATGACACCACGTTCAGGTGCGAGTTACGCCTGCCAAACACTGGCCCCTGGCGCCTCGTAAGTGTCAAGGTCAGGTGACCGGGTTACGTCATGTGGCTAACGGGCAGCTGTGGATAGCCTGAGGCACGGTCTGGCAAACTTTCAACAGTTGGGGCATTCCACGACAGATCGACCAAAAAAATCGCGAAATAACACCCTACCTCTCAAATTTTGATAAAATTTTGGCTATGGGCCCGGCGATTTGTGTTGTGACATTTTCAATCCAATCCGTCGAATACTTTGGGAGATATGGCCCCGGCAACTTAATGACTAGCATAAAAACTATAAATTTCATCCGCGGATATTTAGCTAAAAGTACTCATTAGATTCATATAAAACTGCATATCCAGTTTGAATCCAATCCATATCCAATCCATATCCAATTGAAATTAAGCAAATATTTTTGTGATATTTATTTTGGAAAATTTGTGATTTTTATTTTTTTTACATATAATTCATTTCTAAAAATCAAACTTTGAGGATGTGGCCATCTTTTTTTGCAATTTATATTTGCAGTAAAAGCCCGTGTTGAACTTTGCGAACACATACTGCAACGCCGGCTCATTGCGGAAGGCCAGTACACTGTACACTGAGGCCATCTTCCGTCTTCAAGTCAGGGCTGCTCAATAATCCACTATTCCGCTGCTGCATTAATGTCTGTGGGTTAGCTGAAAGATCAACCCGCTCGGACAAAGTAACGGAGGAACGAAGGAACGGACTTAACTGTAAAGTGTAACGAAGGAACGAACAACCAATGTAACGGAAGTTACTTGGTCCTATACCCTTTTTAAAATGTAACGAGTCCGTTCCTCCGTTCCTAAAAATTGTAACAGCGTTCCGGAACGGAGGAACGGAGGACCGGATCGTACCCACCTATGGAATTTAGCAACCATTTGAACACTTCAACGAAGTAGTTTTGGTGCCTTCGTAACATGTTACGAAGCTGTCGGAGGCGGATGACAGGTACTACGAATACCCGTCACGACCCCTACCGGTTGTCCTGACCTGACCCGACCTGGTCTATAGTAAATGCTTAACCCGTGCCCCACTGGGGGGGGGGGGGGCTATTCATAGCCCCCTCCCGTTTTTCTGCAATAACTTCCAAAAAACTTGACGTATCGACGCTAAACTTTCAGTACCTTCGGCTGCATGAATTTCACACCTTGTGTCAAAATTTGAACTTCGTAGCTACCATAGGTCGGCCGGAAATGACGTCACTCTGACTCTGGCCGATTTTGACGCAAAACATTGAACCACGGCAATCGCTCCCAAGAGCTCAGTTTTTAAGCTAGATCCAATTTCTTTGCAAGAAAGGACTCAGAATTGACTGCGCTATCAAACCGCTATCTCGGATTTTCAAAAGTTTGAAAATTTCGAAGATTTTATATAATAATATTCAAAATTTATATTTTTATTTTTTTTTTTCAAAAAGTTTTTGACTTTTCGAAAGAAACCGGAATATACTATACTATATGTGACAGAACGCATGCTTATGACTAACTCTAGAAATTTTTAGCTAAATATGTTTTAAAATGGCCAAGTTATACGCATTATTGCAAAAAAGTTCACAATTATTATTTTTTTTTTCAAATCACTTTTTCAGCACGTATTTGACATCGTATACCAATATAAAACGCACCATTCGTGTTCCTGAGCTCAAACTGCATCCAATAGACACCTTTTTTGTTGAAAAATTTTAACTTCAAAATTTGACCTTTTTTGACCTGAAAGTGACCTGACCTAAGCTAAATTCGACTCAAAATGACCTCGAATAACACAGACGACATCAAATTCGAAATCTATGGCCTAAATGGATCATAAAACATGTGTCACGTGACCGACGCATGATATAATATTTCCGTGACCTGTGATGACCTGACCCTGACCTGAAAATCAAAGTACAAGTTTGGTACCCTCAAATTATCTAGAGCACTTCTAATCACGAGTGTGTAAACCAAAAATGAGCCTGATCTTACTTGTAAGACGGCGGCCAGAGCCCAAAATGTGAACTAGCCAAAATGCTAATAATTTTTACTTTGACCTGACCTGTCACTGTGACGTCATCGGTGACCTCGAGGTCAATGAAATTAGGTTTCGCTCGACAGTTTTTCCAGGGCTATCAGACGCCGTTTGAATTTTGACGATCGGCCCAGTAGTTTCGGAGTTAGGAGGGGGGCTATGGAGAGCCCCCCCCCCCCCAGTAGGGCGTGTCATACGCAGACCCCAGTGGGGCGCGGGTCAAAGACATCATCTGTGATCAAAACTAACACGATATTCGTGATCAGCACCCCGGAAAACCCCTTCGCAGCCACACTTAACGACTTTCTAACAGGTCCGGATATTCCCGATTTTTGGGTCATTGACCTGACCTGGAAGGTCAACCGATGACCTAGGACCTTAAAATTGGGTATCATTGGCTTCCTCTCGTGACGGGAAACACGCTCGTTTTTTCCGCGTAGCTCTAGCTCCATCAGGGGCCAAACGCGAGGGGGGTCGTACCAACCCCCGCCCCCCTTGTGCCGTCGAAGGACTCTAAATGGCCTGTGCCGGCGAGGGTTAAACATTGTGACCACATTTTTCCCCCAAAGGCTATACGATAGATTGGCGGGAAATGATGTCAGAGTGACGTCATGTTCTGCCTTTTTCGACCCAAAAATGGTTTCGCGGGAAGAGCTGTCAGGCCAATTGAAGATATAAAAAAAAAATGATAAAGACATAAAAGCTGTAGAATTGTTGACAGGGCTACAAAATAGTAGTCTCGGAATTTTAAACTTGCTGAGTTTTGACCCTCGAAAATAAAATACTATTTTTTGATATATATTAGCCAAAAAATCTTTTTTTTCGAATTTCGAAAAAATCGGAATACCTACATCCTATGATAGGTACGTACGAACCTGTATTGTATTCTATCTGGCATCTGCATACCGAATTTCAGATCGATATCTCTTTTTTGGCCAGGTTATAGCAGAAAACTGTTCAAAAATGATGACGGGAAGTTTTCAAACTTAATTTTTGGCAATTCTAGACCATGACCAAAACGTCTAGACCAAGCACAAAACGATGACCACCGCGTTAGACTCCCCGTGACGAGCTGCATAGAATCGATAGCCATTTTATGCAAAAATATCAACTTTGAAATTTGATT
The DNA here is from genome assembly GCF_019059575.1 of Amphibalanus amphitrite. Lineage (NCBI taxonomy): Eukaryota > Metazoa > Arthropoda > Thecostraca > Balanomorpha > Balanidae > Amphibalanus > Amphibalanus amphitrite. The sequence continues at coordinate 74,172 of NW_024881913.1, read as the reverse complement.
TTTTTGACATGACATTGATCAAACCTCCACCAGGAAGTGACCTTAACCATCGCCCTGGCAGGACATTTTTCATAACACGGCCTGGCAGGGGGGGGGGAGGGTTGATGCAACCCTCTCGCGATTGGCTCCTATGGCACCTAAAAAACATCAAGTTCCTGAACGTGGTCGTGTAGTACGTAACCGGAAACTCAATAGGACGTGGAATCCAGGAATTCTGTGAAGCAAAACTACAGAAGCGAGGCTGACCTCGCCAAAATCAAGCTTGACATCACAAAGAACATCACCATATTATGTCAAGAAATGTTATGTCCTACCGACCGCGCCAAAATATGTTAGGGCCAAGTAAAGCTGCATATACCACGACACGGTGTATTGTGCTTCCAGCGACCGAAGACCAAGCACGGACGCGGCGACCCGCCGACTCGTGCGCCGACTGACCCAGTCCGGTCACGGTCGCGCCCTTATATAACCACGGCACAGAGCGCATGCGCGGTGACCGCGCGGCGGTCAGGCGGCTCGCCGGCCGGACGGCCGGGCCGCCGACCCATCACGGCCCCACACGGCCGGTCCGCGGTCACAATATCCCAACAGACATGGGCGTAGGAACGGCTGGAACATTGTGGGTGCATGGGTGCAGAAATCCAGTCATGGCCGGTGAAGCGGGGGGGGGCGACACCCGAGCGAAGGCTCGTTACGAGCTTTGAGGGTGTACCATGTCGAAAAGGTACCAACCGATAAGTGCATTTGGAAGCATTGACCCTCGCATGTGTAGGGGGATCGGATGAACCCCCCACCCATGGTTGTTCGCAAATAACTCGCGCAAAAAGCGGCCGATCGCGACGAAGCTTTTAGTACCCTCGAGTTGATCAGTTTTACACCTACTCGAAAAATTTCATGACTCTGACCCAAAAGACCTTTGACCTGTGACCTGATTCTCGAGACCATGTTCGGCCGGAATCGCGATTTGGCGTATGTCAGCTCACATTATCCGCGCGTTTCCAGTTTTTTTTTGTGATTGTAGACGTCCAAACATGTGAAATGATGTTCTTCCCATGCGTCACGGTGGGTGTGAAGATAACCTGAAGGTCAGGTCAGGTCATTGACATTTGATGACCTCGGTTCACTTTTTCGAGTTTTACATGTTTCTAGGGTAGTTTATAGGGCCGATTTCGAATTTAGCATCCATTTGAACGTTTACGAAGTAGTTTTAGTGCTTTCGTGACATGCTACGACGCCGTCAGTGGTAGTTGACACCTACTATGGATAGCCGGTAGGACGCCTAATGGTTGAGCTTACCTGACCTGACCCGATCTGGCCTAAATGCATGAAGAAATCATCTGTGATCAAAACTAACATCAGATATTTGTGATCAGCACCCCGAAAAACCCGATAACACTTTCACTTTACGCAGTTCTAGCAGGTCCCGATTTTCCCGACTTTTGGAATATTGACCTGACCTGGAAGGTCAACCAATGAAGTAGGACCTTAAAATTGGGTATCATCGGCTTCCTCTCGTCACGGGCAACACCCTCGTTTTTTCCGCGAAGCTCTAGCTCGATCAGGGGCCGAACGGCAGGGGGTCCGACCGACCCCCCTCCCCCTCCCCCTACACATTAGAAGCTGGAAAACGCTGCACACATTCGAGGGCTAATATTGTCAATATTGACTACCGCAAAAAGTAAAAGCGGCCAACTTAGCCATTTTCGAAGATATCGGGCTAAAATTTTTGACAGTGGGTCATCGGTTCGGTATGTGTTCAATCACATGCTCCATTTCCCTTTTTCAGCACAAATGTAAGTTTTGAAGACCATCACTGATCACAGTAGCAAATGCTTCGAAAGATGGATAGTAGGCAACATATCCTGAATTTGCCTGCTGCATGGGAAGTAGTGTTGATGAAAAAGGGGTTTTTGGTTCAGATTATTGTGGGTGCAGAATACATTGTCTGCACCCACTAGATAAATATTGTGGGTGCAGCTGCACCCTTGCACCCATGGTTCCTACGCTTATGCCAACAGAAACAGACAAGAGAAAACTGCATATACTGGAAGCAGTTTACATCAGAAAACTGGAACCTAAAATCAACAGACAGGGCAACGCTAGAGGGATACCTACTCCAGCTTTTTGAAGGTGGGGGGTCGCTAACTATAGGCACCTTACCCTATATGGCTGGCAGTGGAATAATGCTGTCCCTAAAAAGAGGGCAGTGTTTTTATGGATGTTTCAGAAATGGCGCGTAGTGTGTAGAAAAGTGGCGCCTGTCGGGTTGTATTCATGCGATACATGCTTTAAAAAAATCGACGTGTTGAAGGTAGAAACGTTCGATGTTTTTAGGGTTACCTATTTGCTTTCATGTTTTCAAATATGAAAGAAAAGCATTATTTTTACCTTGTTGACTTTATTGTATTACCATTTGTAGCATAAAGAGATCCCAATAAGCATTTTGAAAATGAAGATTTTTATGACTGCAGCTGCTGATGCTTCTATTGAACACACTTTTGAATAGATGTTATGGTATAGGACAGGATAATAATTGGCAGAGTATATCAAATCAATTTAGGTATTGTAATTGGCTTGTATTTAGCACTGTATTTAGCAGGGATATTTAGGGCCTTGGTAATTGATATTAGCAGAGTATGCTCATGGATTAGGTGATCTATGGTCTGGTATATAGGGCATTGGACTTTGGATTGGAGTGTAATTAGTGAGAATTTTTTGAGTTAACATTGACGTAATGTTTGATCACATGGGGTTGCTCCGATTTAGTTACAATTGATGTTTTGCTTCCACCTATGTGAACATTCCATTCCTGATTCCTCATTCCTGATTCCTCATTCTGTCGTTTTGAGCGCGCACCATAGGCAGTGGAACGGGAAGGGCACTGGGGCACTGTGCCCCCCCCTTTGATTTTGGATTTGAGATTAGCCCTATGCACATTGCATGGAAAGAATGGGATCAAAAGTCGGCAGTGTTCCCCTTAATTGAAGGTGTTCCCCCGCTACTGGCGCGCACACGTGTGTGAGTAGTCTCGATTGTATCGATATCATATGATATTATGATATAATAGGTATCAATATGATATTAGATAAAGCCACAATAGTGATAGCAGGGGGCGTAACAGGTTAGTATTTTTCATTTTTTTCATTTGCATGACGTAGGTATTAAGGGTCAGGTAAGGTAAGGTAGGTATGTATAATTTCTGATTTAATTAACATGAAATTATGTAAGAATGTGTATTTTTCTTGTTTGAAAATATTGCAAACCTAAAGTAAATATTTCCTGCAGAGGTGGAGATCTCGGGGGGGGGGGGGTCAGGACCCCCCTGAAAATGAATTACTGCTATGTAAGTCAATGGTACTGCATCCAGCCCGTCTCCATCTGCCCGGCCTGGACCCCCTGACATTTTGACAGATCTCTACCCCTGATTTCCTGATGTTTGTAAGTTTCTTATGGGGGATGTTGCACTTAGGTATTTATGTTCTCTGCCTCTTCCTAGGTATCCTGGTTCCGGTCATTGCTCTATGCAAATCTGAGAGGGGCTTGGGAGAGCTTTGAGGTAAGCATTTTTTGCAGCACAGGAAAAATTATGAGGAAATCAGTTATTAATGGGCTATGTCAATGTGGTTGACAAGTTCAAGTTATGGCACATCAACAATAACTTTTGATAAGAATAGCTCTTATTGAAAAGTTATTGGAAAATATTGGAAGTTGAAGGCCTCCTCTGCAGATCTCAGTCTTCACTAGCATTTCCACACCACTCGGTTGTCATTTTAAAACAATTCACATATATATCATCTACACCAGGGTGTGTCTACTATTTGTATTCTTATATCCACTTCCTGAAATTCAAGTTCAACTGTCATTTGGGGTGAGGGAGGAGGAGAATAGTGGTGGTAGGAGGTGGGAATAGGGATTCAGGGGAGCTTGGAGGAGACTGGGTATGAAAGGAGAAGTGGGAACCATTTTTTAAAGAAGTGTTTAGTTGAGCTTAGAGAGTTTTAGGTGATGAGCTGAGAGGGGGCTTGGGCTGGAGATTGAAATAATCACAGGAACAGCCCAGTTGTCAGGTTCTTGTTTGCTTCCCTCAAGTTCAGGAGTCCCTGACAGTCTGCTGAGCATTGTCTAGACAAAGACACATAGGCGTCGCCAGATATTTTCGGTTGGGGGGGGGGGAATCAACTTTGGTGTTAAATCTTGCCTTTCTCCAGTCGTTACTCACTCATATTATATATCATTTGACGTGCAATGGTGCGAGGAATACGATGGTGACAGGGTCCCAAATGTTTACGCGTACCTATGTGGTGCTTTAGGGCTTTACAAGCCCAAGGTGAGGCCCTCAGAAACCAGTGCGGGCGGCGGGCGCTAAGAGACCAGGCCGAGGGTGAGCCAGGAGCCCTCAGCTAACAGTGTGAAAACCCTGCAGGTCTGTGTCGAATCCCTAAGGGCCCTACGGAGGGACATAAGAAACATGTGCTGGGACCCCCAGAGGCACACGTGAGTCGTGACTCCTCAGATGCCTGCTTGGGCTCAGCAAAATCTGTTGCCTCAAAAGCTCGGCTAAGCTATCAGAGGCCAGTTAAAGTTGAAAGTTTTCAGAAATTTTTGAAGGTATCCTCAAAGATCCGTGGTCTACGCATGTGTAAGGTCCTCAAAGATCCCTGTATGGGCCCTCAGAGAATATGGACAACAGTCACCCAGTGGGACTCTCAGAGGTCGGTTTGGACTCTCTGAAGGTTTCTTAGAGCTCAGTGGAGCTCCTTAGGAGCCTGTGTGAAAAGCAAGCTCATGAGCCCTGTGGCACTTGAACGGTACTTGAGTTTGTCACAGACATTTGACGAGAGTTGAGAAAGGCCCGAAGATTTACGGTCACGCTTTGAACGCAAATTTTGTGTCAGCTTTTCAAAACTTATGAAAAATCTGCTATTAAATGTAATAAAAATCCAACTAGGAACATCGAATGAATCACAGCATTGACATTTCCGAGTCTGTAGTCGGAGTCGTGAAGATTTTGGCGACTGCAACTTCGACTCTGGCTTGAACTGCACCCTCCAACCGAGTCTGACCTCACAAGCATTCTCAGAAAGGTACCCCCATTTTTCCCGACTCCAAAATCTCATCGTCGGATCTGTATCGATCTCGGGGGGTGCCCGGTCCGAGGTTGGGGGGGGGGGGGGGCCGTGGCGACGCTAATGCAAAGACGTAACAAACTTTTAACAGCCAAGAAATCACATGTAAAAGTCTATTCAAATAATTGATTCATCAAAATTGGCTCACCTTTATAACCCAGAGTTGCATCAGTAACTCTGTGTGAGTTACTGATGTATGTGCGAAACAATCGATTTGAATAGGCTCCTGCATGTGATTTCCTAACTGCCCAAAGATTCTGTTGTAGTCTTAAGTATGCCTTTGCTCGATTTATTACTCCCTTCTGTGCACTGCACGGCCCATATTGTACACCATCAAATGACAGTCTATGTGTGTATGACAGTACGATGAGCGAATAACACCTGGTTACTTTACCGGTAGGTGAGCTGAAACGGTCACCATCATGACTTCGATCATCAAAGTGCAGACTCTGACGGGAAGCGACGGAGAAACACCTCACTGTCATCTACTGCAGGTTGGTGGGCCTACATGCATGCAGTCAGGGCTTGAAATGCAGAGTAGAAGGATTTCCTGTGCCTCCGACGTCGGCTTTACAATATGCCATCCTAGTCGGACTCCGCTAAGCCCTATTAATGTTCTCATTGAAGTTAAATAGCTGATCTCTGAGATCCCATTCAAACTGTCTGAGCCATTTTGTGCACATTACAAGCCATACATTGTACAACAAGATGTAGGAGTAGTCAGTGAAGGCACCAAAAGCAGGTTCTGGTATGGTGCCCGCCTTCTGCCTTTCGCACTCATGATTTTGCGCCAAACAGAGAATGGTTTTGGCGTCGCCAAGAGCTGGCTTTGAACAGTCAACGAGCGAAGGACTGTTAATTCTGTCATGGTCGGTACAATTCTGGCGACTCTGACTCTGGTAAGAATCGTCCATTCTGACCTACTCCGACCTCACTGTCGTGCATTGAGCTATCTTTTAAGAAATGTATGACCCATAGCGGGCTATATATTTTCGTAATTGTTCGCTACGGTAGGTATGTACACTCTGCACACTGTGACAGGACGCCCACCGCCATATCGCTATGATAATTTGTTGGCAAACTGGGGTGTATCTGCGTGTCAGGTGTACCTACTTAAGGTTTATCGCATTGATTTGTGGATCTATATGCCTACCTCTTTATAGTTGCACGTGTGCAGGACTGGTATAAAAACCGGTACATGGTGGATGTGGTGCTTTGGTAATCGACGTTAGCGTTGTCCATTATTGACACGTCGTCCCTGAAGCCGGGAGAAACAGCAGCAGGGCAACATGCAGCTGTCCACTGAAAGGATTAACTGTCCAGCTAGTTGCCAGGATTGAAATGTATTTACTGTTCTAGGTAGGCGAGTGCTCAACATTTCTTTTGATTTTAAAATTGTGCTCGCCTTTAGTATTCGGAGCTGCAGTGTATCGATATTTTGTATCTTAAATAATGCACCAGACATGCTTTACAAGGACTAAATTGATTGTACGTTCACTGGCATCCCTGATCTCGCATACAACAGCGACAGTGTTGGAGCTGTATGTGCCAGTCCTTAGCCACCTAGAACACATTTGTTTTATGATATAAAATCACTGATCGCTTCCCATTCACAGGTGGACGAGTGCCGTTTTCTGCTGGACGCCGGCTGGGACGAGAATTTCAACCTGAACTACCTGCGTGATGTGCGCAAACACGTCAACCAGATCGACGCCGTGCTCCTGACGTTCCCCGATCAGGCACATCTGGGCGCGCTGCCCTACCTGTTCGGCAAGTGCGGCCTCAGCTGCGCCGTCTACGCCACTGTGCCCGTCTACAAGATGGGCCAGATGTTCCTCTACGATCAGTACCAGTCGCGCCACAACACGGAAGACTTCAACGTGTTCTCTTTGGACGACGTCGATTCGGCGTTCGACAAGATTGTACAGCTCAAGTACAACCAAAGCGTGGCACTGAAGGGCCGTGGTCAGGGGCTGACCATCACACCTCTGGCCGCTGGCCACATGATCGGCGGTACCATGTGGAAAATCGTTAAAGACGGCGAGGAGGACATCCTGTACGCCCCCGACTTTAACCACAAGAAGGAGCGCCACCTGAACGGGTGTGATCTGGAGCACGTGGCGAGGCCCTCGCTCATGATCACAGACGCGTACAACGCCACGTACGCGCCTGCCCGCCGCCGGCAGCGCGACGAGCAGCTCATGACCACAATTCTGCAGACCTTGCGCGGCGGCGGCCATGTTCTAGTCGCCATCGACACCGCCGGACGTATGCTGGAGCTGGCGCACATGCTCGATCAGTTGTGGCGCAACAAGGAATCTGGCCTGATGGCTTACTCACTGGCACTGCTCAACAATGTCAGCTACAACGTGGTCGAGTTTGCAAAGTCGCAGATTGAGTGGATGTCTGACAAGCTAATGCGTAGCTTCGAGGGTGCTCGCAACAACCCGTTTCAGTTCAAGCACCTTAAGCTGTTTCACTCTTTGAGCGAGGTAAATCGCATTCGAGGACCGAAAGTAGTACTAGCCAGTTCACCAGACCTGGAGTGTGGCTTCGCCCGAGAGCTCTTTACCCAGTGGTGCACCAGTGCCAAGAATCACGTGATCCTCACAGCGCGCACTAGCGTCGGCACGCTGGCTCGCGATCTGATGACCAACAAGAAGAAGAAGACGCTCTCGCTGCAGGTGAAGCAGCGCGTGCGCCTGGAGGGTGCTGAACTGGAGGAGTACCAGCGCCGAGAGCTGGAGGCCAAGCGCGCCAAGGCGGCCGCACTGGCCGGCGACATCGACTCTTCAGACGAGTCGGACACCGACGAGGCTCCGCTGGCCACCGATGGACAGGTGGAACACGACCTGACACTGGCCAACGGCAAGCCCAACCCGCTCTTCTTCAAGTCGAGCAAGCGCCAGCATGCCGTGTTTCCGCACATTGAGGAGCGCGTCAAGTACGACGACTACGGCGAGCTGATCCGCCCCGGCGAGTTCGCGGTGGCCGAGGAGGAGGTGAAGCCCGAGCCGGTCAAGGAGGAGGCCGAGCCGGCCGACCAGGAGATGCAGGACCTGTCGACAGTGCCCAGCAAGTGCCTGGCCTATTACCGCACCTTCACAGTGGCGGCTGGCGTGACGTACATCGACTTCGAGGGCCGCACAGACGGCGAGAGCTTGTACCGGATCCTGGAGCAGCTGCGTCCCCGGCGGCTGGTGCTGCTCAGGGGTACGGACGAGGTGGTGCAGCCGCTGGCGGCCCGCTTCGCACAGGTGAGTGACAGTGGAGACGTCTACGGGGGGGGGGGGAGGTAGTTGTCTTTGTGAATTTCGGCTAATATGTCAATCCGTCAAGTGGTGGGTGGGACGTTCTGTGCGTTTGTCTGTGATGAACAGCTCCCAGGAATGGTTTCTAAAATGGGGGTAGGTATTCAGTTTACAGTCATGCAACTTATCGCTGTTGGTTTCAATGCTATTTTTTGATATAACGAGGCTTGAAATGATCTCACGCATGTCAAAGTGTTTTTATTTTAGGCAAAATAAATATCTAAAACAGTAAAACAAGCTTTCGGCATTATTTTTTGAGGTTATCAATGCTCAATAACGAAAATGAACAAGCTACTTAAAGGGACACTCCCACCTTAACATTAGTTTTGAGTTGAGATAGCCAAATTGGTGGCCATGGCCTGCAAATACCGGTTTGGGCACTCACAACATCGACAAATGCTTGAATTCGGAGATATGGAATTTCAAACTTGCAGTTTTCGGATTCTAAGGGGCTAGTGCATTGGTATGCCCCCTTAGAATTTGTGACGTCAGCGGAGATCTAACGATTTTTAAATCTTTTACTAAAACGTTTGGTAGCACGCGGTGGTATATGCTGCTTTGCGCGCAACAAATGCCGCACTTTCAAATAAAGTCGCTAGGAACAGCGGAGATCCCAGAAAGTAAACAAAAGTAAAAGTCTAATATCTTGAAAACCTGTGAATATTTTTCGATGAAATTTGGTAGATATTCGTTTTCGCTCTTTCTGAACCGAGCGACATCATTTTCGTGCCAATTCATTAACTTTTTTGAAGGTGGGAGGGTCCCTTTAAGTGTAGGTCTTCAAATGTTCGCTTCTTTTGGAGGGGCTTGTGCAAAAGTAGCTTCAGGCTTTGCTTGATTCTTTACAGTGTCACTGAGCGTAGAGCTATTGGTCTGATCCATGAGGATGTGCGTGTTTTATCCTCCCAGTTCCTTGTCAGCCTCATTTCTTGTCAAGTTGTCACTACATCTATGTATTTTGTCAGAGCGTCAGTGATCGGTGCCACTATTTCCCTCCCTGACGGTAACTTACCTAATCATTGGTTCCGTTTCTCGCCGACAGGTGGCGGAGAAGGTGCTCATCCCACGCGCTGGTCACCCGGTGGACGCTACCACCGAGTCGCACATCTACCAGGTCCGCTTGCGCGACTCCCTCGTCTCCTCACTGACCTTCTCCAAGGGCAAGGACGCCGAGGTGGCCTGGCTGGACGGCGTCGTTGTCATGGCGACCGACCAGCGTCCCTCGGACGTCACGGCGCCGACTGACGACGCTGCCATGGAAACGGATGACGCTGAGGAGGCGATCCCGACGCTAGAGCTTCTGCCGGCTGAGAAGGCACCTCGACACAGTACTGTGTTCATTAACGAGCTGCGTCTCTCAGACTTTAAGCAGGCGCTAGTGCGGCTGGGCATCGCCTCAGAGTTTTCTGGTGGTGTGCTGTGGTGCTGTAACGGCACGGTGGCGCTCCGGCGTCAGGAGCAGGGCCACATCACCATCGAAGGCTGCCTCTCTGACGACTTTTTCCGGATACGGGAGCTGCTGTATGGACAGTATGCCATCGTGTGAGGCAGGCGTGAGCGATGTCGTGTGTCGATGGACTGCTTCTCGGTTGGACGCGAGGTGTTGCATCCGCGAGCTGTGAGTGTGTTTCGGTGTTGCTCGCTCAAGAGCGAAATGGAAACTGTGTTGTATTGTACTGTGAGACGAGCGAAACAAACGCAAAACCGTAAGTGACAGAGAGGTTCAAAGCCCATTACACAAAGCGCGTCAGAACATTAAACTTGTGCTCGCTGAATGTTTGGTGTCACTGCCAGCGTATGCATTTGTGGTACAGGGGTCCTTTCGCCATTGTACGTCATGTGCCCGAAATGTGAAATGAACATGATCATCATCATTTTCTTTTCTGCTTTTTTGACATTTATTTAGGCGAGCTGCTGTGGTCCCGGACTCGGATAAGTTGTTGCAGCGACAATGCAAAGAAGTTATCAAATTTATGCATTATCAGGTGACAGAATGGTCGTGGCATACTCACATTTCAGGCTCTAGAGGCCCACTTTATTGTCCTGACTGCTAACTTTGCTATTAGGAACAAAATCGCTTTATTACGAATTACTTACCAAGGCATACGGTGACTGATTTTAGCTCCTTGATTTGCATTTCCGTACGTCAACTGTTGTTCTAAGTTTTTTAGATCGAAAACCAATTTTTATGCCTAGTATTATATAAAAAGCCATAAAATCCGGCTTTTTCTGGTCGTTACCGTCAGCTAATCAAACAATAACAAAAAGCGTCCCAGCACCGGCCATCCGTTTCCCGCGAGTCTGTGTGTCAGGCGGAGGGTGGGGCGTTCACGCGGGTGGGGTGGGGGGCGTTCCCGGGGGTGCGCCGCCCGATACCGCCGGCCCCGTGCTGAGCACACACCGCGGGCCGCTGCAGCTGACGGCGTGGGAGACACTCCCACAGAAATGTAACAACGTAATTTGATGTTTTGGTGGCAGGAGGTGGTCATGGTGTGGGTGCGTGCGCTAGGTTTTTAGAATGTTTCTTACCCTGTGAGTTATTTACCATTAATGCGCTTTTAACCGACGAATGAGGTAAAATCCTCTCCAAAGTGGCGGCCCTCGCCAAAGCTTTCATTTTTTTTTTTCATAGACCGAGGGGGAGATTGGTTGCGATCCTCTTCACCGCTACGGCCCTAATCGAGCTGCAGATCCGCGGAAACACTATACAAGCTGTGCGCCATTGTAGATATAGGACACTGCGACTAATATGCAATGGGTGTCGGGTCAACCGGTGACCTCTGGCAGGTCAAAGATCCCATAGGGGGGGGGGGGGCTGGTTCTTGGGAAGTAATTTTGCCGTAAATAGTCGCAGAGCCGCGATTTGGGCAACCTAATGTTCGTCATGCTCAGGTGCGCCGACTGATGTAGGTTTTTTTGGGGGGTGGGGAGAGAAAAAAGGTACGTAGAAAAAAAAACGTAACAAAAAGTAAAAAAGTAACCTTTGCCCGGGACCGCGTCGCGAAAACTTGACAAAGTTTATATGATACATCAATTTCATATTGTGTGTAAAAAAAAAAATTGACCCCAGGTCACACATGGTCAGGTCAGCAGTTCAAGTTCACATTCTCCCGTATCGGTGTTTTGCCAGCCGCTAACGTATAGCAGGAGAGGGGCTGTTGGACCCCGTCGCAGTTCGACCCCTGATCGAGCCAGAGGCCAGAGCTTCGCGAAAAAATGAGCGTGTTGTCCGTGACGACAGGAAGCCGATGATACCCAACTTAAGGTCCTAGGTCATTGATTGACCTCCCATGTCAGGTCAATGACCCAAAAGTCGGGTAAATCGGGACTTGCTAGAGCTTCGTACAGTGAGGTTGTCATGCCGTTTTCAGGGTGCTGTGCTGATCACGAAGTTAATGTTCGTTTTGATCACAGATGATGTCTTCATGCATTTTGGCCAGGTCGGGTCAGGTCAGCCAGTAGGTAGGCGTCCTGCCGGCTGTCCATAGTAGGTGTATCCCACTACTGACAGCCTCGTAACATGTTATAAAGGCACCAAAACTACTTCGTAAATGTTCGAATGGTGCTAAATTCGAAATAAGCCCTGAAAACTATTGTGGAAGTATGTCAAACTCGAAAGAATGAACCAGGGCCATCTACCGTCAATGACCTTGACCTGACCTCCACGTGACCTGGACACCCACCAAGTGCATGGGACCCACATCATTTGTAATGAACGAAAAGCAATGACCTGAAACGGACTTGGTGACGTCATATATAACGTCACGCAGGTCAAAAGATGAAACCACCTGCAACATATAGGTACTTAACCCGGCCGGGCCCGGGGGGGGGGGGAGGGTAATCCCAACCACCACAGCCCGGGGGGCGTTTTTCGCCCCCCTTGTCTAACTCCGTATATAACCCGCGCCCTGGTGGGGTCTGTTTATAACGCGACCTGGTGGGGGGGGGGGGGCTATTTTTTGCCCCCCCCCCCTCGTATCTCCGAAACTAATGGACGGATCCGCAAAATTCAAACGGCGTTCGAAAGGCCTGTCAATTTTTTTTTTTACAGCTGTTCGTTGGTTACAATCATGCCACCCCAGACCACATCCACTTGCCAACACATCAAGCCAACAATGCCATCACTGATATCACACAACCATCCTCAGCGCCTAGCATGAATTCTGACACAACACCATCACCCATCACTGCCGATAGCCACACTAATAGTCGCTCTCCACCATCTCCAGCAGTTGATAACCCCAGCATATCCGCTCGTTTAGCACGCTACCGTGAACTGTTCCAACAAATAAAATCAGAATTCAGGGCGCAAGGACTCGAGGTCGAGACTAGCCGCGACTATATGGACGATCCAGAGCTGGCTTACTACTTTACACGCGGGGCAAACTAATGTTCCTGCGTGCCAGCTGTGTTAACCCGCGCCCCAGTGGCGGTCTCAGCCAACTTCGCCCTAGTGAGGGGGGGCATATGTTACCACCCACCTCTAACTCAAAAACTAAGAGGGCTAGAAAGACGCGGTAAAAAGCGGCCGATAGCTCTCAATGCGTACGTTTGAAAGTATTTCGGTCATTTTTCACCTTAGAGCAATATTGGGGTCACCAGAGGTCATCAAAGGTCAAAATTTGCCAATTGTCATTATATTTTTCAGAAAACATGCCGCTATCTCAGGAACTATGGTAGCTAGAAAAACGCATGAAAGAGCAATCGATAGCTTTTGAACTCTGCTTTTGACAAAGTCATTATCAATATTGACCTCAGGTCAACGGTTTAGCCTCCAGAGGGCAAAAACTCCAAAAGTAGCTGTTTTTACGAAAAGTGTTTCTCGACAATAACTTTCGACTACAAAAGCCACGACATTTCTATTGCCAGAATCGTGTTCCCCTCGCCGAGACGCGTCGAATGAGCTATACTTTGACCTTGAAAGGTCAACTTGAAAATTTGACCTCAGGTCAAGGTCATGACCTGACCGGAAAAGGTCATGTTGCATATCAGTCGATGCGTCTTAACGAGACAAACACAATGAGACCATCCCCAGCGTTCTATCTCTTTCCAATCGCGAGTTATTGGCAAAAAAAACTGTTTGTAGCCTCAAATGACCTCGGATGACCTTTGTAGAGGCTATCAGCAAAAATGACACCTTGGTCATCACGAGTGGACTAAATCATTGTGATTCTGAAATATTTGGACTGTTCCTATGCGTACACACGGATCTAGAGGCATTTTCATTTTTCTCCATTGACTTGTAATGGAAAGGTCACGCCACTGACCTGACCTTAGGTCACGGATATAAAAAATCCGAGATATACAAATTGTAGGCGCCCATAACAGCATGCAATCCACGAAGTTTAAAACCTTTCTGACAAACACTGCAGGCTGGACATGATTGCAAACTTTTTTTTAGGCTTGGTCAGTTAACTTGACCTGGTGACCTGACCTGACATGACCTGGGGTCAAAAATTTCACACATTGTCCAAAATTGATGTACCAAAAGCTACCCCAAGCGGCGCGGCGCTACGCGCCGCGGTTTTTTATTCACACGCGAAAAACGCGACAGGGTGGTAACATATGCCCCCCCCCCCCACTGGGGCGAAGGTTAAGCTGTCAATGTCTCTGCTTTTTTGTAAAGTGTCTGTAATTTAACCATGTTTGAAGTGTACGATGAATATATATCCTGTCAAATTTGTCGACGGAAACCAAATTTCATTGACCTCGGGGTCACCGATGACGTCACAGGTCAGGTCAAAGATGAAATGTTTCACGGTTCACGGGTCTGCTAGGGAATGCGCTATAACACCGAGGAAAACGCATTTTGTCGATAATCAGCGATAGGGCGTCAGTTGCCTAGTAGATATGTTGTTATTAGAGGTCACTGACAATACCAGGTCAGGTCACAGGTCAGGTCACCAAGGGTCACAGGTCAGGTCACATGAGCCCCACTTTACTAAGGTTGTGTGATGCATGTTTTATGGCCAATTTTTCATTTCCAACTCAATGGTGTTGGTTATAAGACTATCAGGTACGGCTTAGGTCACTTTCTGGTGAAGTTCAGGTCAAGGTCAGGTCAAGGTCAGGCCAAAAAAGGTCAAATTTTTAAGTTGATAGTTTTGCATAAAATGGATATTGATTCGATGCAGCTCGTCACGGGGAGTCTAATGGTGGTCTTTGTTTTGCGCTACGGGGTCTAGAATTGCTAAAAAATTGAGTTTGAAAATTTGACGTCATCAATTTTGAAGTTTTTTCGCTATAACTTCGCCAAAAAAGAGGTATCAATCTCAAATTTGGTATGTGGATGGAAGGCGGTAAGGACTATCACATATATTCCGGTTTTTGCGAAATTCAAAAAACTTTTTGGATTTTTAGATTATTATATCCAAAAAATTCATTTTTTGATTTTTGGGGGTCCAAATCCATAAATTTCAAAAATACGAGATAGCAGTTTTGTAGCCCTGTTGATTTTACAGCTTTTATGTCTTTATCATTTTTATGTATTCGCAAAGCTATAGGCCTGACAAGTGACAGCTTTTCCCGCGAAACTCTTTTTTGGGTCGAAAACGGCAGAACATGACGTCACTCTGACGTCATTTCCGGCCAACCTATCATAGCCTTTGGAAAAATTTTTGGTCACAATGTGTAAAATTGATGTCCGGGAGGGTACTGAAAGTTTGGTGACGATCGGCGCAGTGGTTCTGGAGATATATTGAAAAGTCTGGAGGGGGGACAAAAAATAGCCCCCCCCCACCAGGTCGCGGGATAAGAGAGCTACGGAAACAAAAGCGATACCAAACGAAAGGTCTTTACGAGACGATTCTAAAGGCAAGCACCTAAAATTTTTGACCTCAAGTCAATATTCAAGGTCAGAGGTCAAGGTCAAAGGCAAAAACCGTCACATGTGTAGTGATCTCAAAGTAAGTCTTCTAGAGGACGGCAGGCTGCATCAAACCGGCAAAATTGGGCGTCAAACGAAAGGAGAGAATCTGAGGACTCAAAAAATGTGCTTAAAATTAAAGGTCAAGGTCAAGATCACGCTCAAAATTGACCTCCAACTTGGCACTTTTTCGCACATCATGCGTGCTAACTTCCAAGATGTTTTGAAATGTTTTGAGGCTAATCAGTTCCCTATTTGTGGTTCATCTTACGATACAAGGCTACTCAAAGGTCAAGGTCACATGACAGAAGAGTATCCCTGCTAGAGGCTATTTCACTGATTCAAGTTAGCAATAATAAATAAGACAATTTTGCCACCCGGAAGCTCTAAATGAATGCTTAGAGGAAAATAGATGCCAGATTCGTGATCAGCGGGTACAAATCCATCATAAATGACCTTTCATGTGTCAAGGTCAACCAGAGGTAATTCGAGGTCACATGAGGTCAACATAAAACTTGACCTTTTACGAACAAAATATATATCATTCGACGCGGCTTGACAAGGCGAATGCGATGGTGCCACTGCCGTAGCTCTAGGACCATTTTTGTCGAAGTTATTTGCGAAAAACTAAAACCACATTTCGGGGTCGTTGACCTGACCT
Source organism: Amphibalanus amphitrite (assembly GCF_019059575.1). Taxonomy (NCBI): domain Eukaryota; kingdom Metazoa; phylum Arthropoda; class Thecostraca; order Balanomorpha; family Balanidae; genus Amphibalanus; species Amphibalanus amphitrite. The sequence continues at coordinate 58,209 of NW_024881913.1, read as the reverse complement.
CTGACCTCAGGTCACCAAAACTATTTTTCTATTTTTCTCTAGGTCACTACCGTACTCGTCATTTGTCTTTATCTCTAAAACTCTATTCTTAGCAGCTATTTGAAGTTCGCGTATGTGACGCCGAAGTTTGCCGTGCAGGGGTCTAGAAAAATGGACCTTGTGACGTCATCAAGGAAGCTAGGTCAAAAATTTTTACTTCAGAAGATGTCAAATTGATGGGAGAAAAGGTACTGAAAGTTTCGCTTTCCTATCCCTAAGCGTTCGGAAGCTACCGCAAATATTCGCCAGGGGGGGCGAAGAACGCCCCCCCCCCGGGCCCGCGAGGGCTAAGGTAATTAGGTAAACACGATTTTTAACCAAGACAACCAGTACACACAGCTGCAAGGCCGACTTCTCACTCTGGCTTTCAATTTCTCTTTGTTTTTCTCTTTTCTCTTTTCAATTTCTCTGAGGCCAAATTTCAAAGTGTTATCGGGGGGGCCATGAAATGGGATGGTCCCCAGCAGCGGGCTGAAAACAGCGTCCCGCCTCTCATCGTGAGACGGCCCCAGGTGGCCACCGTTGAGTCCGTGACATTGAGGTCGCCATCGACTGCGACGGCTGGCAGTCGGCCCCTCAACTCCACACAGACAGGTAGGTGCAGGTCGCCACTCCTGAGCGCACGTCTGGCAACTCCACACAGACAGGTATACGATGCAGGCCGCGACTCCTGAGTCCTGACAGTATACTGCGGTTCATTGTTCTTCTGGTCTCAGGACTGCTTCACCAAGGCTCCGTTTAGGTTGGCAATAGGCATGCAACATTCAGTGAAGTGATGAATTCAGTTAAAAAAGAAAATGCTGCTTCTATGGCTATACGTGTGTTACCCAAGATTTTTCAGCAAAGCTGAGATGCCATTGCACAATCGAACTACGTTTTGCTGGAAAAATGGTTTGGACGAGTAAAGTCCCAGTTATAAATAATAGCAGTCTTTATCCTCTGAAATATTATTAGGCACACTTATTATGTCGACCCATAGTCATAAGGATGTCATAGGGCAGGTGAAGGTCCGTGGGGTTTTAGTGTTTTTAGTGTTTTAGTGGGTTTTAGTTTTGTTTTTCGTAAATAACTTCAACAGACAGATGTGGTCCTAGAGCTTGCACCGCAGTACCACACCTTCGTTCTCTCAAGACGCGTCGAATGACATCCATTATGTCTTGAAACGGTTGGAAAAAGTTTTATGCTGACCTCATGTGACCTCGAATGACCTCTAATTAACCTTGCCACATGATAAGTCTTATATGATGTATATATAGCCACTGGGCACTGATCATGCATCTGGCATTAACCCGCGCCGGCCGTTGGGCTCTACCACCCGTTGGGGGGAGGGGGGGGGGGGCGTTTCGGCCTTCCTCAGATCTCGGAAAAGTTACCGACCGATTTTGAAAATTCAAACGGCGTTCAATAGCGACACCAGGGAACTACCCTTTCACCAGGTTTCGTTGACCTATAGGTGCAGCCAATGACGTCAAAGGTCAGGTCATAGGTCACATTTTCACCGAGTACGGGCCTTCTAAGGAATGCGTCATAACGCCGAATTAAAGGCATGTTATCGAAAATTATCAGTGCAGCGTTGGTCGCCTAATATTGTATGCGCTTAGGAGGTCACTGATGCCAGGTCAGGTCACAGAGGTCAGGTCTTAAATCATAAATGGTCGCAATATGGACCCAACTATACTAGGGTTGTATGATACATGTTTTATGGCCAATTCGATCTACATTTCAAATTCAATGGTGTGGATTATACGACCAGTAAAGCCGGTTCAGGTTCTGTTCTGTGGAGGTCAGGTCAAGGTCAGGTAAAAAATGTCAAATTTCAAAGTTGATATTTTTCTGCATCAAAAGGGTGACTATTCTATGCAACTCATCACGCAGAATCCAATGGTGGTCTTCGTTTTACTCTGCAGTCTGCGTGGTCTACAACGGATACAAATTGAGTTTGATAATTTTACATAATACGGTTTTGAACCGAGCTGTTTCACCGACTTGGCAAAAATAGAGCTATAGTGTGCCTTACCTTGCCCATTACTGTAAAGGTACAGCTTTACATTCTGCATAGCTTCTTTATTTGTGGATTTAGACGCGGTTGGGGGGGGGAGAGAAATGCTTTCGAGGGTATCAGTGGTTGGAATTACTCCGGGCCCGACCCAATTTATGCATAATCCCTTGAAGCTAGCCTAAAATGCCTAAATCAAAATTCAAATAATATAAAAACCATAACCACCGCGATTCAAATATAAACCGCAGCATGTTATGATTATTGTTTTGTTTGTTTGTTTGTTTTTTTTTGTTGGGTTAGGCCCTTTCGGTCTGGCAAGACCATTTCAGAGCCGGGAGGATGATAGGATAAAGGTGGAGACATTGGTCTGGGCAGGCACCCTAGTGAGTCGCCGGGGCTGAGCCCGTCCAGAGGACAGGCCACCCAGCCCCAAGGCACTCATTGCACCCGGCTACGGGGCATGCGCTCCCTCGGGAGCAGCGGTGCCGCTCCAAGGGAGCAGCCCGCATGAGATAAAGTTGCCTGTCCAGCCCGGAGGGGAGTTGCGGCGTGGAGGAGAAGGATTTCTGTATCCTGAGGATAGAAGCACGGAACGGTTGGATAATTATTGCATCATACAACTATGTGAATCAATAATAATGGTATGCTATTCCGAAGGTGTAACAAGTCACTGACGAGTTTCAAAAGCAGAAAACATTATTGATATTCCTCCTCTTTTGCCACATAAAATAAACCGTACAAAAAATCCCACCTCATCCAATATCACACCCATCGGCCCCAACATTGACCTGCCGCCGCTGCACCGCACCGGTTCATTTAGTTGCACGCCACCCGTTGTCTGACCCACCGACTCTCACACGCGCGCGTCCCGGTCAACCGTAACCCGCACCGCTCAGTGCATCCCAACCAGCCCAGCGCCGCCCGCGCAGCACTGACCGGGGTCGTCCAGCAGCAGTCGGCTGGCTCGGCCGTCCCAAGTAGGCCGACTCCAACTCTCTCTCGGCGCGGCGCGACGGTCCAACAGGCCGCCTGACACCGGTCTCAGTTTGGTTTGTGGTGGCACTGGGCCAGCCGGGACCCTGAGCAGTGACGCAAGTGTGGTAGTGTAGAGTTGGTGAACGAGAGGAAGGGTTGGTGACGGTGGTGCTTTGTGAGAGTTGGTGATTGTAAGGATTGTAAGAAGCGGAGTTTTGAGCAGTATCAACCGTCTCCTGTGACATCAGGTAAATTGGATGAATATCTAACTTGCATCTATATAAAATTGCGTAAACAGACAGGGCAGTTAGATACAATGATTAAGACATACCATTTCTTTAATGCGAGCTTCTCCCATTTAGTCGAATGTTTGGCAGGAATTAGACCTGAGGTGTTGAATGAAATGCATGAATTTTGCGACTACCTGAGGTGAAATCTTCAGCACTTCTTGTTTCTTTTAGGAAGAAAATGAGTTCGAGTCCAAAACGTTCAGCGTTTTTATCTTATGGCATTGTGTCGACCTGGCACCGACTGTTACAATTATGTGCGACATTGCATTGTCATAACCCGTGGAGTCGCGCAGCTCTAGCTTCGCCTACCGGCTCTCCAATTTCAATCTAATCCGTTAGGCTCAGTGGATTCCTTTCACTTCCTGTCATATGTGCACGCCTGGCCAGGGCGGTAGCGACTTCGTGTGTCACGTGTGCAGCAGCGCGTCGGTCCGAGGTCGGGTGCGTAGTTATCAGCGATCAGCACCGATCCCGTTTCCGCACCAGCACCGTGTTTGACTACGTAAATTTGAACGTTTTATTCAGCCTCGTAAGGATCTTGTCCATATAATCTGTCCAGTGGAGCATCTCACAAGCCAGGAGCTCAAAGTAACGCAGAGGAAAGTATAGATCATTCGACAAAAAATGATCTTGTAGAAGTTTGCACCTACATAGGTCGGATAAATTAAAATAAATGTCAAACTGATAACTTAATTTGATAATAAAGATAAAAACTGACTGCCCGTTTCGTGAAATCGAAACTTGAATTATTGTAATTTCCTTTTAGGTACGTAAGTTGAACTAATCACTGCATAATTGCGGTCACAGAGTACGGCTACGGAAACCTATATACCCACAATCTTATGCAAAGTACCTACGTACTATGTTATACATAACACGGCTAGGATGTCTCAAGGGACTATGCGTGTCGTCTGTTTCACGTCTTACCGTGTCAACTCAACACGGACCTGAACCGTATGCGTATTCGCGCCGCCAATAACATTGGAGTTCAGCGTACCTTCTCGGACAACTGCGCCGTATTCGTACGCATGACCGTCTGGCCGAAGACGGGAGTTGTAACACAAACTATAATATGTCGATTTGGTTCGGTATGAGTCAGCTCTCGTGACCGAGATCCCTCGGCAGAGACCGGACATCCTCTGGTCGCTGTGTCGCGTGGTTTTGTCGAGTCATTTCCTCGACAGCTGTGTGGAATAGCTAGTCATCGCGCTACGAAATAAGAAACACGTTGAATGTGGTTCTGCGACACCTGAGCGAACGTCATTTCAGCGAACGACATTTGAGCGAAACATTTTCAGCGATGATCAATTTAAGCGATTGGCTTTTTCAGCGATTGTCAAGTCGGCGAATTCAATCACAGCGATTATCAACTTTAGCGAGGACCAGAATCAGCGAAACCAGATTGAGCGAACATATGGTGGTCAGTGGGAGACCAGTTGAGCGATGCAGTTACAGCGAATGACCGAACGCGACGAAAGTCAATCAGTTGCTACTTTTCCGAAATTATTGCATCTCTTTACGCATCATTGTAACGAAATTCGTTCCTACCCCATCCTCCACCTCCCTCTGTACCTACTTACTGCCCAGCCCCCTCGCCCACTTACAATATCCTTATATGGTCCTCACTCCTCACCTGCGACGCCTGTCCTTGCCCGCTTCTGATTGGTGCTATGATATGACGTACATCTGTATGTCTGACGTGTATATGTGACGTATGGGTGTGTGTGTCGTGAACTCGGCCGGTGCCGCGCGGTGGGGCACTTCGGTCTTTGAGTCGCAGCCGGGCACTTCTGTCTTTACTGCTCGGCGGATCAGTCTGTCTTCGGACCTTGGCAAAGTCAATTTGTTTGTTATCTTTTGTTTCTGTCGCCGTGAATTGAATACAGGCCCAACTTTGTATTTTACACTCTGTTTGTTATTAGAATCGGTTGGTTGAACGGCAAGAACAACTACGGTCCTACAAATCTAGACTATCACAAACAAGAATTTGCTTATTAATACTTGTATTCCGCTACAATCATTTGAATTTTGAAGAAACATATGTATATCGGACGACCAACAAGGGGTGCATGGGAGGGGAAGGAGGCGGGCAAAATTTGAATTGAAAATGTGGAACGTGAGAGATAGGGCTGATAGAGATGAGAGATGGGGGGGGGGGGTGTGAAATTGAACCGTTGGAATTTTTGACAAATGTAGCATTAAAATTGGAGCTCAATGCCTGACCTTTGAACGCGCGACATCCGCCATCCAGTACCGGATAACCATGAGAAATTCCGGAAACATTCGTACGCATACGCTCGCAAAAGAAAAAAAAAATCCACCGCTACAGGACGATGAAATGTTTCGCTGAACTGACAGTCGCTCAAATTGTAGTCGACTAAATATATGTCGCTGAAACATAGCTTTCGCTAAAATTGATAATCGCTATATTTGATAATCGATAAACTTGATAATCGCTGAATTGCCATTCGCTGAAAATGGTTCGCTCAAATGACGTTCGCTCAAATGACACTCGCTAAAGTCGCTCGCACCGGTTGAATGTTGATGCAAATTCGAAGCTCAGTTCGAGATATAAATCATAAACTAACACCCAGCCCAGGTAAATTGTTCAGCCAATCGAGGCGGTACGGTGAATAGAGGTTAGGGGAGATGGCGCTCAAACGGGCCGTTCAAGGCTATAGGTACTTACATAATACATATGCTGTCACCCCGTAGTCCGTCCAGCCGAGCAAAGCTTGTTGCTTGTTGAGGACATCTCAGAATAGCACGCTCATTTGAATCTACTGCCAACATCTACCTGCCGCTGACCCAGCTATTTCCCCGTTTATGTCTGTCTGAAGGATGCGGTTCTACCTGGCTCTTCTGGCGGCGGCGGCGGCGCTGGCGGCGGGCCGCATCGCCGACCCACCCAGCTACCGGCAGCTGCTCAGGAAGCTGGCCAGCAGTCCGGACATGCAACAGTACATGCGGGACGACCCGCGCTCAGCTGGCCAGCTGGACGTCGCACTGGATAACGATATGGACAAAACCACGGTGAGAAACGCCGATACGGGCGGATGGACAAAACCACGGTGGCCGTGGGAACTGGGAACCGCCAAGACGAACGGTTGGTGTGGACAAAACCACGGTGAGAATTGTCGATGTCTGTAGACATAATGGAGAAAACCACGATGGGACTTATGAGTCTCGATGATAAGGCCAACAATTGTTGGAACGGATTATCCAGACGGAACTAAATAATTCATACACTGACAGGTGAATAGTCCTGATTAGCGGATTTTATGATGATTGTCTCCAGTGAATAAGTTTGAAACCCATACATTTCTACGATTCACTTTCTTTCAGTTTGCTGTAGCAGCTTTTTCGGCAACTTTTTACCGTTTTATTACCTTTCTTATAATTTATTTTGCAGATATAGGTAGGATACGTGCATTTTGAATCATCTACCCAGCTGCGCTATATCATGCAGTAATCATGCTTTGCGATCTCTACTCAAAACAAAATCCGTTTGTAATGCAAGCTTCTTTACTCATCTCTATCTTTGGTTACTGATTACATAACACCGTCTTATTGGGACGAGCCTAATGTCCCAGACTCGACCGTGACCAGACACCTGCCGAGTTTCGCTGAGAACTGACACCTGCAGTGATATGGCCCGAGGGGCGCGACACGACGTAGGTATTTGTAAAGACTCGCGAGGGTGTGACATGGGTGTGTGGGTCACATGTCCCGGGGGCGGATACAAGGGGGGCTGGCCGGGGGTTCAGGGTACTGGGACAGGAGGCCGAGGAAGGGGCCGAGGAGTGGGGGGGGGGGGGGGGCGGACTGGGCGACTTATGATGGTCGCTGGTCACTGGTTAGGGAGTCGGGGCGGGGGTGGGGGAAGGGATAGCTCGCCTCGCCAGGGAGAGGGGTGGGGCTGCGTATGATGACGAGACGTTTGTCAAAGGACGTTTGGGGGCTGGGTAGGGCGTGAGCAGGGCGTAATGATAAGGGAAGGACGGGTGACCGGAGACGCGTGACCGAAGACGGGTGACCGGAGACGCGTGACCGAAGACGGGAAGATGAGGATTACGCAGCAGGGTGACCGGGGGGGGGGGGGCGGAGGGTCAACTAAACCTGCTTCGCTAGTGCTGACCAAGACAACTCGGACTGATTACTACATTGTGACACAGAGCTGACAGCCTCACAATGCTGACTCGTAATGGTAAACTGATGCTCTCTCAAGAACGCGGGGACATGCATAGTACGCGACGACGGTGTCCCAAATCCAGGGAGGTATTAGGGTAAGAAGACATATCGGCAGTCGGCACCTTACCAGCGAGGTGACCATTGACCCGCTGGTGTGACCGATCGATGTTGGACAGATATTGGTGCTTATTGGACATCAGACTGGTGACGAAGTGATTCCAAAACCACGACTAGCTTACGCTGACGACAGGTGGCTAAGACAAACTGAGAGGTAGGTTGAGGCTAACGAATCAGACGCTGTTTGACGCCACGGACGAACCAGACGCATTCTTGACCAACAACTCCGACACAAGATGCAGCTCGACCTTTGGCACAGCCAAGATTCTGGCATGCCCACCTGACGTGCTGACGTCACCTCCCTCGTTCTGACGTCACCGCTCTGCCGACATCAGCTGGAGCTGATCCGTGAGAACGGCTACGTGGCCGAGCAGCATGACGTCACCACGGCCGACGGATACATCCTGTCTCTGCACCGGATCCCGTACGGACGGGACGGACCCGGCGAGGGACCCCGTACGCCCGTCCATCTCCAGCACGGCTTGCTCTCCGCCAGCTCCGACTGGATCATGCAGCCTCCCGAGAGGGCGCTGGGTATGGTCATATAGATGTCGCTGCAAACGTGATACTGGATGGCTCGTGTCGCTCCTGAGGGGTTTGCTGTGTGAAGCTTTATGGGCTGTTTTGTGACTGTGCTGTTGCTCGCATGATGTTACACCGACTGCCTGAGGTAGGCTGCTTAGTGATGTGTACGAGAGACTTATTGAGGGAAACATCTGGAGGTTGTAATAGCTTATGATCAGAGTCACAAGCATAGCCCATCTCCACTGGAGACTCTCCAGGCACTAGGTAGTGCCGTGCCAAGGTTGGAGAAGGGCCACTGCCAGTGGCCACAGAGGTCGCTACCTCTTACCATATTCAGATTGGAGAACTGCTGACAAGCGCGGTGTGGACTTTAGGTACTGCTTGTCTTTCTATCACATAAGTCAAGTCAGCTAAAAGCCTATTCAATGCAACACTGCATTGCACGAGTTACTTATTGCATCGGAATTTTTAACGGTCATCGTGCAACTGTCCAAAGCCCGGTCGCTTGACCTGACCGTCAATGATCAGCTCACTTGGTCGGTTGGAGCAAATGTCCCATAGTAAACCTAAAAAAAAAGGGAAATACGGTTGCCTACCTGCGCTATGGATGCATCTCATCGCTCGGTAAGGTCTAACCAACTGCTGCAACTGAATTGACTTGGAAAAAAACTACGATGAACTTAAGGATAATTTTTTTTTTCGGCGAACTTTCCTTTTTTCATTAGGTCCCGTTTTAGCCCCAGACAAAGCGTTCCTGACCTCTCAGTTATGTGCCCAATGGGAAAAAGCTTTCGTCTTTGTCACCAGCCAGCAGCGGTGCGTGCCTTTGGTTTTTGTTGTTTGAAATACCGTCTATCGTTTTTGTCGTGTGTGCTTGTGCAACCAAAGGGTCTTGTTACCGTTCATCGGTGTCTCGTGCCAGCCGTGAGTCATAGCCCGCGCCCCGTAGGGGGGGGGGGGCCGAAACGGCCCCCCCTGTCCTTTTCGGTCGATATCTCCCAAACCGCTTCAGATATCGCCACCAAACTTTCAGGACCCCTCCGGGCATCAATTTTACACATTGTGACCAAAAATTTTTCCAGAGGCTATGATAGGTTGGCCACAAATGACGTCAGAATGACGTCATGTTCTGTCATTTTCGACCGAAAAAAGACCTTCGCGAGAAGACCTGTCAGGCCTACAGCTTTGAAGATACAGAAAAATGATCAAGACATAAAAGGTGTAGAATTGACAGGGCTACAAAACTGCTATCTCGGATTTTTGAAATTTTTGAGTTTTGAACCCCAAAAATCAAAAAAACATTTTTTTTGGATATATTAGCCAAAAAATCCAAAAAGTTTTTTGAGTTTCAAAAAAAACCGGAATATATGTGATAGTACCTATCGTCTTCTATCTACATACCGAATTTCAGATCGATACCTCGTTTTTTGGCCAAGTTATAGCGAAAAAACTGTTCAAAATTGATGACGTCAAATTTTCAAACTCAATTTTTGGCAGTTCTAGACCTCGTAGAGCAAAACAAAGACCACCATTAGACTCCCCGTGACGAGCTGCATCGAATCGATACCCATTTTATGCAAAAATATCAAATTTGAAATTTGACCTTATTTGACCTGACCTTGACCTGACCTTCACCAAAACGTGACCTAGGCTGGCCCCAAAGGCTGCCTAACCCACATAATCGCATTTGTCATGTAAAATGGACCATAAATCATGTATCACACGACACTTTCATATTGTGACCCCGGTGACCTGACCTCGCTGTGACCTGACCTGGTATCAGTGACCTCAGATAGCAAAGTATGTGTTTGACGAACAATGTACCATCGATGGTTTTCAATAAATTACCAATTAACTCGATTTCACAACACATTTCTTGAAATGCCTGTGAACGGTGAAAATCTGACCTTTGACCTGACCTGTGACGTCATCGGTTTGACCTAGGTCAATGAAATTTGGTCACAAGGTAGTTCCCGGGTGGGGCTATCGAACGCCGTTTGAATTTTGAAAATCGGCCGGTAACTTTCCGAGATCTTAGGGGGGGGGGGGCCGAAACGGCCCCCCCCCTACGGGTGGTAGGGTCCGCCGGTAGCCCTACGGGGCGCGGGATAGCCGCCAATTTCGAGGCGCTAGCTGACTGCTGCATATTTGGTGCTGTAGCTGAGTAAGCGCTGAATTCCCAAAACAGACATCTTACCTGACACTGATTAGTGACACGAACCGTATACCTGATTGACTTGACTGACCACTACTGACCAGTGACCAGTGATCTATTTCTGAGTGGTATACATGGTAGTTGGTTTATAGATAATATGTATGAATATAGCTTTTCCGTGAAATAATGACCGACTCATCACATGACTGGCCTTTTAGGTACTCGACTTTTCTCTGACCTTTGACCTAATGCTGACCTCTTATTTATGACTGGGGTCGGGTTCGAGACCAATCGCTTATTTGTGACCAATATCTAACCTCTGAAATCACCACCTGAACTGACTTCAGACTTTTGACTGATGCCTGTCCTCTGACCAATCCCATTTCCAAGTTAGGGCTTTCACTGACCTTTCAGATGACCTATGACCTCTGAACGACCTTTGTTCTCTGCCTGTCCTCTCTTTAACCCGCGCCCTGCTGGGGGTCCTGGATTTCCACGCCCTGCTGGGGGGGGGGTGTGTTTGAACACCCCCCCCCTTGTAACTCGGCTCCTGGGCCACGTAGCGATACGCGGAAGGCGGCGTTCGAAAGAGCGTAAAAAATAATGACGAAATTACTTCGGTCAATTTTTTGGTCAGGTCAAAGGTCAGGTCACCAGAGGTCATTGAAGGCAAAATTTCGCCGATTTCCAGGTCGAATGTCGAAAACTTCCAAGAAGCCAACGCATAACTCGGGAACCGATAGAGCTACAGCGCCGCGGAAAAGCGCATTCGATAGCCCTTTTAACGCCCTTTCTGAGTAATTCTCTCAGATTTGACCTAACGTCAACGGTTTTGCCTGCAGGGGGCAAAAACTGCAAAAATAGCCGATTTTTTCGAAAACAGTTTTTCTGCAATAACTTTTGACCCAAGCCTTGTACGAGCTTATTTTTACCAGCATCGTGTTCCTCTCGTCAAGACACATCGAATGAACTATAACTTGACCTTGAAAGGTCAACTTGAAAATTTGACCTCAGGTCAAGGTCATGACCTGACCGGGAAGGGTCATGTTGCATATCAGTCGATCCGTATCGTCGAGCTGAACACATCTAAGGCGTTTTCATCGCTCTAGCATGCCTCTATCAAAAGTTGTTTGCGAAAAACTGTTAGATACCATTCGTGACCTAAGATGACCTCAGGGCATAAACAAGGGTCACGGACACCATTTTCAAGTTCAGTGTGTCTAAACCACTTGTAATTCGGTGTTTGGGAGTGTTTATAATGTCTTTCCTCCAAAAGAGGCGCATTTCAATTTTCTCCCATTGACTTATAATGGGGAGGTCGCAAAATTGACCTGACCTTAGGTCATCGATATCAAAATTCTGAGATATACATTTTGTACATGCTATTGCTCTTAGCAATCGCTGAAAGTTTCAAAGCGATCGGTCACTCGGTGTAGCTATGACAGACATTGAAAGTTTTTATGAGGTGAGGTCACTTCAAGTGACCTGGTGACCTGACCTTGAATGACCTTGGTCTGAAATTTTCACAACATGTGTAGAATTGATGTATGATAAGGTGTACCAAAAACGGCGGCGCTCCGCGCCGCCGTTTTTGAGATATTCGCGAAAAACCACAAGGGGGGTGTTCAAACACCCCCCCCCAGGTGGGCGCGGGTTAACTTCTGACCTGTCACTGACTTCTGGCTGACCTCTAACCGACTTCTGACTGACCTCTGATCAGTTACTGACCGCTGAGTGTCTTTTGACCTATTGGCCTCTGACTGACCTCTTATTTGTTACCAATCTCTGATTACTGACCTCTGGCCATTACTGACCAATGACCATTGATATCTAACTGCTTAAGACGAGCAAATGACCTTTATCATCTCGCTGACCTTTGGCTGAATCTCTGACATGTGTTTGACCTGTGACCTATCACTGACCTGACTGACCTCTGAACGCTCACTGACCCGTGACCCGTGACCTCTGACTCCGACCAGCTGGACATGGCCCGCTCTCGGGGCTACGCTGCCGAGGAGCACATAGTGACTACTGCGGACGGATACCTCCTAGGAGTTCACCGCCTTCCGGGCCGAGGCGCCCCCGTTCTCCTCCAGCACGGCCTGATGGACAGCTCGGCCGCCTGGCTGCTGAACCCGCACCGACCGCTAGGTGACGTCACTGGAGCAATTGTAATGACATCACTGGATTGAACAGTGGCTATCAGTGACAACCTAACCTAACAAGAGACACAACATGGTGGCTAATAGTGGCGATCCTGGTGGTGGCGATTGGCGAAGAAGTTGACGCTGTTGCACTTGGTCTAGGGTGACTGCCCTGGCTTGTGGCTTCAGCGTTCGGTCCCTTATACCGAGACGTGCATGATAATGGCTTTGATTGGACTAACGCATAATGTCCCGCTTTCCGCTAAAACCAGTAAAACGCCTTTTGGGCGAAGAACGAGCGAGCGAGATAGTGAGCCATGCACGTGCGGAAGGGCGAGAGGGTACTTCCAACGGGCTCGTGCAAAGCACCCTTCTAACCGGTCGCTAGCGGTGTGCCAAATTTGAATGCAATCGGCCCAGCCGTTCCTGAGATCTGGAAGCGGCATTCTGCACGTGCGCACGTGCAAATGGGGTCCAAAATGACTTTTGCACGGCACCCTACTAACCGGTCCCCAACCGTGTACCAAATTTGAGCGCAATCGGTCCAGCCGTTCTCGAGATCTGGAAACGCCCCCTGCACGTGCGCACGTGCAGTAGCACCCTAACCGCAACACATGGGAATGCATTGCTTGGTGGGTGCCTACCTGTATGCCAAGTTTCAGCGAAATCGCCCCAGTAATTACCGAGTTGTTAAAATGGGAACAAATTTTAGACCTCTTATTGTTGTATTTTGCACGTGCACTGGGGGTGACCCACATGCATCGAGAGTATCCTATTTTTGGTAGAAGGGATGCTGCTACCCTACAAAAATTACCGCAAGTCAATCGCCCAAGCGGCTGCTGAGATATGAGCCTGTCAAAATCACTACTTTTGCAAAACAGCTTGAACACCCTTGACTTTTCACGTGGCACGTGCCACGACGGTCACTGAGATGTATCAAAAGTAGTCTGTTACGGGGTAGAAGGGATGGGGCTACCCAGCAAAAAAGACCGCAGGCCAATCGGTCCAGCGGTTGCTGAGATATAAGCCTCTCAAAAGCGTTACAGGCCGGGCCGGGCCGCTCATACTGAGATTTTTCCGTTAGGTATATTGAAAAGACTCGCTTCGCTCGCTGCGCTCGCTCGCTCGTAATAACGTTGAATTGAATGAAAAGGCAATGGACGTGCAATCTATAGAGGAACTTCACAATTCAGGCTTGCTTAGAATATTGCCCTTTTGTATGGGCAGATGTCATGAAGAATTTCGTTTTTTAACGATGGCTCTGCTAATTAGATAAAAAAAATCTAGGCAATTCAAATAGTACCTATTGTTTGATATGGAAAATTAGGCTAAACCTTTCCTTTCTTTCTTCATAGCCTGCATAAGGAATGACTTGCAATAAACTAAAAAGTAAACATTTGCTCATCGATTGCGAGGTGAGCTGACGGCTGCTACGTTTTTTTTTTTACCTGCAGCGTACATGCTGGCGGACCGCGGCTACGACGTGTGGCTGGGAAACGCCCGCGGTAACACGTACTCGCGGTCGCACGTCAACATTACTGCCGACGACCCCGAGTTCTGGAAATTCACGTACGCTGCGCGGTTAATTACTTATTCAACTGCGTTTGTTATTGTCTCTCATATTGAATTGTTGTCGTCAAGATTCTTATAGATAGCTGTGGTACTGTTTTTATCGGAGCGTAATGAAATTAACACTAACTGTAACTGTAAACTGTGGCTAGTGAACAATGCCAAACATTATACCATGCATCGTTTTAGAGTGAGGTGTAGTTGTATAATAATTTTGGTCGATCTAGCCTGTGAATTTCGGTAGGATGGAAGCGAATAAAATAGCAAGTTTTCTGAGGTCGCTATAAAGTAAAGTGTGTGATATTTCCAACATCCGAGGGTACGTAGATGTCTCGACAAACCGAGCCTGCATCGACACTGGTGTGTGTTTCAGGTGGGACCAGATGGGTCAGTACGACTCCCCTGCTATGATTGACTACATCCTGGAGACGACCGGTCAGCAGCAGATCTTCTGGGTCGGCCACTCCATGGGTGAGTCGCCTATCTAGTCGGCGGAGTCCGAAACCCAGCCTCCCATCGCCAGTCACTCAGTCTCGAGAGCTCTGTTTTGTATTTTTGGAACGATCTAATGGCTTTTGGGGTTTATCGTAAACTGGATAAGTAATGCAAATACATATAGTGAACACTTCACCCGATTGCAGTCTTATCAAACTTGTCGGTGCTTCACTTTTGAAGCATACGAGCATCCTTCCGATGACGCATATCCTAAGATAAAATGAATGCTATTATATCCTGCACGACGGTAGTTTCTATTTTGAAATCAGTACCCAGTGACGACATATTCTGGGTGGCAATCATCCGATTCAATATCTAGACAGACTTGACAGAACCAAGCTCGACGTTTGACGTCTCTCTCTCTCTCTCTCTCTCTCTCTCTCTCTCTCTCTCTCTCTCTCTCTCTCTCTCTCTCTCTCTCTCTCTCTCTCTCTCTCTCTCTCTCTCTCTCTCTCTCTCTCTCTCTCTCTCTCTCTCTCTCTCTCTCTCTCTCTCTCTCTCTCTCTCTCTCTCTCTCTCTCTCTCTCTCTCTCTCTCTCTATCTCTCTCTCCACCCAGGAACGACCATGTTCTGGGTGATGATGAACGACCATCCCGAGTACAACGACAAGGTGGCGCTGATGCAGGGTCTGGGCCCGGTGGCCCGTGTTGACCACATGCACTCGGTTATCAGGATCTTCGCGCCGTACGCCAACGAAGTCGAGGTATGCCAAAAAGATAGAGTGCTTCTTATCCCGGTCGTTAAGTTGTTAGGGCGGTCGTTAAAAATTGTTCACTGGTCTTCGGTCATCGGTAATAGATCACTGTCAAAAGATAACCAGCGTGACAAGTCATTGGTACGACTGGTTGGTTGTGCCAGGTCGCATACTGTGTTCGTGATTGTCATAGATAAAACGCTGATCGCTTTACTTGGAGCCCATAGATGTGGTTGCAACTGCGTGGTATTTTCCTATTCGTGTCAGCTGATGCATAGCACAGATTCACTGCGTGTGATAAATACTCCGGCAGTGTTCCAGCAAAGTTATGTAACTTGTGGCCTAGTTCACGAGCCTTAGGTGTGTAATTATTTTTATTTTGCATTCTTTCGGTCACGAAATTATGCATGTGGCACCACAATTAGCCATCACAAGTTGATTTTACGTGACTGGTACTTAGCCGCCCAGTTTTTTCTTTCACAGGTCCGTGTGGTTGGTAGAACACTGACGTGTTTTGCCACTTTGCCTACCATTGTGATAACCTGCTTTCCTCTGCGCATCAATAGTCCGACGGCGCTTTATCCTCCTTCTACCACTCGAGACCCAACTTTCCTCCCTTCCCGACTACGGCTCGACATGTGTGCATCGTTTTCAGCTACTCTTCAAGTGGTTCGGAGAGAACGAATTTCTGCCGGCGGGTAGTCACTGGATGCGGATTGTGCAGAAATATTTCTGTGATCGCGATCACGTGGAGGAGGAGTTATGTCGTAACGCCCTGTTCGCCATCGCTGGCTACGACTCGAAACAGTTCAACTTAGTGAGTGAGGTCGCATCATATGTCGGCATGCGGTGCAATGACTGCTCTATTCTTGCTGTCGGCATACGATCTATCGGCATGAGACGCACTAACTTCAAACTTGTATGATACGCACTAACCAGACGTTTATAGATGCATGAAAGCTGAACGCTCGTTCTTCCAACAATGGAGGCTCTCTGCTTCAGACGACGCAACAATGATCTGCACGCGGAAAAAGACTGCAGACAGTGCTTGAAATGTTAATGCAACATGGATCCTCGATTGCAGAATTTTGAGGAAAATTCATGACTTAAAAACTAACGGAGTTGCCATAGTAGTCTGCTGTACAAATACTTTCAACGCTCGATTTAGCAACATCGAACGTTATTCATCATCTATCACGCTTGTTCATCAAGCTATCAAGTTATCTATCACGCCTGCTTTATGGTTGCAACGCCTGCTGAAAGAAATGAAGAAGTGATTTTTGCCCGCCCCCAAAGATGAAATGGAGCGCGATAGATAAATAAGCTAAAAAAAGAACAGTCTGGTTTTAACGGCGTGAAATGCAACTCAAAACACAGTGACCATGATATGAGAACTGCCTGCGCCGGTTCGTCCAGCGTCTCCCATACAAAGCGCACATATTGGGATGCCACTATAGACACGATTATTGCTTCACATTGCTTTGTGCTGTCAGGTTTGAATCATCATTTATATGCACTTTTACCACTTTTTGTAGAAAGGTTACCCACACCTTTTTTACAGTACATGCACCAGTTCCCAGACTGCCGATTCCTAAATTCCTCGCACCCACGTGTCACATCCAGTGTGACGGCATTCCCTATACGGTGTAGCTATACAGGCGTTCCCGACTGCAAGGTAGACTGTATCGCAATGCACGGGCTGCCGTGTGGGCTGCGCCGACTGCCGCAGCGTGCAGCGTTGTTGGACTGCGGTCTAAGACCCCATGGTGCGTGGGCGGTCAGGGTGCGGTGAATATGGCGCGTAACCTGTGGGTTTTGCGAGGTCTAATTTTTCCTGATAACGTTCGATGTGACAGGCAAGCGCCGTGCTTGTTATTTCATTGGCTGGAATCTTATGCAAGTGGAGCATGAGCCATGAAATATCATCCTAGTCGCATTACGAGCAATAGCAGCAAGCTTGTTGAACATCTATGTTTATAAATGCAGATGAGCATGGATAGGCGAATCCTGCATGGCGAGGTGAATCGCCCAAAGGGTGTTATAAATGAGCATGACCGTAGTTAGAAGAACGACCTCAGGCTGTCTCTAAATGCTAACCTACTCACCATTTTCAGCTCCAGACTCATCACGGGATATAGGAAGAAGAAGAGAATAGCCTTCGCATCCTAACCGCATGCCTGCATGGCCCACTACCGTACCATTAACCGAAACACCGCATGTTAGTCGCCACGCTTAACCGCATGCCTGCTCACTGTAGCTACTCACCGCATGTGTCTTCAGGCCCTGGCCGAGTTGATGGGCTTGAACGAGTTCTTGCCGAGCGATGAGCTGATGACCCTGCTGGCCGAGATGGTGTGCGAGCCCTGGGAGGCCACGTCCGAGATCTGTGACGAAATTCTCTTCCTGCTCTGTGGCTATGACCCGGAACAGCTCAACCAGGTATTGCTGTGATGCAAAAACCACACGAGTGGAAGTAAGCCTCTCGTATCAGAGCTTCAGAGCTCTGACATTCTCGTGTCAGAGCCTATTAATTTCTTCGAAATAAATCATTTAAGGTGAAATCATTTACACACAAAAAGATGATGAAGTGCGTACTGCTGCCCTTTTAAAGTGTATATCAGTGCTCGAGTCCATTAATCCGTTCTTTCCTCGGCAAGCGTCAAGCACATGACCCTTCTAACGTACTCATGAACTGGTTTCGGATGTCATCGCTGCATAAAAGCATGCAATATTGTTCTATAGCAGCTTGGAATAGTTGTATGCCATTCGATTTTTTTTGTTTACGGAACTTGACATATTCGATGGTTTTCTGCCTTTAAACGCTATCATGTTAATGATTTAAATCAGAGTCAGCAGTAATAGTTGATAATCATTTATAGTAGATTCGTAATTAACTAGTTAATTCTTTGTTCGCTTTTTGCTTATAAATAATAAACCCCAATATTTAATAATGCTCCTATACTGTTCCCAAACATAAAATCGTCTAATTTATCTGCAGACGGCGCTGCCGATCATCCTGGCCCACACGCCGGCCGGTGCCTCCACGCGCTCCGTGATTCACTACGCCCAGGAGATCAACGCCGGTGAGTCATGAATCACGACGAAAACCGACGGGATAATAGGTCGTGACCAATGTGTTTCAACCAATGCTGTTCATTCATCGCTTATGCAGCATCGAATATATCCCCGACTCGAACTTAAAATCATGTCCACAGACCACATTCATTGAATGATAGCATAACATTATGAAATTGCGATGGTAACAGAGGTTTATGGCATCCTTCCTCGCTAAAACCGGCAGCTGACGTTATGGGCTATGTTTTCAGAGAAGTTTTTGCACTTTGACTGGGGTAAGGAGGAGAACATTGCCCGCTACGGCCAGGCGACACCGCCAGAGTACGATCTCAGCTTCGTCACCTGTCCCGTGTCGCTCTTCTGGTCCGATAACGATCTGCTCGCCGACCCGGAGGTGAGACGGGCATTTTTGACGCTTGTTACCCCCATACCTGTCGTGTATCTGGTTTGTTATGCGGTGCGTTATTACTATGCATAGCAGGTGTTATGCCGTCCATAATACAACCCCGACACCTCTTAGAAAAATTTACGTTACTTAATGTTGTTTATTTCGCTAAGATTCTTCAGTTATGCATTGGGAAAATATTTAGTACAGCACATCCATTTTGTTCTTCTATGACAGGATGTGGCTTGGCTGGCTGAGGGTCTTCCCAACATCATTGAGAAGTACCGCGTCCCGCTGGCTGCCTTCAACCACTTGGACTACCTGTGGGCCATCGACGGCGACATCCTCGTCTACAACCACGTGATCGAGAACATCCAGAAGTTCGAGAACGCTCAGAAGCACTAGCTCTACTTCCATAAGTGGTTCCGACATCCCATTACGTGACAATAACACCAAGCTTGACGAAAGGGCATGCAGTATTTTGGTGAATGACATCAATAAAAGCTTAAGTTTGCCGTTCCTGTGAAGGTCTCCGGCGACTTTGGAGTTTTGTTCGTTTCGTTTTTATCTGACTGTGGTTCCTTGGAAAAGGAACAGTCAGAATGTAGGTACCTGGCCTCATAATATTTCGAAAAGAAGCATCTATTCAGCTTAGAAACCACAATGTAAGTTGGATTTGCTCTCTGAAGCTCTTGTTTCGTAATGACCGCAGTTCACCGCCGCGAATGCCTTGTGCCAGTAGCGTCAAGTGAACGCAAATATATTTATCTCGCGTCGTCGATGCCTTTGCAGCGCATGCTACTTTGCTCAGGGGGATGAAGTTGCTCATAGGCATTGGCTCGGATGCATAAGCTCTCACTGAACTAAGTAAATGAGTTAGGTTGAGTCGGTAGGGATCTTGAAAGTAATCCCTATTCCCTACCGTTCCCTACCTTGAAATAAAGTGTTCTTTATAAGGTCCGCGCCGCCGACGATCGGTCAGTCCGGACTGTCGGCAGTGACTGGAGTCGCTAGCGACTCACCGGGACGCCCCCAGTTCGAGAGCCATGCGGGGGTCAACCTCCGTCGAAGGTCGACAGCGGCAGGCAGCAGTCGCTGGCAGTAGCGGCGGAACACCTTCAATCAAGGGGGGGGGGGGGGGGCACTGCCGATTTTTGGTCCCATTCTTTCCATGCAACGCCCAGGGCTAGTGTTAAAATCCAAACTCAAAGGGGGGCACGGTGCCCCGGTGCCCTCCCCGTTCCGCCGCCTATGGTCGCTGGCGAGCAGACAGACTCGACTGTGACCGGCACGGAGAAGTTTACGGCGCCGGCTGAGTGTGCTGCAGAGGGTGCAGTTGGGGGTGTGGGAGATGGCCTCCACCGGCGTCCTCCACCGCCCTTCGGTATCCACAACCGGCATTTTCTGCCAGAGGGCCAGTCGCTCCACACCCCTCGCCGTCGCCACCACCACCTTCGGCCGCAGTCTGCGCGGCATGACAAGGTGACCTTTGACTCGAGCCTGTCGTCTACTTTGGTACCGGCCGTGTGCAAACCGAACAACCGAACACCAGGCGGCACCTATGATGACAGTTGACTGTCCAGGTTGTGCGTAAAGGCGACATCCAGTGAGGTAGGAAACGGTATAAGTTGTCAGTCAAAACTTGGTGGAAGCGTCGAGAAGAGTGACATTTATCAAATAGGAAATTAAGCCTTCGTCAGGAAAAAGGGAGGAAGCGGATGCTCCGATGAAGGGAGATAGATACCACCAGTGCCTCAACGGTTAACCCTCGCCGGACCTATTGGTTTTCTACATACGCGCCGGCCGAGGGGGGGGGGGGGTACGACCCCCCCTCGCCGTTTCGCCCCTGGTGGAGCTAGCGCGTCGCGGAAAAAACGAGCGTGTGCGCCGTTACGAGACGCAGAGATTGGTACCCGATTTTAAGGTCCTAGGTCAACCGGTGACCTCTGAGGTCAGGTCAAGTGCCCCAGGGTACGGTTCAGTTTTTGGTGAATAACTTCGCAAAAAACGGCCGCAGAGCGCCGATTTTGGCAGCATCGTGTTCGCCTCGCTCAGGCGCGTCGAATGATATACTTTTTGTCCGGGTCAGGTCAACTTGGGGTTTTGACCTCAGGTCAAGGTCAGGTCAGCACCCCCAGGTCACGAAGTTGGTCGAAAGAGGTCATGTCGCATATCATTCGATTCGGCAGGCCTTTCTGAGTCCATTGGTGGCTTTCCTGACTCGCTAGCTCAATTTGATCAAGAGTTATTGACGAAAAACTAATATGACCTTGATGACGTCATAAATGACGTCACGCCAGGTCAAAATTGCAAAAGTGACGCATCTAACCTTGCAAGGAGTGCATCAAATCACGATTCTGTGTGCTTGACATAGTTGGAGATCGTTCCCGGCGCCAGAATAGCAGTTTGAATTTTTCCCCATTGACTTATAATGGTGAGGTCACGAAAATGACCTGACCTCATATGACCTTTAGGAAAAATCCGAGATATACAAGTTGTGGGACTCATAATGGATACTAGATCCTGCAAGTTTCATTTCCCTGTGACATCTCCTCTGGCAGTGAGGGCGTTGCGAAGTTGCGACATCTGAAGACCGTGCAGAGGTTCACTTATGACGTCATAGGTCAGTGACCTGACCTGACCCAAAAATGCGGTTGGTGTCATAAGATCCGGCTTGGATCAAAGGTCAGGTATGTCAAGTTTCAGCTCTCTATCGCCAGCGTGTTCGGAGCTATCGCGAAAAAACCCTATGGGGGGGGGGGGCGGCACCCGCCCCCCCCCCCCCTCGGCCGGCGAGGGTTAAGGTTACTTGAGAGAAATGCTGGTGTGTGGTTTACCGACAAAAGGTTAGTGCCATATAAACATTACTCCTATTTTAGATAGGCACTGTTGGTCTAGTCTTGAGTTAAAACTAGAACCTCCTCCTACTTTAGAAGCTCGTGATTTCAAAACGAAAACAAAAACACTTGAATTGCTATTCTCTTTTGCCTCTGCAATGCTTCTTTGACACTAACTTCTTATTTGTTTCTAACTAGTTAGGTACCTGCTGGTGCAGCCACAGCGTTTTCTCTTACTGCCGAACGGCGCGAGAGCTAATTCGACCTGTATTTTGTGAACAGAGCATTGAGCGAGTGCTGCACCGTTCGAAATCCGTATGAGAGTTGTAGTGCATATTGTACGTTTAGTTAATGCCTGGTAAATGCAGGAAACCTGGAAGTCGCTAGTTGATACCATTAAAAAATCAAAAGGCTATGCAATACAACCTATTATTGCGCTTTGTCAGAGAGGACAGTGGCGCACCCGAGTCCCGACTCTGCCGTGCGCGTCACGCATGGCTCCGACTCCGACTGGAGCGCTTCGGATGTCACTGAGCATGAAACGTGACGGTTGATGAACTTGACAGCACTTGCTGTCATCCTGGCACATCTAAGTACACTTTCAACCTAGTTCCTGACTGGTGATTAATTCTGTCCTGAAACTAGGTCCTGTAGCTAGGTCCTGAATATAAGATATACTCGTACTCGTACAGTGAGGAAACTAAGAAACGCCAGCCTATATGTGAACTTTTGACACCACCGTGACGTTATTTCAAATAGGATCAACACCAAAAACTTGACATAACTACGGCTACCTATGCATTCAGGAATATGTGTGCGAAATTTCGCTTATCGATCTCTTCGCGTTGCGACGATATCGTCGGAGAAGTAAGGGGGCAACTAGCTGCCCCCCCCCTCCCCTTCCAGCGGCCGGCGGGTGGCGCGGAGGCCCACTGCGGCCACCGGAATAATAAACGTTATGGCTTAACAACGCTTTTATAATTAAGTGTGATACGCGATTACCTATTGACAAGTGCCATAGTTGGCTATAAATATCCTTAACACGCGCAGTGGAAGGGTTGCGAGTACTACGCCCAGTGGAAGGGGGGGGGGGGGCGGATGTCGCCCCCCCCCTAAGATCTCAGCTCCCACTGGAGCTAGAAAGATGAAATTTGGAGGGTAGGTGGAGGCCATGGAGAACTCTGTTGTGTGTGAATTTCATGACCCTAGGTCAATATCTTCAAGGTCAAATGAGGTCAAATATGGTCAAATCTGCCGTATTAGCGACTTTTTTGCGTTTACACGCCGATAACTCAAAAAGTTACCGGCCTATTTCCTTTTTTCTTCCACTATACGAAAGAACAAACATTTTTGAGTATGCATGGTGAATTTCTAGATAATCCAACAATAAATGTGGCAGTTAGAAGCCTGCTAAGGGTAAGATGTCGCCGGCTGAAGCGGGATCGGCCGACGCGGGAAACGCGGCAATCACAATTTTGTGTTTACACACTCATAACTCAAATTTTTACCGGCCGATTTTCAAAATTCTTTGACCATATGATTGCCTTTACATTTCTCAGTCTTCTCACCGAATTTGACGCGAATCTATTATAATCAGCGGTAAGGAGCGCGATGTAAAGACGGAGCCGTCCCGCCCCGGCACAGTCTACAATTCAGGCGGCGCGTAAGGCTAGCGCCGGCCGCCGCGCCGCCGCCCGCGCCGCCGCGGCGGCAGGATGTTTGACTTTACACCGCTATTACTAGAAAAGTTGTGAACCGATTTTCTTATTTCTTGCACGAGAAGATCCGCAATTCAATTCTAGACAGGTAGCCGAAATTTCACATTAATATTATGTTTGCGGCGCGAATTATTGGCGAAAAACAGGAGGGGTGGGCGAAATCCGCCCCCCCCCCCCTTCCACTGCGCGTGTTAATGAGGAATGATGGTGTCTCACAACAAATAATAGGGACAACACAAAACACTGTTATTCCGTTTACATTTTTCTTTACATTTGTTTCCTTGTAGCAATTGTCTAAAATGTAAATGCATCCTGGTGAATAACTTTGTTTGGCAAGCGAAGTACAGTTACAATAGCTTCCCGTTACTTACATGCCTATCCCGGTGGGCGGCAATGCATTGGCACGGATGTACCTATCAGGGTACCTAATCCTATAACACCGAATAAGAAAAAGTGGGATTCATCAAGTTATCATTTTACTAATATTGATAATTGTTGTCAAGTTATCAATTTAACATACATTGATTCACGCTTGAGATCAAGTTGCGAATATTGCAGACCTGACGAGGTTTCTTTGCCCTCCCTGGTACAGAGAAGTTGTCACTCACCCTCAACAGATGAGACCTGTTAGAGGTTTTGTGGCATCCGGCGGAGACAAAAAAAAAGTTCCCTCTTATTTAACAATAATCTCGCATTTGATGGCTCATAGTCATATAATCGAAAAAAATATTGTAATTTGTATGATCAAGATATCCCAGGAAGTGGACTTGAAATCAATCTTTGCAGCTCGCTCCCAGTTTTATCAATTTACTATTATACATTAATTATTTTCACGCTGACAATTTCCCCAATCCCCAGCACAGTGACATTGAAAGGTTGAATCAAGTTTTACCTTGACTCTAGTACAAGGAACAAATGTTTTAACTTTTAAGGCTCTGAATCTAATCTCACATTCGAAAGAAACGCAACGGTTAGGAAAACGGTGATACATTTCATACTATCACGGAGCAATCCATTGTTTGTGTACAGCACCTCAGGCCAAATGAAAGGTAAAGTGGTACTGTAGCGCATGCGATATATCAAACAATGATAAACACCATGAGTACTTCCCGTAACGCTCGCGGGCCCGGGGGCGCTTTTCACCCCCTCCTCCACCGAAGAATAGCTGTAATAGCTCCCAATGGCCTGGAGATATAGGAGCACCGCGAAACTTTCAGCACCTTATCGCCCATTATAAAATTGTTTGCGTTTTCCTAAGTAAAAATGACCTAAATGACCTAGCCCACTTGATCACGTCACAGAATTGATTTTTGTAGACCATTGCAAAGCAAATTGCTACGTTACAGGCGTAAACTTCGAATAGCTGCTAAAAATATATGTTCAACAAAAATGTGTCAATGTTCACTGCTGTGCCCGATGCAGTGAGCGAGCGGCCGAGCCAAGGTCCTCTACATAGAACGACCGGCCCGCTCAGGCATCTATATGGACCACCGCGAACGTTGATTTACCATGCCTGACGCGACATCCAGTCCGTGGTTTCAGTGACAGTGGCAGTGCACGCGGCGAGATTCTATTCGTGCCGATCGGGAGGAGACGATGTTTTACGCATATGAGCTGTGATGTAGGTACAATACAGGCGCCACTAAATGCAAATCAAACTCCACCATTTATCGTCATTATCTAAGTATATGTAGTAGTAGTGTGCTAAACAAATGTGCGCCACAGTTTTTATTTTGGCACCAGGCTCGGCATGACCTGCTGCGTTGAATGACATGATTAACCCGGTCGGGCCCACGGGTAATCGGCCCAACCACCGCAGCCGGAGGGGGGGAGGGCGTTTTTCGCCCCCTGTATAACTCCGTAAATAAGGAAGCTATGGAATGCGTTGCAACGCATTCCTGGTGACAAGCTGCCGAACCTCTAGGACCATTTTTGTTAAAGTTATTTGCGGAAAACTAAAACCCAGCTCGGGGTATTTGACATGACTTCTGACCTCAGGTCACCAAAACCGTCACTTAATTCGTCTATTTTTCCCTAGGTCAAACGCTACACACCAGTGCTCGTAATCTGACTATCTCTAAACTCTATTTTTGGCAGCTATTTGGGGCTCACGTCTGTATCGCCGAAGTTTGCCGTGCAGGGCTGTAGAAAAAATCGACCCTGTGACGTCACCAAGGGGGCTAGGTCCAATTCTTTAATTAACCCACGAGCCACAGGGGGGGGGGGCATAAAGTTGCCCCCTTACGTTTCGTGGAATATCTCCGAAACCTGCAATGAGCTACAAACGTGGAACTTGGCATAGCTTCAAATGAATACCTAAGCAATCTTTGAGGAAAGTTTGGTGGTTGTAGCACTTAACCCTCGCCCGCACATGCCATTTTCCCATCTTAGAATGCACATGGGGGGGGGGGGTTGCTACTTGCTACCCCCGCGCCATTTCGTTCCTGTTGGAGATAGAGCTTTGCGGTAAGGACCAAGAAGATTCTTTGGGAAGAGACGAATCCAATGATACCCAGTTTTACCTTCTCAGGTCAGTCATTGACCTTCCAGGTCAGGTCAAACTAAAAAATGTTGCTGTTTTGGGTCACCGTTGGATATCAAGTGCGCTGCTTATCATATACCGATGACGATGCCGTTTTCTGGTGCTAAGCCGGCTAGAACCTCTTTGTCACACTACCCGACCAGGTTTTTGCTGCTGAGGTCATTTCAGGTCAAGTTAGATCAAGGTCAATGATATGTGCTTGTATGTCTGTGTGTGTCTGTGTGTATATTGATGTGTGCACCGATTGTTTATGTGTCCATGTTACATGAAATCATGATCTGAGAAGTTTTTACCAAAAAATGCAGTCAAAAAACTTCACGAAAAGTAAATTCAGCTTGCCTGAAACGCAATTATCTTAGATGACCTAGGTTGACCTTGACCCTGACCTTGATATCTGTACATCGTCGAACAACATGTTCCATGATAGGTGGGAGGTAAGACTGGCAAAAAAGGCCGAAATCAAGGTGTCAAAAGCTCACAAGGCCCATAGCCAACGCAAGATGTTGAGAATTGGTCATTTGGGTAATGACATGACCTGAAAAACAAGGTTATATCTCCAAAGCCAAAACCACAGAAACTTGAAATTTTCAGTGGACATCAAGAAAGGATGAAGGAGCAGCTATACGAAAAATCAGGGATCTAGCTCTAAAAATGTTGAGTGCTGAGCAGAAAGACTACCTGGGGGAAGGGTGGCAACCACCCTTCCCCATGTGCGGGCGAGGGTTAAGATGACGTCACAGTCACGTCATAAAGTTTTGTCGTTTTCCGATACGGACCGTTTCTGATGACGCTGAGCATGAAACTCAACTGGAAATGAACTGTGGCGTATTGTAATTTGTAGTGTCCTGAGACGTGCTGTCATCTAACGGCAGAAAAGCGAACTCGTGGTTGATGGCAAGTGAGGGCGCGGCAGCCAGAGGGTTGTAGAGTTAAGCCTAAGCTACACTAGCATGAATTCCGACGTTTTTTCGGTTTCTGCGGGATTTCGGTTCGCGTCGTCAAGTTCGCCTCATAGCGAATGCATTGCGCAAGCCACACTGCCAGTCTGGCGTCCCGTGGAACGAAAACCCGCAAAAACCGACGAGTCGGGACCGAAAAAAAGTTCAGAGCTGTGAACTTTTTTCGGTTTCTGCGGGATTTCGTTTTAGTGATGAATGATCAGAAGTGATTGTTGCTAATAATGTTGTGACGATGGAACAGTTTCAAATGTAAATAATGAAAATGGTGTAGGTAATTGAGATTAAAGAAGACAAGATGTGTTTCAAAACTCATCATTCTACTTCAAATATGATAATTGTAATTAAGCTGACAAATGATTATGATCGAAAATATATACTTGTTAGTTGTAAAATCTTTAAAACAACTATTTGATTATAATTCTGTTAAAACACGATAATATTTAATATGAATAATTAATTAATTTAATCACTTATCCATCACTATGTTATAAACAACACCGTCCACGCGGCTTGCACGTGGCAGCCGCCCGGAACGAAAAAACGCAGAAACCGTAAAAACGCGGAAACCGAAATCACGCAGAAACCGAAAAAACGCTGATAGTGTAGCCTGAGCTTTAGCTACACTAGCATGAATTCCGACGTTTTTTCGGTTTCTGCGGGATTTCGGTTCGCGTCGTCAAGTTCGCCTCATAGCGAATGCATTGCGCAAGCTACACTGCCAGTCTGGCGTCCCGTGGAACGAAAACCCGCAAAAACCGACGAGTCGGAACCGACAAAAAGTTCAGAGCTGTGAACTTTTTTTCGGTTTCTGCGGGATTTCGTATTTAGTGATGAATTATAGAAGTGATTGTTGCTAATAATAGTGTGACGATGGAACAGTTTCAAGTGTAAATAATGAAAA
Source organism: Amphibalanus amphitrite (assembly GCF_019059575.1). Lineage (NCBI taxonomy): Eukaryota > Metazoa > Arthropoda > Thecostraca > Balanomorpha > Balanidae > Amphibalanus > Amphibalanus amphitrite. Next base: position 30,598 of record NW_024881913.1, on the reverse strand, counting down.
TGGTGTAATTCATGATTAAAGAAGACAAGATGTGTTTTAAAACTCATCATTCTACTTCAAATATGATAATTGTAATTAAGCTGACAAATGATTATGATCGAAAATATATTCTTGTTAGTTGTAAAATCTTTAAAACAATTATTTAATTATGATTTTGTTAAAACACGATAACATTTAACATGAATAATTAATTAATTTGATCACTTATCCATCACTATGCTATAAACAACACCGTCCACGCGGCGGCCGCCCGGAACGAAAAAACGCAGAAACCGTAAAAACGCGGAAACCGAAATCACGCAGAAACCGAAAAAACGCTGATAGTGTAGCCTGAGCTTTAGACACCCGAGCTAGGGTTGGTCAGTGCTGTATAATATCTGACATTACTGAATACATATCATCGTCTTACGTTATCTGATATCTTAAGAACGTTACATGGTGTCAGAAGTTAACGTAACACAAAGGTGCCGACGATGCTGTCGAATCTTCGCCCACCGGCAGAGCTCGAGATTTCATCACCGCAATTAGCAACAAGATGGCGGACCTGGCGGCGTGAATGGGAGAATTACGCTGTGGCTGTCGAACTCGCTGGCAAGCCCCAGGCCGTCCAAGTGGCCGTTTTTCTCAACTGTGCAGGTGGTGAAGCACAAGAAGTCGCCTCTCATTTCTCTGGGTGGTCTGCAGAACAAGGGTTGGATGAGCTAGTGTCACGCTTCGAGGCGTTCTGTGTGCCCCGCCAGAATGTTGTCCGTGAACGGTACAATTTCTACACTCGCGGTCAGAAGCCAGACGAGTCGGTCAGCCAATATCTATCGGCCCTTCGATCTCTGGCGGCAACGTGTGATTTCCCAGACGGGGACAACATGCTAAGAGACAGAATATGCATCGGCCTCCGTGACCAGAAAATACAAGCAGCGCTGCTGAAGCGAGCTGATTTGACCCTTCATTCAGATGGCAATCGACATAGCGCTATCCGAAGAAGCCGCCAATCGTGATCTCAAGGTGTTTGGAACTGAGTCCCACAGTGAGCAAACAGACAACTTGGCCGCCGTCTCTGGACACAACCGGTCCCAACCGACCCGCAAGTGCAAGTTCTGCGGCCGTGATCACCCAATGGCTCGATCTCGCTGCCCTGCATGGGGCAAAGCCTGCCTCGCCTGCGGGCAGGCCAACCATTTCGCATGCAGTACTATCTGCGGCTCCCGGCGTCCCCCGCCCGGCTCTGGCGGGCGCGGACCAGTTCGCCAGCCAGCGGCCCGGCCGCTGTCTCTCGCCGCCACCGTGGGCGCCGCCGGCGCCGCCGCCGCCGGCCGCGATCAGCTGACTGCGACTCCGCCAGCCGGCCGCGATCAGCTGACTGCGACTCTGCCAGCCGGCCAGCGCCGCGACCCGCCTCCCGGCGCGTCAGGTGCGCATCAACATGAGCACTGGGACGTTTTGTCGACAGCTGGCCATTCCGGTGAGACACCCACAAAAGCACACAAAACTTTGACCGCCTCGGGAAAATCGGTAACGTTTCTGATAGATTCCGGCTCCGAGTGTGACGTGTTGACATGGACAGACTACGTGCGTATCACCGACGATCCACAGGGCGCATGTTTGAGACCGTGCCATACCGTTCTGCGCATGTATGACGGCGCTCTCGTGTCATGTGAGGGGAAACGGTCCCTGTGCTTTACTAATCCCGTGTCTCGGAGTAGGCACATCCTTCAGTGTAAAGTTGTGAACAGTGCTATCTCTTCCATACTGAGCCTGAACACGTCAGTCCAGCTGGGCCTGATTGACGTCCGCGACTGTGACCCACTGGACTATGTCCCTGCCCCGCCCCCGCCGGCCGTGACCCCAGGGGGTGACCTCGCTACCGAACCGGGTCATGGCCCTCCCGGAGCTCGTCCCTCGCCCGGGCCACCGCGGTCGGGGTGTGTGAGTGACGGTCAGTCGCGCATCAAAGCTGAGTATCATGACGTGTTTGACAAAAGTAGCGTGGGACTTGTGGCGGACAACTATGAAATTGTGACAGATCCGTCCGCTATCCCGGTAGTGGAAGCTCCCCGCAGAGTGAGAGTGCACGTGCGTGAGAAACTTAAGAAAAAACTGGACGATCTCGAGACGCTAGGCGTCATTTCTCACATCACTGAGCCAACTGACTGGGTCTCAAATCCTGTGATAGTGGATAAACCGAACGGGGATATTCGCCTATGCATAGACCCCCGTTTCCTAAATCGAGCTGTGAGGAGAGAACACTACCCCACACCCACTGTGGACGAGGTAACCGCCCGGCTCACGGGAGCCAAAGTATTCAGTCTCGTGGATGCATCCTGTGCATTTTGGCAGATTGGGCTATCAGCTAGGTCGGCGCGCCTGTGCTGCTTCCACACGCCATTTGGACGCTATATCTGGAACAGGCTGCCATATGGCGTGAAGTGCAGCTCCGAAATTTGGCAGAGAATGATGCATGAGCTCATCAGGGGTCTTGAGGGTGTGGAGGTCATAGCTGATGATTTTGTAGTTTTTGGTCGCGGCAACACGCGTGCGCAGGCCGAACAGGATCATGACCGCAATCTAGCGGCATTTCTAGCCAGGGCACGTGAGAGGAACCTTCGTCTGAACCCGGACAAATTCAGGTACAAAGTGACAGAACTGAAATGGATGGGTCACGTCCTGTCGGCTGACGGCTTGAAACCAGACCCAGCTAAAGTGTCTGCGGTGCGGGACTATCCGCCCCCCACGGATGTGCCCAGTCTCAAACGCTTCCTGGGGATGGTCAGTTTTTTGGCCCGCTACATCCCCAACCTGTCACAGACTGTATCACCTCTCCGTCAGCTCACACAGGCCAGCTTCGACTGGTACTGGAGCCCCCAGTGTGAGACAGCATTCAAAACCATTCAGCAGCTGCTTACAACAGCGCCAGTGCTCAAATACTATGACCCACATGACGAGGCTACAGTGCAGTGCGATGCATCGAGCCATGGCCTCGGCGCTGTCCTTCTGCAGCGGGGAAACCCAGTCATGTACTGCTCGCGCTCCCTTACGGTAGCGGAGCGAGCCTACTCGCAAATTGAGAAGGAGCTATTGGCCATTACTTTTGCGCTCACTCGCCTGGACCAATATCTGTACGGTAGGCCAGTGACAGTCGAGACTGACCATAAGCCATTGGTCGCGATACACAACAAACCACTCAGTGACGCACCACTTCGCTTGCAGAGAATGCTTCTCACACTGCAGAGGTACAACTTTCACATTGTGTACCGACCAGGATCAGAGATTCCTGTTGCTGATGCGCTTAGTCGTGCTCCAACTCAGCAACCATCCTCACTGTTCGCAATGGAGACCGAATCCCTAGAGTTGTCCAGTGGGATCGCGGTGTCTCCAGAGCGTCTAGAAGCCATACGGGCCGCGTATCAGTCGGATCTGGTCCTCCCACGGGAACCCACCGCGTTACCAGAGCCGCCTCAGACTCCTCCCGTCGCCACCGGCACGGGCGTGCGCCCGCTCGTCGTCCCGCCCGTGCCTCCTGGCGAACCGTGGATGGATGTGCCGTCATCGCCTCCGCTCCCGCCGTCCCCCGTCCATGCGCCTTACGCACCACTGACCGGGGCAGGCTCACCGCCGGTCATAAGTCGCCGTCCCCAGCGCGAAAGGCGCCCGCCCGCCTATCTGTCCGATTACGTTAGATGAATCACTGTTCGCGTCAGTTCAGTTCGTGTTCACTGTTCTTGTCAGTTCGTGTCAATGCATGCTGGATGTGGCTGCATACTTATCAGCACACGGTAGAATGACCAAGCGTCATGAGAGGTATGCAATGTAAATATTTTGTTGTGCTTTATACTGTTTTGCGATGACCAGTAGTGTTACAGTGCTCAGTCCTTCAGTGCCGCGGTATAGCTTCGTCGCACAGTAGCTTTGCGTAGCATTTGATGTGGTGCATTGCACATGTGTGTTCGTGTACGGACACCAGCATGTCCGTGATCTCGATATCTCATTGTCGCAGGAGAAGGGATGTGGCGTATTGTAATTTGTAGTGTCCTGAGACGTGCTGTCATCTAACGGCAGAAAAGCGAACTCGTGGTTGATGGCAAGTGAGGGCGCGGCAGCCAGAGGGTTGTAGAGTTAGACACCCGAGCTAGGGTTGGTCAGTGCTGTATAATATCTGACATTACTGAATACATATCATCGTCTTACGTTATCTGATATCTTAAGAACGTTACATGAACCAGACAGCACCTCTTGTCATCCTTAAACATCTAAGTACACTTTCACCTAGTTCCTGACCATTGACCAATAATCGGTATTTTATATTTGGTCTCATATATCGGATATGTCGTGAGAAAACTGATAGACGCAAATCTATAATTTAACTTCTGACGTCACTGTGACGTCATTTCAAATGGGATCGACACCAAATTTTGACACAACCTCGGCTAGGTATTCAGGAAGTTGTGTGCAAAGTTTGTTTCTCTATCCGTCGCAGAAGTCTAGGTAAAGGGAGGGGGGGGGGGCAACTATATGCCCCCCAGCGGCCGGCGGGTGGCGCGGAGGCCCAGCGGCCGCCGGGTTAACCCGCACCCTGGTGGGGCCTGTTTATAACGCGACCTGGTGGCGGGGAGGGCTATTTTTGCCCCCCCCCCCTCATATCTCCGAAACTACTGAACGGATCCGCAAAATTCAAACGACGTTCGAAAGGCCTGTCAGATTTGCTCCAAGAAACCAAATTTCATTGACCTCGGGGTCACCGATGACGTCACAGGTCAGGTCAAAGATGAAATAGTTCACCGTTCACGGGTCTTCTAGGGAATGCGCTATAACACCGAGGAAAACGTATTTTGTCGAGAATCAGCGATAGGGCGTCAGTTGCCTAGTACATATGTTGCTATTAGATGTCACTGACAATACCAGGTCAGGTCACAGGTCAGGTGACCAAGGGTCAGCACATGAGCCCATTATTTTACTAAGGTTGTGCGATGCATGTTTTATGGCCAATTTTTCATTTCCAACTCAATAGTGTTAGCGAAAACGCCCCCCCCCCCAGGCGGCGAGGGTTAATGCTTGATAAAGGTGAAGTTGGAAACTGAACTGTAGTTCATACACACAATGCACAGCATAAGGGGGATATGCAGGTATAATATATTTGCGATAAAATATGGCTAGGCATTGTCTAAAAACGCGCCCTCAAGCTTGTAATGATTATCAAAGGCCGCTCCCAAGTTAGCACACCGGCAGTATTTAGCCCCAGGACATTCTTCAGATCGACAGCGCAGAGCCACCGTGTCTGTTAACCCGCGCCCGGCCATGGGGGTCCTGGATTTCCACGCCCTGCTGGGGGGGGGGGTGTTTGAACACCCCCCCCCTTCTAACTCGGCTCCTGGGCCACGTAGCGATACGCGGAAGGCGGCGTTCGAAAGAGCGCCAAAAATAATGACGAAATCACTTAAGTCACTTTTTTGGTCAGGTCAAAGGTCAGGTCACCAGAGGTCATTGAAGGCAAAATTTCGCCGATTTTCAGGTCGAATGTCGACAATTTCCAGGAAGCCAACGTATAACTCGGGAACCAATAGAGCTACAGCGTCGCGGAAAAGCGCATTCGATAGCCCTATTAACGCCCTTTCTGAGTAATTCTCTCAGATTTGACCTAGCGTCAACGGTTTTGCCTGCAGGGGGCAAAAACTGCAAAAATAGCCGATTTTTTTCGGAAACAGTTTTTCTGCAATAACTTTTGACCCAAGCCTTGTACGAGCTTACTTTTAACAGCATCGTGTTCCTCTCGTCAAGACGCATCGAATGAACTATAACTTGACCTTGAAAGGTCAACTTGAAAATTTGACCTCAGGTCAAGGTCATGATCTGACCGGAAAAGGTCATGTTGCATATCAGTCGATCCGTAGAGCTGAACACATCTAAGCCGTTTTCACCGCTCTAGCATGCCTCTATCAAAAGTTATTTGCGAAAAACTGTTAGACACCATTCGTGACCTGAGATGACCTCAGGGCATAAACAGGGGTCACGGACACCATTTTCATGTTCAGTGTGTCTAAACCACTTGTAATTCAGTGTTTGGGAGTGTTTATAATGTCTTTCGTACAAAAGGAGATATTCGCGAAAAACCACAAGGGGGGGGTGCTCAAACACCCCCCCCCCCCAGCAGGGCGCGGGTTAAGCTGTGAGCTAATGCTCTTCCTCGCGCATCCAGTAGAGGACTGTGCCGCTATGCTCCTCCTCTGGACCGTCGATCCAGGGCGCGTGTTTCCAGAAGGCGTCGCTGTGCAGCCGACTGATGACCAGCGTGCCCCACCACTCGTCACCGTCTGCGGAACTGGTGGTGAGGACCGTGTCCAGCCCCCCTCTCAGCCACGGCATCCTCTCCTCGATACCCTTATCCTGGTACTGCCAGCTGTCGAACTTTGTGACGAGTTCGACATCGGTCTGGAGGCCCTGGACGTCGACAAAGCTGTAGTGACGGGGAGCGAGCCAGACTCCGCCCCAGTGGCGGCGGCCCCGCTCCGCCGCCTGCGCCTCGATCCGGTAGGCGAACCGGGAGCTGTTGCCCAGGTCTCGGATGGCGTCCGCCTGGCCCAGGATTGAGTAGTTGTCAGTGAACGAGGGCGACAGCGGGTTCCGACTGAATATACTCAACATGTCCCAGCCGGTCTGGGAGTTAGCTGTCACCAACAGCGTCCAGCCGCCGCCGTCGTGGCTGAAGTCGCACAGCACCGGCGCCGGCATCCCGGTAAACCAGTAGACGCCGTCCCTTGGGGCGCCACCCTGGTTGCGCAGCTGCAGACAGGAGCGAGCGCAGGCGCGTATCTCTGGTTCTTGGTACTGTGCCATGCCAATTGGTAGCGCAGTAGGCCACATTAGACACTTCACCTCGGTCTTCAAGGCAGTCATCAATCGTTCCAGTGTGCCCAGGCTCGTCTGCAGGTCAACGACAGCTGGCACGGCCGCTCTCTGCTGCTCGTCTACTTCCAACGAGTTGTGAACACCTGCGACCAGCAGGATCAGGAGGGTGACGAGCCGAAGGCTGGCCATGTTGGCTTGAAGCTGGTCAACAGCAGCGACGGCTCCCGCAGATCGGTGATGCTGCTGTACCACTATGCCGTACCGTGATCTGTTGATCAGAACGAGGTCTGCTGCCTCGGCCCACACCGGCCCAGACACTATGCTGTTGCCCACCTCGGTGGACTTGTGCATAATGTTTATGGATATGACTGAGCTGTTGCCCAAACTACAGTGACCTATACCATCTGACTTGTTTATCCCGCGCACCGACGGGGGTCTGCGCCAACTTCGCACCGACGGGGGGGGGGGGGGCGGATGACCGCCCCCCCCCCTGAGATCTCGAGAACGAAGCAAGATAGCGACAAGCGGTAAACGGCATCGGATACGCACGGACATGGTCTACAATTTTTACAAAGGTCATTTTCAGGTCAGGTCAAAGATGACGTCACAGGGGTCGAAAAAGTCAAAATGGCGGCGCTAGATATGGAGAGTTTTTTCTCGAATAACTTTCGAATTAGTCAAGATAGGAACAAACTAAGGGCATCATCGTGATCCTCTCGTCAATCCGCATCGAATGATATATATGTTGACCTCGAAAGGTCAAGGTCAAAGGTTGACCTCAGGTCATGTGACCTCGAGGTCATCATGTATATCATCCGATGCGTCTTGACGAGCTGAACACGTATCTTGTTCCTGTACGGAGTTATTGGCAAAAAACCTTTGGTGACCTTTGATGACGTCACATGACCTTACAGCTGCCCAACAGCAAAACAGACCTCAAGGTAGTGAAGGTTGATCGTATATGAAGTCATGTATGGTATATGGGGCCATTCCGACCCGTTTTAGTGGTAAAAACAGGGAGTTGATTTTTCCCCCATTGACTTATAATGGGGAGGTCGCGAAATTGACCTGACCTTAGGTCACCGACATCAAAATTCCGAGATATACAACTTGTAGCTACTAATGACCTAATAACATCCTGCGACTTTCAAAGGCCTCCGACATCTACTGTAGCTCTGGCACGGTGACAAAGTTGCAAAAAAGTGACTTGAGGTTGGGTCATTCAAAGTGACCTGGTGACCTGACCTTCAAAGTTAGAAGGTTCAAACTTGCACACCATGTGTAAAATTGATGAGAGAATAGTCGTAGCAAATTTCGCGGCGCTACGCGCCGCGGTTTTCCCGCTATCCGCGAAAAACCTCAGGGGGGGGGGGCGGATATCCGCCCCCCCCGTCGGTGCGCGGGTTATCATTGCACGTCAAACATTTCATTCGCTAATGTTCAGTTGACATTCAGACTAGCGATGCCAATTACGGAAAATCGTGAAACCGATACCAAACCAAATACCTACCAACAATATCCATGGAAAAATACCGAAACCGAACCGACTTGGGAATATGAGAAAAATACCAACTTTTTACCAAATTCTAAGCCTCTTTAACTTTTGTGAGGAATAAGGATTCATAATACCAACAAAATACCAAATGCACTCGCCTTGAAATACCAAATACCAAGTTGGTATCGGTTTGGTATCGGTATACCAAACAGTTGGTATCTGATTGACATCTCTAATTCAGACGTCTGGCAGTTCTTGATTTCAGATACCATTGATGCCTGGAGTTCTCGTCTTTTCCGTTAAAGGAAATAGTTCACTTTCACGAAATTATTTTTTTTTGCAACGATTTATTATTTTTTATGTTCAAAATAATCAGCAAAGAAAATAAAACCTTTTTATAACAAAATATTTTTTTCTATATTTTGATATAGGAAGAACTTTTCAGTTTCTGTAAGGCACACGCGATCCAGTATGAAAAGAGCATGGGTCCCGAAAATTCTTCAGAAACAGAGAAATTATCGCAGCCACCGGCATTTGGGCGATCTGCTTGATCTGATAATGTTCCCCTGAATGTCCTAATTGATCAGTACGAGAATTTCTCTAGAGTTCTCGTAGATAATTTCTCTAGTTTCTGAAGAATTTTCGGGACCCATGCTCTTTTCATACTGGATGGAAATATATGCAAGGCACACATCCTCAACGCAAGACACCTTTTTCGGGACGAGAAATAGAATAACTTTGCCTAGGGTGATCGTTGGGCTGTAAAAGCTCCTGATTTATGCTCGTCTCAGCCCAAGCTACGGAACTGCTATTCCAGTTCAAAACCCATGTTAAAAAGTGAACTATTTCCTTTAAAGGTAGTGTGCCACCTTTGAAAGATTTCCCATTTTATTTTTCCTAGGATAAGAAGCTTCTGTTTTTACCTAATATCGCAAAAAAAAAATAAAAAATGGGCCTGGAATAGTGCCTTTTTGGCCTAAAAGTTTATCGGTTTTTAGATATGTATAACAACTGTAGCGGGCTCACCTGCAAACAGGCGTCGGGCAACAATCGCGAATGCGGCGCACTTGTGACAATAAGCAAAGGTCATTATAGTGTTACGACCATACGACGTACGGGAATGAGTTATCAGCTGTCTAATCGTAGACAACACAATGTCGAGCCTTAAACTGTAAGCCCGTATTTGTATTGTTTCTTTTATTTGGCTGTCGAACATTATTTATGGTTTGAAATATGATTTTATGTAAAATAATTGATATGAAAAAGCCGTCTTATAAGTTATGACCCCATTTCACCACACGCAAGTGGCAGAAATGACAATGATCAGCTGACGCATTTTTCTTGGCCGAAGTCAGAGCGCGCAGCCCGACGCACCACCGCGTATTTGGAAATTCCGACCTCGACGAGCATCAGAAGCCACCTAACAGGCGTGTTCGAAACCGCAGGAGATGATGATGAACGGGTTTATCGAAACTTGATTGGATGAGCCTATCGGTAATAGCGATTTTAGTATGTGCATTTATTGTTCATAGTGGTGTGAAATGTGGTTGGGGTACGACCGACAACCCGTCGGGGCGAATTTCGCACTGGGGTACTCAAAATTTGAAGAATTTAAGACGTTTCCATGAGTTTTGAAGGTATGGATAAGTTCTAAAAATCCGGTTCTCCTTACCCGGGTCATTAACTCCATATGGTCCAGGAAAGCTGGCACACTACCTTTAACCCTCGCCGGACCTATTGTTTTTCTTCGTACGCGCCCCCGCTGAGAACGGGTAAGCGTAGAGGTGGGAAATTGCTAAGAGGCAAGACCTCCCCTTCGCGCCGTTTCGTCCCAAACGGAGCTAGGGCCTCGTGTAAAAATGAGCGTACACGATGAGATGGGTAGTGGGTACCTGATTTTAAGCGGTTTTCGGTCAACTGATGACATGGTGACCTGTTGATCGTGTCGAATGGTGACTAAAGCCATGAGTTTGGTGTTGGTAAATAATTTAACAAAAATGGCCTGCCGCGATTTTCGTGTAATCGTTATGGTAGCTTATAGCTTATTTGCATCGACTGGTATGCTTTTTATTTTTGATCTGACTTCTGACGAAGTGTCAATATTTATGTATATTAAATAGTCTGATATCCATTTATGTTTTACTTGCATTCGTTTACAATAACCACAACTTTATTCATCGATATCAGATCCTCTTGTCTCAGGTAATTGTGCTAATCAATATTTAGCTTGATTCTGGAAGTTTCGACACTTTATAAACGTTGATAGTATCTATTCTACACATACAAAGTTCCTCATCTGGTCGGCCACGGTGGTTCAAACTGTCATGGCAACAGCGTAACAAGAAGGCAACAAGCCTCAATTCAAACATAAATCACACCTCATACAACTCAGAGTATATACGCTAGCACCCATTTGCAGTTTTCACGGGCAGGTGTCTCCATTGCTCGTTGATGGCCACCGTCTGCCAGAAGTTGACCCGTTCTTCAAACAGTCTCTCCCCCAGCGCCGGCTGCGAGTTGAGCCTCATGTGCCGCTGGTACTGTTCGGTGTAGATGGGCCAGTCGGGAAGTAGCAGAATGTCTGACCTGGGCTGACCGGTGCGCGCAAAGTTGGTCCACAAGTTGACCATGAAGCGGGTCATGGCGTACCCGGGGCTGCCAGGCCGCTCCCGAGGCAGGTTGTCGGTACTGAATAGGTAGCGGAGGTCATCTCCGTGGCTGACACCTGCCTCTGGAATCGGCCAGCGCAGGTTGGGAGGACTTGGCAGGGCAACGTTGTTGACTAATCGGCCTGGTCCCGTATGGTCCAGCACGTACTTGTAGAGAGGTGCATGGGTTGAGGCCAAACGAATCTCCTCAGAAATTTCGTTTACATAGAACCGATCAGACAGGGCAGTCGCCAGAACTTCGGAGCTCACAGTGGTATTCACTGGTGCGTAGAAGTTCAGTACTTTCAGCGTTTCATTCACAAGGTCTGCGCCACAATCCAAAATGCTGTACTCCGATTCACCGATCAGTGCAATGAATGGCGCCCAGTGAGCTATGGTTTTCTTCGTCACTCCTTTGACAAAACTCTCCGTTTGGAGACGGATCGGAAGGAAGAAAGCGCCTTCCATGCTCGTCATCCCCGAGAGCCACGGAACAATGTTGAACTTGCCACTCTCCAGCAGGGCTCTCGGCTCATCCGGTAGGAACGGGAAGGGACTCTCGCGATCGACTCGGGGCATGAACCCAGGCATGCTCCCTTCCCCAATGGCATCCAAGGCATCCATAAAAACATCGGAGGATACCGACCTTATGCAGTTAACCGAGATTCTACCGTCGGGCTTTGTGCAGCCAAGCTGCTTGGAGAGCTTCTTTTCTGAGCCCTTCCGTGAGTCTCTGGCCGCGAAGGTAGAGAAGGACATTCCAGACTGACTGATGGCGTGATGAAACAGGTCCTTTGTCAACGGACTCAGAACTTGGAGCGAGACGCTTGAGCCGCCAGCCGCCTGGCCGAAGATGGTGACGGATTTGGGGTCTCCGCCAAAGTTGGCGATGTTGTCCTGCACCCAGTGAAGCAACACGACCTGGTCCAGCAGGCCGTAGTTGCCCGGTGCAGCGTTGTCGTGGGTCGAGAAAAAGCCGAACGCGCCGAGACGGTAGTTGAACGTCACCAGCACCACCGGCTCGTCCATGAAGTAGTGGGGTCCATACTCATCAGCGTCGCCGGAGCCAAAGAAGAAGCCACCTCCGTGGATGAGTACCAGCACCGGCAGTCCGGTCAGCGAGCTCTCCTGTCCCGGCAGCTGACGGGAGTACACGTTCACGAACAGGCAGTCTTCGTCGCCAACGCGAGTGAAGTTGTTGAGGTGATCAAACTGCAAACAGCGGTTCCCGTGGTCGATGCCGTCGCGGATCCCGCGCCAGCCGGCGTGCCGCTGCGGCGCCTGGAAGCGGAGGTGTCTCAGCGGCGGCTGTGCGTACGGGATGCCCTTGAAGCAGTAGAAGAGGTGGCCGCCGGCGCTCCTGTCCATGACGCCCTTGACCCGGCCCTCCCGGGTGGCGACCAGCGGTCGGTAGCCATGGGCGATGTGGCCCGCCGCGCTGACCGCTGCCGCCAGCAGAGCAGTGCACAGCAGGAGCCTCATCGTGCCACTGACACCCGACCGCGCCAGTCCGGCCACGTTGTAGGCAAACGGAGCACCGTTGCATTTGTCCCGAGGTTATGGAAACCGGTTCTGAAGGATAGCGCTCAATGGAACAACACATGCCGGGTTGGGACGCAGCCGGAACAATGGACTAATGAGCCGGACATAATGAATGTGCCAACGTACTTAGTGCAATATCCATTGACAGCTTACATAAAGCCACAGCCAGTAAAAGAGACCAAACTACAACACATATTTCACGCTCGTCGCGAATTGAGTGATTATTCAATGGACTTTGATTCAATGCTTATCGATCAAGAAATTCTCGTTCTTAGATTTAGTCCTTGCTTTTTGCGCAGGCCAGATACCGAGCGCCAAGGCCATTCAATTTAGTCCGGAAACTCATAAAATGCTGATAAAATTATTTAAATGATATATGCTTAAGAACAACCTTGATATTTTTTAGAACCAAGGGCTAGCGAATCTTTGCCAGAGCTTTCTAACACCGTGAAGAAATTGTGAGGTCTCAACTCGACAACTTTTTCAAGTCTCATATTTATAAGTGTTAATCCAAGTTCAGGACAATCAACTGGTCCCCCATTCATAGACTTCTGTGTACCGAGGTCTATGTCCCATTGCATTTGAAATATGATATGGAATATGAAAAGCCGTTAATTGTTAAATCAACATCAATTTTGAAAATGAAAGATGCGGACTGTTTGTGCCGCCGGAACTTATCCGTTCCTATCTCGAACACATGATACCGTAAGTGACACATGGATCAAATTCAAGTAAGGATCAATACAGTGAGCAAGGTTCTAAGGTGACCAGCAGGAAGTAATCAAGGTTGTAAATACATTTACACAGTGATCAAGGTTCCACGAACCGGAAGCCTTGTGCGTCTTTTTGAATATACCTACTTTGAATGCATTTGTAGCTACTGATTGGTTTATTATTTGCAGCATCACTATGAAATTATCGACAAACATATAGGCGGTGGAACGGGGAGGGCACCGAGGCACCGTGCCCCCCTTTGATTTTGACATTTTAACATTAGCCCTATGGGCGTTGCATGGAAAGAATGGGACCAAAAGTCGACAGTGCCCCCCCCCCCCTAAATTGAAGGTGTTCCGCCGCTACTGTCGACAAAATTGAAATGACACAGTTGGATTTATGCTGCCATTGGATCCGTTTCTGAGCCGAGATCAATATCCGTGGTATCATATCGCAGTTCCATTTTTTTTCAGATCTGTTTGCATGTCTGACACGTGACATAGGTATCATGCCCAAATTAGTTGTGTGTACTACCTACCTAATCGCCATTATTGTAATCAAATCAGTGATTATTTTCCCTTGCATTTAGAAGTTTTTCCTACCTAATGGTGATGGCTTCATGGGAATTAGTTCGCGATCACTTTGGGCGGAAAAGCTTGCCCGAACGCGAAATGTTTACGAAGAAAACCCTCCAAACGAAGCAGCATTGGACCACAAAAATGCACAAAAACAGCAGATCCGCCATAAACGGTACAATTGTTCCATCAATCCAGTACGTGACTAAGCTCACACGATCGATGCTTATGACCCAGGGACAATGACCTTATTATTTTGCGGAAAAAGTGTGACAGGGGTTCTCTTCGGCATTATTTCCCGTTTATATCAACTGTATAAATAGATATATAATAAATAGACGTTTTTTCCAGCCTTCAAACTCTACCCGTCCTCCCTTACACCTCATCAACATCCCCACCTTTGAAGGCACTCGGTTGATCAGCTCGGCCTCTGGTAACCGGGGATTCACGGCGGCTGCCTCACCACTCGGAACCCCGCAATGGATACCAACTGAAACGACGCGTGGCTGAGTTATGGCCATAGAGGTAGTGAAGCAAACAGCCTAAAGATGGTACCGTCCCGAGCAGTGGAGCGCACGCGGGAATGGGGAAGTCAAAGGCACACGGCTAACGATCGTCATCGTGCGGTCTTTGTCATCACTTTGATAGGTCGAATGCACAGAAGAAGGACAGCAAAAGGTGAGTAGCAAAGCATTTAATTATAACCGTTTGTATGGAAATTGGAAGAGGTAATTGACAAAACAAATGAAGGTGTAGGTACTATAGATGGTTGATCGGTAAGTAAATGACTAATCCATGATATGAATTAACTATCATGCATTAAATGCTTACCGCCGTTGTCTGGAAGCCCTTCGCCTGCCTTTGTGTGATCAAATACACTACCGGTGAGACTCCGGACAAGCAAAACAGCATATAGGTATAATGTAGTCAGCAGCATAAGTATATGGGTGAGGGAACACTGAGTAAAAAATAAACGTTCAGCCGTATATAGTTGATCACTAATCTTTCAAAAGCTTATGAATTGGCACAATTAACCTATTGCCCATTGCAATGATGGAATAAAAGTCTAGGTTTTAACAGCATGAACTGCAAGTTTATGTTAGTGCAAACTGCATAGTGTATAGCCAGGTTGTTGATATGCATTCCGTGTCGAGTTATTAGCCGTTTTCACGACGGTCATTTGGTACACATTTGGTGCAGATTAGGTGCAGATTTGGTCAAATTAGGTTCATTGTATTCCTAAAGTTGTCAGTTTGTGCTGCACAGATGCCTATATACCTAATTTTCTTTTATTATCAGACAGTGCTTTCGATTAAACACTGAAACAAATTCATGGTACGAAAATATTTATTGTAAAAGAGATTTGGTGCAGATTTGGTCAAATCAGGTACATTCGCCAGATAGCCCGTCGTGAAAACGACTTAATGAACATCGTCTCATCAGTCAGCCACACCAAAAATACATGCAGCTTACAGGGACGCCATTTCTACGTGTATCATTGTCGCCTCCTATCCTTGAACCCTTTGCACCCGGACCATCTTTGCTTGTTGTCTCCAACAACCGCTATTTATAAGTGACACCGCTGCTCCTTCAATGCCGCTGAGTGGAACCGGTTCCGGTAGCGGTGTCCTTGGTGGATCATACGCCGGGTAGCCGTGCCTCAGTGACACCATGAGGCTCCTCCTGTGCATAGCGCTGCTGACTCTGGCCGTGTCCGGCTACCGGCCCCGCGACCACCGTCCGCTGGTCGCCACCAAGGAGGGCCGAGTCAGGGGGGTGGCCGACAGAAGCGCCGGCGGAAACCTCTTCTTCAGCTTCAAGGGCATCCCGTACGCCGAGCCGCCGGTGCGCAAGCTGCGATTCCGAGAACCGCAGCGGCATGCTCTGTGGACTGGAGTCCGTGACGCCTCCAGACATGGTAGTGAGTGCCCGAACTTTGACCAGCTGAGAAACAACACCCGTGTCGGAGACGAGGACTGCCTGTTTGTGAACGTGTTCACTCGTCAGTTGCCAGGAGAAGAGTACTCTCTGGCCGGCCTGCCGGTGATGGTCTACATTCACGGAGGTGGCTTCTTCTTTGGCTCCGGTGATGCGGATGAGTACGGACCCCACTACCTCATGGATGAGCCGGTGGTGCTGGTGACGTTCAACTACAGGCTCGGACCGTTCGGCTTTTTCACAACACACGACGCAGCAGCCCCTGGCAACTACGGCATGCTGGACCAGGTGCTGCTGCTGCAGTGGGTGCAGGACAACATCGCCGCGTTCGGTGGAAATCCTAAACTTGTTACCATTTTTGGTCAGTCTGCGGGCGGGTCTAGTGTGTCACTTTTGGTACTGAGTCCACTCGCTAAGGGACTCTTCCATCACGCCATCAGTCAGTCAGGCGCATCGTTCTCAAGCTTTGCTGCGAGTGCCAAGCGAAGAGGCTTGGCAAATAAGCTGTCAAACGTACTCGGATGCACTCTTCCCAATGGTGAAGCATCCGTTGAATGCATTAGGAGGGTACCTGCAGATGTAATTATGAATGCCTTGGAGACGCTTGGCGAAGGAAACAAACCAGGATTTCTGCCACGTGTGGATCAGGAAAGGTCGGAGCCGTTCTTGCCAGAGCAGCCAAGAGTTCTGTTGGATACGGGCAACTTTAACATTGTGCCGTGGATTTCTGGCATGACAAGCATGGAGGGTGCTTTCTTTCTTCCAGTCAGCCTTCAAACCGACCAGAGTGTTGATCAGGTTGTGAGGAAGGAAACAAGGAAATGGGCGCAAGTTCTCGCACTTCTTGGCGAATCTGAGTTCAGTATTTTGGATTGTGGTGCATCTCCGTTACAAGAGGCAAGAAAAGTTCTTGACTTCTTCACTCCGGGCCCTGGAACGGCCAGTCTAAGAACACTGGCGGTCGTTCTCTCGGATCGATTCTACGTAAACGAGATAACGGAGGAGATTCGACTGGCCTCTGCCCATGCGCCCCTCTACAAGTACGTGCTGGACCATACGGGACCAGGCCGCCTCAGCTTCGATGTCGATCTGCCAGTGCCTTCAAACCTGCGCTGGCCGGCACCGGAGCTGGGCGTCAGCCACGGGGACGACCTCCGCTACCTGTTCAGCACCGACAGCCTGCCTCGGGAGCGACCCGGAAGCCCCGGGTACGCCATCATCCGCTTCATGGTCAACCTGTGGACCAACTTCGCGCGCACGGGTCGGCCCAGCTCCGATGTGCTGCCTATGCCCGACTGGCCCATATTTACTGAGCACAGTCAGCGTCACATGAGACTCAACTCGCAGCCGGCCCTGGGAGAGAGACTGTTTGAAGAACGGGTCAATTTCTGGCAAACGGTGGCCGTCAACGAGCAGTGGAGACACCCAGTCATCATGACACCCGATGGATGTTGAAACAATGACTCATATGACATATCTGCTATATATAGTTAAAGGCTCTGAAAAAGTAATACCGAAGCGAGGTCTCTTCTCACTTCACTCTACCTCAATTTGCAGTTGACCGGTTGTCTTCACTCGTTCTCCGCTTTCTGTTTTAATATACCTTCACCAGTGCAGTGGTCATGGACTTCGACCACATCTTGTATGCTTGTTTCTTTCTTGATGGCTTTGTTGCAGACTGTTTAGTAAAAATAATAATCTTCGCATACTTGGCTGTCGAACAAAGATCTTTAAAGCTGATAGGTAAATCTACATAGAATGACGCATAACGTGGAAAAGCAAACGATAGCTCTCCGTGAGTTGATCTAGAATAAAAAAGATCATTTTCGATCAGATCAATACTGAAATCAATGGACGTCAAAAAAGGTAAAGCTTTCCTTAAAAACTTCCGGAATTTTTCTTTTCCACAAATCAGTGTATCGCAAACCTATGAATTGCGAATCAGGAGCTACAGCATCGCTAAAACTGCGAATTTGATAGCTTTTTCAAAGTCAATCCCTTAGAATCTCGTCATAATTGACCTCGGGTCAACGGTTTTGCCCACAGAGGGGAAATAGCCGTTTTCACGACGGGCTATCCGGCGAGTGCACCTAATTTGACCAGATCTGCACCTAATCTGCACCAAATGTGCACCAAATGTGTACCAGATGGCCGTTGTGAAAACAGCTAATACCTCCCTTATATAGGTAGACGGATTTTGTTGAAACAATTTTCTGGGACAGCTTTCTTTATTTCTCGTCAAGACGCGACGCAGGGCGACCATGGTGAGCCGATACTGACCGAGATGGACGAAGTGTACGATTTTTTTTTCACATACCTTTTTATTGCAACACAGATTCATTAGGTACTTGCAACGGCTCATCAGAAGTCAGAACCCTCAGGGAACGTGCCGAATTCTGACGGGATGTAAAGTCATTTGAGTTTTGAACCTATCTAGCACTTCACTGTCCCCGGCAGCTGCTATTGCTTCCGCTTGTCGCCTCTGAAGACGATTCAAACGAGCGACGTAGGCATACGGGTATGCTGATAAAGGCTTATCGATTCACCGCAGTTACAGATACCGCGTCTTCCGTGTACCTACACGAAAGATAGGTACCAGACTTATGTGTCTTGGCGGAGGTTATCATGAAATAATCGCCTCTAAAGGGACATGTGTAAGAATCGGCTGTTATGAGCAATGGTTATAATCTCAAGAGTCTTCCTGTATATTTTGGTAGCCCTCCCCGTCCGAATGAACGGAATGGCCATCCTGTGTGATGTTTCTTTTCTTGCGATGGCTCGAAATGCGTCGGGGGTAGATGGAATGCGTGACACTCGATTCCGAGTGGACTTTTTGCCATCGCATTTTGAGGTAAGATCAGACCGCTGACGTAGGGAAGCATAACGTCTTATAGTTAACCTCTGCGCGGCTAACTAATAAATTTAATGACGTATTGTTTGACAATGTGGAGGGCACGTTTATTACGCGTTTTATGAGTCTTTCTATCTTTCTTAGTTTTCAAGATATTGCAGAGTCGGGTCAAATACAGTCCGATTTCCGACCACCATAGCGAATTAGGTGGTTCGGCCTACAGTCACGAAATGCATACATCAAGCTTATTTTGAGACAAATCCAAGACCCAATAACTAAACCTAAATCCAAAACCTATAAATCCCAGACACAGCCCAATCGCATCACAACTTAAAAATGTGCTTACACCACATGTCGTTATAGCCCCTTTTACACACCCCTAAAGGTTGAAAGCATTTGTTTGCATGGAGTCTAAAAAACTGTTTGAGGTTGTTTGGGGGGGGGGGGGCGAGGTTGTTTGAAAATCTGAGTAAACTTTTCTTCCGTCAGCAGAGAAGTTAACAGTTTTCGCTCGAGCCTAAAGACCGATCACTCCGTTACACACCAATTGACTCATTACCATTTGCATGATAGAATTGTTGTACTGGGACAAAGGCATCAGTAAACAAGAATGATTCACACTAGTTACGCTTATATAATACGTTACTGGCGTGAAATACCTTATTCGTTTTTACTGACTAGTAACAGCATAATCCATCGGAGCCCTTATTTTATTTTGCAGTTAGATAACTGCAAAACGGCACTAAAGGCAACTTTGTGCCGATACAACTGGCGCGATAAGCTCTACCAGAAGCGGAAGAGGATGTGCGACATGCAAAACACTCGATTAGGGCATTATAACGATGATAGAATCTCTCCCGAGCGAACATTACACGACACACACACACACACAAAAAACAAATGCTAACTATCGCGTGCCGGGTATACACGTACGTTCGTTGAGCGTGAATCATCAATAAAGCAGGACGCCTAATTAGCCCGCATTGTGTTACCAGAACCAAGCAAACATGCATTAGCCGGTAGTCTATAAAGAACCCGCAACACATTCAGGTTCGAGGGTGTGCCAGCTCGTTTTACACGACAAATCCCATCCAGCTCGGCACCACCACTTCTGGCCTGTCACGTCCAGCCCACCGACTAATTTACCTACGTAGGTACTTACATACGGTTGCAGTGCTATACGGAAAAAAACGACTTCCTAGTAGGTATCTTTGCAGCTCACCTTGGCTCCATGGTTCATGGTCCACATGACTTGGCACCGGTTCAGAGCATGATACCGATGAAACGATGCTGATGGTATGCACCAAATTCAAAAGAGAGAAAAATCGCAGAGAGGAGACGTATCTGAAAACGTAGCGGTTAATATCCTCTCTGATCACTCATCTAAATTCACTCAACGCTCAACGAGTTCACCCGAGTGATCGGACGAATGACATTCTTGAGCTTGCAACATACTCTCAATGTAACGACCCTGCATAAAGTAAGTTCATTTTGCTGGATACAGCATACACCGACACATCGCCAGACAGTGCCATCTCGCTTCAGCCAATGGTCCATACCGTCATATACAAACGCCAGCTTTGTCTTGTAATATAACAGCCATGATCACATTACTGTTCGTCACTGAAAGTCACGCCTGGACAAACTCAGTACGCGAATCATGCTGTCTCCGTTCGACGGGTTTTCATTCGCTGGTTCGGGTTCCTTGGTGGCAGCGGCTCGCTTTCTCGCTGCCTTCTCCAGCGCCGCCGCCGGCCACTCAAACGCCAGGGAGAACACGGCTGCGATCGCCACGTTGACGACTAGGTCGGCCAGGAACCAGAACACGAGCCAAAGATGGCTGCCGGCCACTGGTTCGCGCGCCTGACTGACATACCAGACCATCAACTGGATGGAGGTGAGGTAAGTAGCGTACGTCAGTCGCGAGAGCGGCCACCACACAGGGTGAGAGAGTAGAGCGTTCACAGGACCACCACGACCCTTGGCGCAGGCCCAGATCACCCAGGCGATGCAGAGACCCCAGGCAGGCCGGTGGAGCGCCGCGTACGACACAGCCACGGCCGGCGTCCACTCTGAGTCGGGTTCACTGTTGTATTTCCACATACCGAGCACAACCAGCAGAGCCACTGCCGTGGAGAGAGCCCAGAGTAGACCGCAGACCAGCCGTGAAGGGCGCTTCGGTGGCTCGGGATCCACCAGCATCAGACCCAGCGCCAGGCCGATCAGGTAAGGGGCCGCCCGCGACCACGGCGCGTTATACACCAGCAGCGTGAAGTCGGCCATCACGTCCGGATCGGTGGCGCGCCGGTTGAGGTTGAGCAGAGTTGGCGGCAGGTCCTTCACGTAGGTGATGACTCCCGGGATCACAACGGAGGCCAGCGAGATGAATCCAAACGGCAGCCAGCCGGCACGTGGCCAGCGGAGCACCGGGAGAACCAGCAGTGGGGCCACCAGGAACAGCTGCATGTCGAGCGCCAGGTACCAGGACTGGTCGATGCACACCGTCTCGTCGTTGGGAAAGAAGTTGTTGATGTAGAGCAAGTTGTGCCACCACGACTCTTGACAGCCGGTGATGCCGAAGGCGGCGAAGTTGACTGTGGTGAACGTCCCGCTGCCGATGTGACGCAGCAGGGTGGCCGTGAACCAGATGACGGCTGCGTAGAGCGGCGTCAATCGCAGCAGACGGTGCAGGTATAGCGCCGGTAGCTGGCGGAGTCCGACCGGCCGGCCGGCGCCGGCCTCGCGCGCCAGTCCGAGCGACACCATCGCTCCGCTGACCACCAGGAACGTGTCCACCGCCGGCATGGCGTTCACGATCACCTGGAACGGCAGCGGCTCGATGAACTCGGCTAGCTTCCCCATGTTGCTCACCGGTAACAGGTATAGACCGATGGCGTAAATGTGCCCAAGAATGATCCAGGCCATAGTGAGAAAGCGGATCCCGTGCAGGCACCCGATTGTGCGAGGGTCTTTGGCGGTGTTCAGCAGACGTGGCACACTGTCGTACAGCGAGAAGGCGCGCACGAGGGTGCCGGCACGCGACGGCGGCGGCGGCACCGAGCCTCGGTACACGGGTAGAGGGTTGCTGCGCCGCCGCGGGAGTGGCAAGCGCAGTTCGTGCGCCGCTGCCACGTCCAGAGCTGTGCAGACGAGCAGAGTTACAGCGACCAGCGCCAGCACGACCACCAGCGCCCAGTCGCCGGCGTCCAGGTCAGCCGACTCTCCCTCGGCGTGGCAGTCGCTGACGGTCGCCGTCAGACCGCTCCCGCCGAGCGACTCTGTCAGGGAGACGCTCACGTCCTCAGTATCACAGGAGGACGGCACGCAGTAGGCGTAGCGCACGGCCGGCGGCGCGAGACCAAGTCCGGCCAGGATGGGAAGTGCTGGAACCAGACTCAATCCGTCGGTAACGCTGGGACTGCTTGAGATCACGGCCGAACAGACCTGGCCTGAGAAGTCGAGCTGCGCAAGGTCCGGGTGATCCGAGGCGTTCAGGTGTACACGTACCGAGCGGCAGCCGTCCCATGAGCCGAGCAGGTTCGTGTTACCGTACAGGAGACCATCGGGGAACTTGCCGGACGCGTCGGCCATCCGGAGGGCCCATAGCTGCGGCCTCAGCCGATTACTCAGTTCCTCAGCGTAGATACGACTGTGGTTTCGACAGAGTTCTCCCGGTACTGCATCCTGAGTCGGCGCTATCCACCCGTGCCAGGTCGTCTGGGCGAGTGTGTCACGAGCTCTGTCTTCCAACCGGGAATCATCATGGACACGGTACTCGAGGCGTTTCAGATGATCGTGTCCCATTCTCGCCACATTCCAAGTTTCAGTCTCATCCGTCTCTAGCTGCAGCGCGCCGGGCAGCAGAGGATGTCTTGACTTTGAATGCTCCTCGCGCTCCAGCTGACGCTCCAACTCCGTTTCTGATCCCTCCACTTGCGGAGGAACGCACACATGCTCCACCAGGCGAGAGATTGTCGATTCCGGTAGATGAGCGTACACCCGGGCTGCGGGGCAGCCGAGCGGCAGTGGATGCACCTGCGCCCAACCGGCCGCCCCACCCTTCACAGCCACCGCAACAACTAGCAGTCCGGCCAGTAACCTAGACTCCATCGTCACCGAGGTCACTGAATGAATACGAACAACGCTACCAGCGCACTGTCTTGGCTTCAGTCTACCGAACGTCAGACTGGCAGACCGTGCAGCCCCATACTGGGTGGTGGCGACGAGCCGAGGCGATAACCAGCGATATCAGGCCGGGGCGGGATTCGATCAGTGTCCTATCTGCAGTTCCGATAGAAAGGTCGTTGACACATGCCGCATGCGGCATCTGTGCATCCGGGGAGAAAGGACGACGTGAATTCGTCACCCTTTGCTGACATCGGAAAACTGAAGAAGCGGTTGTACTTTATGGGTTATAAGATATGGCACTGTGTGCAGGGCAAAATGCGAAATGCGCAATGTGCAGGGTTATGTAGGGGAGCGGGAGAGCGGCCGTACCAGCTTGGTGATTAGTTTGAGTCAGTGTCCGTTTTAGTTTACCTTGGTTTATGTAGGGGAGCGGGAGAGCGGCCGTACCAGCTTGGTGATTAGTTTGAGTCAGTGTCCGTTTTAGTTTACCTTGGTTTTGTTGTTAAAATTGTACGCGTGGGATATTTAGGCAGGGGTCTGAAAGGAGGCCAGCGCGGCGGGAACCGCACGGGCACATCGGCCGCCATCTATGGCCTCGAGGCGGCTGATGTGGGCGTGGCCTACTCGGGCGAGGGACGAGACGAAAGCAGGGGAGAGGAGATCGGGGCTCTTGGTGTCTGACTGCCGTCCGGTACGGACATCGAGCCCCCGACTGCTCTCTGCTGCTGGCTCACCTGGCTCGAGGTAGGTTCCTGTCACGCAGGAATTGATGCTGGGCTCAAAGCACATCCCATAGTTAGGATAGGAGCACCGGGGTGGAGGTTCGTAGGTAGTTTCGCGCGTCGGTAACCGTTAGGGTAGTGATAGGGTAGAAACTTGCGGAAACGGAAATAATCGGTCGTCTCGGATCCAATTCAATGCGCAGTCCTTTGTGATGTTCGGTTTTACAATAAATGGGGTTTGAATTGACCAGATGCATTTGGAGATGGGTTGAGTCGGAGGAGAACGGAGGTTGAGCGGAGTCAGATTCATTCGGTGCCCAGTTAGTCATTGTGGCTCAGGAGCTTAGCTCCAAACCCAGGGTTCGCTACAAACCGCGTGTGCCCCAAAATGGCGGAGTTATTCACCTGAACCACGATGCATAGTTTAGTACATTTAGTTCAGAGGACAGTGGCCCGGGTGGCAGACGGGTAAAAGGCTGGGAGACGTCCCGGCCGACCACTGATCCTGTAGAGTAGAGTAGAGATCCGGAGGGGAGGTAACGAAGGGCCTACAGGACCGGCCTAAGCCCCCTCACATAATGGTGCTAATCGGCCGGGAACGTTCTTTCAAGTGAAATTCGGCTGAACAACGTTTTTCTCCCGGTAGGTGTCAGGCACGCCATTAGGTACGTAAGCCTTAAACTGCATTATCTAGTGAAACGCCCTGCCCGTAAAGTCGCCGGAATCGCTTGTTAGTACGTGGTTTTGTAAATCTTAAACTGTTTAAACAAACGGCTAACAGTAAGTCTAAAAAAACGTTTTTCATTCTTGCTGGTATGAGGATACGCCGCTAACGTAAGACTTAAACTGCATTTGGCGAAACGGCCTGCTGTAAATCCAGTGCGCTTGCTCAGTACGTGATTTTGTAAATCTTAAACTGTGTAAATCAGACGGCTGCAGCTGTTAGACGCCCCCACCGAATTGATCTTGAAAGAACGGTCGATTGAGCCATTCTAAATTTATTCAATTTACTCCGCTCAATATCCGAACTTCTGGGAACAAACGAGCCAAGCCAGCAGCCAAAATTGATAGGCAAAAGTTTGCGATGACTGCAATAAAAATAGCAACACTAAGAAAACCGAAATGCAGCTTGCGAGTTGCAAATATGCTGTGTGAATGAGCAAATACGATATAGTTGACAATAGCCGTTTTTACGACGGCCATCGGGTACACATTTGGTTCACAATTTGTCATAATTGATGGTCAAATTAGATTAAAGGTGTTTCTTCGTAGCTATTAACTAAGGTAGCGCTGATTATTTATATGCCTTCTTTGTCAAACTATCAGACCATCAACTAAAAACACCAATGAATTCAAAAATATTAAAATATTTGCTGTAAAGGAGATGTGGTACGGATTTGATCAAATTAGATCTTTTCGCCAAATTGCCCGTCGTGAAAACGGCTAATATAGTTGAGAGTGAAGTGTGGGTGTGCGGGCTGTCTCTGAAACTGAGGCTGTCTGGAATTGAGGATGTGTAAATTGCATGTGAGAGAAAAAAAGGGTGTGGCATGTGAGAGTTAAAATGTGGAGAATGCAACTGTGTGGGAGTAAGAGTGTAGAATGAGAGGTGAGATCGGATCAAAAATGAGAATTAGTCAGTCTGTTTGCTTGTGTGGTGATTGCACTTGGATGAGTGAAAGGTGCAGATGTACGTGCGTGAACTGAGTGAAAGAGGAGAATGCTTCTGTGACACGGTGAGGTGACTGTCTGAGAATTGCGAGTATGCCGAAAGAATGGACGAATAATCTGACATACGCACTGCAGTGAAACGGGCGACACATTTCCTACTTGACGTTTACAAAAGTGTCCTTAATTGATCAAAGTCTGTTCAAAGTTGAAACCTTGTTATGTCTTGAAATACCCACGAAGTTAAGGATTAATTGCACAAAATATAGAGCTTCTACATTCATTTCTAGAGAGATGATCTTCCTTATAATGGCCGCGTAGTTTACCGTGATTTACAACGATTTTCTTTCCACACGATTTAGATATTGTTGGTTGTCAAAGATTAAAATTAAAATTAAAATTCATAAAGGTTAGATCCCTCGTATGCTTGGGAAACATTAAAAATTTGATCTACCCGCGGCCGGAGACAGAAAAGTTTTGCTCCTGGCACATGCCTTAATTGAATTTTACTATGTAAATTCGCGTCTGGAGAAAAACGGTATAATCAAATGCTGTGTCGATTCTTCTTATCACAAAGAGCCGCGTCAGCCAGTTAACAGAGATCTGCGACCACAAAAACACCCGAGACAGACGGGGTAAGAAGTGGTGACCTCCACATCTGTACTTTCACTCGCCACTTTTTGTACGGCAAGCGGGCCGCTCTCGATGTCGTTTTGCGGCTGGTAGGACGTTTTTTATCGAATCGGCCATGACATCAAGGTTTGCGTCTAGACAGTGAGGATCAAACAAAAGTCACTGTTACTGCCTTAACTGAGGCACCATCCTTCGGCCATATTGAGACACAGTCTGTATGAAACCCATTTAAATAATCAGCTTTAATCGATGCTTCCTTTTCAGTAATCCGTAACAATGCTGTGTAAATCCATTGTCAGCGTGATGTCGGGTGATGTAAAGAATATCCATAGCTGAGAAAAACTCTTAACGTGGTCGATTCAAATCTAGCACATAGTGAAGTCGAGCAACACCAAATTCAGCATTCCAGTTTGATCCGGTTGGCCGATTGTCAGGCGACGTGCGCACCAAGGGGCCGCAGCCGGCCGGTGAACAAAGATCCACGACAAAAAACCGCCCCAGACAGACGGGAAGTGATGTTGTGACCTTCCAGCCGCTGGTGGCACGGGCCGCCCTCAACGCTTTTTTTGCGACCAGTAAAATGTTTAGGCGGGTCGACCTTGGCTTTAGGATACGCATCACGGCAGTGAGGATCAGATCCAACACGACTCGGTCTGACCCTGGACGTCACCTCCAGACCCGGACTCTCACGGCAAGGACGAGACAGGCAAAAAGGCTAAACCAAAGTAATACACAAACAGAAACGGTCACCACCCACGGTCGTCGTTCTCACCAGACGTGTGCGATTACCGAGATGAATCAGGCGATTGAAGAAGCTCACATTGGTATTAGCCGGCTAAATTACGTCAAAACTAGAAAGCGCAGGCCAGAAGCGTACGGAACAGTGTTGGAACTATTGGCAAAACACATTTGTAATTTAAGATAGTATTTATATGAAATGTATTGAAGAAGTTCAAATTTGTTGGAAAGGCTCTCATAGATCAATAATGTCATGCTTGTAGAGGTCTAGTTAGAGTTACACAAGCTAGTGGCGGATCAAATATCATTAATTAACAATAAATGCTTCGTTATCTTTATGACGCTGAATTAGACTTTGTAATGCGGTGATCAATTAGGAATTAGGCATTCGGCATAACTGACATGTGCGAGAGGAACCGATTGTGGGTGTACTGGCGAGTCGTATGTACCTACTCTTATTATGCCGCGTCATCATTTAACGTGGCGTCCAACCCGTTTAAATCGCTCATCTGTGTAGCTCGCTTACTGGAGGGCGCTGTCTCGACCCAAGGTCACCATAGCCACTGAGATGACAAGCACAGTGGGCCAAGGGCGGTGCACTCTGAACCCGAGCACGTTTGTGGCTGGCTTTATTTGGAATATTGGGAGGAGGAGTCAGTGCACGACTATCCATTCGCGTTATAACTATATGCAAATAGGAATAACATACGAATACTTCGCAGTCCTTTGTGATGTTCGGTTTTACAATAAATGGGGTTTGAATTGACCAGATGCATTTGGAGATGGGTTGAGTCGGAGGAGAACGGAGGTTGAGCGGAGTCAGATTCATTCGGTGCCCAGTTAGTCATTGTGGCTCAGGAGCTTAGCTCCAAACCCAGGGTTCGCTACAAACCGCGTGTGCCCCAAAATGGCGGAGTTATTCACCTGAACCACGATGCATAGTTTAGTACATTTAGTTCAGAGGACAGTGGCCCGGGTGGCAGACGGGTAAAAGGCTGGGAGACGTCCCGGCCGACCACTGATCCTGTAGAGTAGAGTAGAGATCCGGAGGGGAGGTAACGAAGGGCCTACAGGACCGGCCTAAGCCCCCCTCACAGTTATATGGCTTTGTTGGGAAAACAAGCATACACTACTTAGAGCACATCATGGGTGCCGGGTATAGCACGAAATGAGCAGCACGGCATCGAACATTTCAAAACGACTGATCAGAACCAATCCAAGTAGTAAGTACACTTTACACTGAAATTTACTCACTTATGCCTCGGTCTCTTATTGATACCGATAGCAGATACACCAACATGCGTATAACAACGGTATCAATTTAACTGTAGTCCCCCTAATCCTGTTCAAACAACGCATGCCACTGGTGTCCTAGTCAAGGCACCAGTCTCCGATAAAAGGCTGACTCAGCTGCCCACGTGAAGGTCAATGAACTCCACACGAGATGCCGACTGATGAGCGGTGACTACACGGCCTCCTGTTAGGGATTACGGCTAATGCCCGGGTTATCGATACAGATAAACGGCTTGGTTGCATCCTCAAAGCTGATAGTCTGGTTCAGGAAGGCTTTATTGTTCAATGAAGCGATTAAATATATCGTAGATTCACATGACGAGTGAAGTCAAGCAGCCTATCAAGAATTAAGTTGCATGTGCTTTCTTTGAATTCTCATTTCTCATTCTCCTGGTAAAAAGAGATGATTGGTAAGGGACCATGACAGATTAAAACGTAGATATGACGCATGATTCATTCTGTATTTCATCGCATCCCCTGCCGTTTTCACCCACGACCAAAGACGAACATCCTGCCACCATTCCGTTAGAAAAGTCTCTAACGTTACCGGGGCTGTCACCAACCGACACCAAAGACTGGGCGGCCTCCCGGCCAGAGCGGAGGTCCATCCCGGTACCAGGCACTTCCAAATCACATCCAACGTGTCACCGCTAACACTTTGAGTTACATGGCTCCTCCTAGGTTCAGTAGCCTGCAAGGTTGCATTCAAAAATAAAATCACTAGGCCACACGCCACATAAACGAAGCTCAGGATTGTATCAAATACACTAATTATGTCAACATCATACACTTCATGAAGGCCGAGCACATTGACCAGGAACAGTAACACTTGAAAAAGTCTCAATCACTGCTCTCGACTATCACATCTGCGGGCGTACCTGGCAGAAACAGAGTACTGACGAGTTCACCTGACCGAGTACCGAACTCTGATATCACTGTTAGGAGCGTGTCCACTCCCTCGTCTTCTCCCGAGACCGAACCAAACCAAATGGAGTCCAACCACCCGCCGACACCGAAGGACGGGACCCTCCACAGCACGCGCACCGTTCCCATCACAGCCTTCAGGTACGATGAAAGCAACGCTGAACGAAACAGGCCAGACTGCCGCGTCCGTCTCACGTCAGTGTTTGATTTGTTCAGCGCGGTTGGCCGCTGGCGGTGCCACCTATCGGCGAGTATGCGAACCTGAGTGTTATGTTGCCCTCAGAAGCAGAAAGCGCTCCAGCAGCTGAGGATGTTTTGTAGTCCGCTGGTGTCCTTGACCACCAGTTGTCGGGCATATGCGTCCTTAATAAGCTCGTTCCAGTCGGCATTCTTGGACTGAAATAAAACAGTGGCACAAGGTGACATAAAATGCCATTGCAGTGACTGGCTCTACAAGTGCAAGCACACGGAAAGGTGGTAAAAGGTGCAAGCTATAATGCGACGATCTGATAGGCAGAAAATCAGACAGGTTATAAAAGCAATCAACACGACGAGTACAAAGTCGCACCATGCTCAATATGTCAGCAAACGTAAACATATCAAGCATCTACAATCAAATGCATTGCAATAGCGATATAATTTGTCAGGTGTTCAAGCGTTGAAAAAAAAACACTTCATGACAACATCAGCATGTAACAAAGTGGGAAGACACACAGATAGACAGACATACAAACGGATGACAGACAAGCAGACATACACACAGACATGAAAACAGAGGATCTACAGACAGAGTCGCGTTCGACAGACATACAGCCTCTGCGCCCGTCCGGGCCGACACTCACCAGCGTTCCGAGGTCGCCGCAGATGTAGAGGCAGTTCTTGGCGCGGGTGAGGGCCACGTTCAGTCGACGCAGGTCACCGAGGAAGCCCAGGTCGCCGACGAAGTTGGAGCGCACGAAGGAGAGGACCACCACGTCCCTCTCCTGGCCCTGGAATCCGTCCACTGTGCCCACCTGCACGGCGAGCGTCTTGGCCGGGCTGCCGGACAGAGGCGACACGCGAGGTCAGCCCGCGGGGCGCGGACAGCCGGCAATGGCGGATATTGAGACTTTGGAGGGTAACGATGCCGATGGCTTGGCTTAGAGGATGGTTGCGACTGATCAGCACTCCTCAGCGCCTTCAGATGTATATCTTGTTATGTCTTTTTATGCGGATATTCTTACATTAACGCCTATCTTTTTGGGGACGGCGCAGGCAGATTCTTCCTTCGCTCTTATATGGAATCGTCACCTTGATGAGGAAAAACAATGAAATTATTTTTCACAGAAGCAGCTGTTTATCTCTCTAAAAAATTATGGTGTGAATCATGTAAACAGTATCAAGTTTCCAGCATTTGCTGCACGTGCTAACAGTGTATTACTGTTATATCCCACCTTTGCCCGAGCTGTTCCTGTATGAGCTTCCTCTGGTGATTGTACGGGGTGATGACGGCCACGGACGGTCGCTGGGCGCCCGGGCACAGTCGAGCCACGGTCTCCACCACCCGCACCACCAGCGCCGCCTCGCGGTCATTGGAGAAACCACTGTGGACGAGCACAGAAGGCGGTTAGCGACGGCGAATAGATGGGGAGTGACTGGCACGGGACAGAAACCTTCACATTTACTGAGACAGGTAATATGTAATGTGCACTGTACTCATCACTTGCAGCTAGTCTGGAGCTTATACTTCCATGTCCTTCTAATGTTCAATAAACTTGTGACCAGCTCCGTTATCCTTGAAGCTTAGTTACTCCCAGGCCACCCAAATCTGAACTTCACCTCTCACCCGGGCTCCGTGCTGATCACTGAACCCTACTGGTGTCTGCTCTCAGTTCTGACCCCCCCCCCCTCTC